>NC_135419.1:21792602-22150102 GCF_051991245.1 Festucalex cinctus | reverse complement strand
ATGTTCAACATAAGTATCAAGAACTGAATTAATAGCCACAGTTTAAATAATTTTATTCCTTTCCTAAAGGTCCATTTCTGTGCAAACTTTTTAATGTGTGTACAGAAACACCTCCAATGATATCAGAGAGTTTGAAGACAATTAAGTGGCAAAACAAATACCCTAAGTCCCCCAGCCCTGGCTTTTAGCTCAAGGCTGCTGTGATCTATAGAAATGCAGAGCTTTATTGATTTTGATGTTCCTTAAAAGGTTACACCGCCTCACATCTGCTTTCCTGAGAGAGAGAGAGAGAGAGAGAGAGAGAGAGAGAGAGAGAGAGAGAGAGAGAGAGAGAGAGAGAGAGATTTCTACAAAGTCCCACGATAAAAAGCATTTTGGATGTATATTTCAATTTCATGCATGACAACATTTGTTTGCCTCTCCGATTTCTCCTCTGAATACTTCATCTCCCCCACCCTTCCAAACTCCCTCCACCATTTCTCTCTCTGGACTTTGCATTCAAATGACAACTAACTGTCATTCACATCCATCAAGGATGGAAACAAGGCACTTGTATTATGGAGTACTTGTGTTGCTGATTGATGTCATGGAGAATATATTCAAGTCAAGTTTATTTATGTAGCCCTTAAGCACAAAGGGCTTCACATGCCCACAGTTGACAAATATTGACGCCATCCCCTGATCTCACCACAAGAGGGCAAGGGGGGCATCAGGGACCAGTTCTCTCACGTCCCATCCAGTCTTTTACTTGTTTGTTGTAAATAAAGCTCCTCACATTGCCCTTCCTTCCACGCGCCACCATCCGTGACAACACTTAGGTGAACTATTCATCAAAAATGCACAAGAGGAGGGGGAACCACATCACAAGGTTTGTGTCTCAAATTGGAGGTAAGGGAACATGTTCCCTCTTGTACCCCTCAAATCGTAATATAGAAATATTTCACAATTCTTAGCAGAACTGGTGATCCACGACCCCCTGTAGAATAATCGAGTGCCATCCCTTTCTGTTAAAATAGTCGGCGTGGTTTTCTTCAGGAGCAATGATGGGAATATGACTCCCATCTATTGCCCCTGCGCAGTGTCGGAAGCCCCACCGCTGTTAAGTCTTCAATGACCTCTCGTAGCTCATACTCCTGAGGAAGCTTTAGGTCAGGGGTGTCCAAACTTTTTCCTCTGAGGGCCACATACAGAAAAATAGAAAGCTGCAAGGGCCACCTTGATTTTTTTTTTTTAAAGTTATTAACACATTCATTGCCAGACCAGCAAAAAAATGAATCATTTAACGTCTTTTTCCGTCAATGGCAGTGAATGAGATAAAAATGGTAAAAATCAATGAAAAAATGGTTGATATAATATACAGTTACTTATTGAAAACTCCTAACAGTCACAAGGCAAAGCTGTGTGCCGCTATAATAGATACGCCTGTCCACTGAGCAGCAGCTGAATCCCAACTTGACATTCTGAACCACAACAAAAACAATCGGTAGTGAATTGACTTAACAACCATTAATTTAATGTGATGTTTTCACAAATTGGACCTTGACACAAAGCAACAAGTTGATGAAACTATTTTTATTTCTGAAACTATATTATTAGCCGCAAATTTGTGTCTTTGCGTAGCTAGAAATGTTTAATCCACCCTCTTTTTTTTTTTTTTAACAGCATTGAAAAAATATTTTTAGTATTTTCCGCGGGCCACCAAACAATGTATGGTGGGCCGCAAATGGCCCCCGGGCCGTAGGATTTGACGCATTGTTGTTGGCAAAACTGAAGCAAACTTGATTTTGAGACTCCAAAGAGATTCGATATCATGCGGTAACAAGCACCTGTTGCCAGCCATTAGAAAGTGTTGTGGCGAGCCATACACATAAGTATTTAAAAGTCCTTGTCATTCTGAAATTATGAATAATAGTGTCGTTGAAACCGGTGACATCACTATCCCACCACTACAGGCTACGACTATGCATCCAAACACTTCTCTGAGCCGATGTACAGTAGCAGCTATTGCTACATAAAAGGCCATCGCTAAAACCTAGCTCTCTTCTTTCTCAACTTTGTTTCTGTGTTCTCGGTGCCGCTCCTCACTTGGTTTCCTGCTTTGCTCCTAGTCGCCATGACAATGGTGGTGAACAGAGCCGGCGCACCTGCGGCTTGTCAGCAATCAGCTTACTTTAAAAGCTGAGCAACTGCAAACAGGATGTGTCAGCGTATTCACCTTGCTTGCTGCCTACAACAACCTTGATCACTCGCCTTCTTAAGCCTGATTTATGCTACTGCGTTTGCTCTTGTGTTAACCACCGGCGAAGATCACATGATCTACGGGAGCCATGAATTTTAAGTGCCGCGTAGTTCGTGGCCTAGTGCGGCGCACACGTAGCCACTTGAACGCCGGGATGATGTAACGTAGCTCGCTCGTGACTGGTCCGTTCAATGGCGTACTGAGCTTTTTTATTTTCTTTTTCTCTCTCTCCGCCCCCTGCCCAGATAGTTTCCGCTAAGGCAAATGTGTTTGGCGGCGCAAAATAAGTCCACTTCCTGCCCCGGAGACCACGGCTGTTCGTGTGGATATGTGCGTGTTTCACTGTCTGGAGTAGCCTTCTGAGAAGTGTGTGTCTTTGTCGGATTACTACCACCGTTTCTGTGTGCAGCTCTCTTTGTTTCTCGCGTCTCGATGTGAATAAATTGTTAAAATCTTATTTGTCTCTGCGTTTTGGGATCCAACCTCAGCACATAACAATAATAATGGAAAGAATTGAGGTTTAGCAAGTGCTGTTGGTTGTGCCCAAGGGACACACGCACACACATGCTACACACATACACAAAAAAAAGCAATAAAAATGTATCCCTAACAACTATAGAAGACGTAAGACAACCAGATATGACAGACAGGGCATATAGCGGTAAGGGAAGGTAATGTCAGTGTCAGTCACGTAAGACGATGTTTTGAGGGGGAGAAAAAAAAAAAACTTTACCTGTCTTTTTCAGCCCTCTACACACAAGTAATCTCTTCAATTGAACATTAGTATGTTCTTCAACGTCTATACCAGTGAACTTGGCACCAGGGATATCATTCTCGGACAGGATTAGTGGATTTAGTGCCGTAGACCTCTCGCTAGTAGACTGTTTACATCAGTTTAGCATGACTGGCCCGCCGATTTTGACCCTCCTCGCTAGACTCATGAATATTAATTAAGTGTGGTGACGTGTCCCGTGCGGTTCCCCATTGAAGCTGTGCGAAAGAGCCTCTCGCTCACAACACTTGTATAGGGAGCACAGAGGAATTTCACTGCTCTTGCTGCTCGGGTGGGGAATCGAGCCTGGTTGGCTCCAGTCTCCACTAATGTAAAGGATTGTTCTTATGTTCAATCGTGGCCTCGCTGACGTAGATTTTCATTTCGAAGATGGGGTGATCGTCTCTGAAGGACCTGCTGCTGTGCTGCTCTCCTCTAGTATCTCATCGAAGAACCTGCCAAGGTTGGAGCCTTCTTCACTGGCTCCGATACAGCTTCATCAGACGTTGGTGTGGTCTTGTGCTCTTCCTCAACTTTTAACAACGCCATCTTTAATGCTGCCTTAGCATGTCCCAGGTTCTCGGCATTTGTCAAGTACCTCGCGTTAAAAAAAAAAATAATAAAAAAAGTATATGCTTCTGTGTATGATGCTTTTTTTTTTTTCAAATGTGTAATGAGGTTTGTGGTATTAAACTTCCACTGCGGGAAACGTGCGCAGGGCAAATGTTGCACTCGTCTGCAACGTCTTGTTCTGTTTTAAGAGAAAAATGTTGACGACACAGATATTTTTTACTTTTTTTTTTTTTGTCCTTTCATCCACACATCAACTTTGTGCATTGTGTCTGTGGCAGGTTGTCGCCACCTTGAAAATGTGTTTGTCCTGTCACAGAACCACCAGCAATTTCACTTTCTACCTACGCCACCTTTCAATTATGGCAGACATCTTTTTGCTCTGCCTCTTTGTTGCTCCAGACAACACAGAAAACTTGCCACCTCCTATCCATGACACAAGGCGGTGCAGTAGTCAAGGGACGTTTGAACTGAACAAGGAAATTATGTCAAGATGTGAACCGCATGCATGTGGCAAACAACTGTCGTGATGTTTTTCTTCAGCTCGTAAGACAAAAACAAGTTTCGCAAAAAGTACTGAAAACTTAATTTGGACGTGTGCATCCAAATGTTTACTGAAGATCTAATTAAGTTCACTTGTAAATGTTAGGGCATATTAGCGTTAAGGTGAAATTTCAGGATGAACCTTAAAAATACGCCATAACTTATTGTGAGTAGTGTGTATGCAGTATGTGCGTTTTATATACACTGTACATCGCCAAGGATTTTCTAAATGGTTCTAAAAAAAAACGGGTGCCCAACTGTTTTTGATATACTTTTCAAGTCGCCAAGCTCCCACTCAGCATCAGCATTGCACGTGCATCTTTTCCAGCCTACATTAACTAACCTCACAACACTTTTGCTTGTTGTTTTACGAGGCAAGGCAAGTCTTTTTGTATAGCACATTTCATACACAAGGCAACTCAATGTGGTTTACACAAGGAAAGACAACACATAAGCATCAACAAACAGTAGTTAACATTCGGAGGAAGAAGACAAAATAAAAGTAGGTTACAGAATTTACTAAAATAACATACATTGACAATATTTAAAAAATCATTCAGCAAACAACATTATTCAACAAACCACTTGACATCAGATTGCTGTCTACTCATCTCACACGCGCAACACACACTTGGCAAACTGCATAATGAATAATAACCACACAGTGAATTCTGTAGAGTAAATTTTACTCTATATAAAGTACATTTGACTCTATTCAGAGTGGGGCTAAATAGACTCTTGGAAGAGAGTAAAATAAAGAATTGAAAAAAAAAGAAGTCACTCAAGGGTTGAGGAATGAACTCACAACCTCCAGCTTGGGAGACTGCCATGCTACCACCTGAGCTATGCCATTCCTAATGTTTGCTTATATCCAGGAGGAGACCAACACATTGGGGCCTATTCACTAAAGGTTTGCGTCGCCTTTGCACCGTGCTAACCGGCAAAAATGGAGCATTTAGGGAGCACCTAATTCCCTAAACACGCGCAGATGGGGAAATCCGTCACTAAGTGCGCTGCCGAACAGATTGCGTCATGGTGCGCCGGTGTTTTTTGCGCGTATGTAAATTAGGTAATTTGCATACATTTGACGCAAAATATGCCCACCCCAATGCAAATGAGACTCATTGATATGCAGCGTCTAATTCACTAACGTCAGCGCAAATAGCAACACCGCGTTTGCATGACGCAAATAACGTTTTTGGAAAGCATGTATTAACCTGCCGCACCTCTATCTCCGGCAGTGCATGCCATTTGCCGCGCAACATGCGCGGCTGATCACGCAGAGAGGAGAGAAAAAGAGAGCGAGGGGGAAATATTTCCGTGTTAGTTTAAGACACATCGCGTAACCCGGGCTGATCGGGAATAGCGGGGAGGCATTTTACGATCATTTTTACGTGCCAGATGCATACTGTACGGCCACGCCAACCTCTGAAAATATATTTTTGAAATACGATCGCACCAATAATCTGTACTTTATGAATGAATGACGCCGTTGTCGTCCTCTCTGCTCTGTACAGCTTAATGGCGCTCAAACCGCTTACTCTCGATCCAACCTTGCTCTCTGATCATGTCATCTTTCTCGCAACTGTTACTATAACAACCACATGGTTGGCGCAAAGCCATTGCCATGTGTGGTAAATCAGGTGCAAATTTGCTCCAAGCTGTCAGTTTTGTGGGCGTGCTTGCGCCGGTATATGATTAGAGCAATATCCTTAGTGAATAGGTGGGTAACTGGGCGCAGACTGCGGGTGCAGTTGTGGTGCAATATTTCGCACTATTACCGGACGCAGCGCATTCTTAGTGAATATGCCCCATTGTTTTTTTGTCTCTTGGAGTTACGAAGATTCCAGCGGACACAAGCGATATACTAACACACAGCAGAAGCTAGATCAGCTGTCTCCCAAGCTGAAGGTCGTAAGTTCATTCCTCAACCCTTGAGTGACTTTTTTTTTTTTTTTCAATTCTTTATTTTACTCTCTTCCAAGCAGTGGAGCAATAAGTGGGCCTGCAACATATGCGGCGCATAGGGGCTCTGCACCAGAGGGGGCGCCAACGCGATGGGAGGAAAATTATTTGGAGCACGTGTAATTATCAAATAACAAAGTCACGTCACTAAGTAGGCGCCTCTCTGCTCAGGTGCTGTCACTTCCTCTACTCCTAGCAACTGAGCTCCAAAACGGAGAACAAACAATGAGAACAACGATCCTCACCAGTGTTGGCTGAGGGAGAAATAGAAAACAGGCTGGAGAGGGGTCCCCAAGGACAAGGGTTGAGAACCACTTACAGAGTACGAACTGTAATTCAAATCTCATAATTTCACATTTCCACTACAGGAAATGTGTTGAGCACTGGGTGCTGCTGCTGTTACATGTTATTGCTGGACTATATGTCTTTTTTTTTTTTTGTCTTTTTTTTTAATTAAAGGGACAGTGTGTCGAAAATTGACAAAGTTACAGCAATGTTATGTTGGCAGGTTGAAATCCCTAGTTTTGAGAAAAATGTGTTTAAAGTTTTGGTACTTGCATCTTTCAAATCTCCATAGCAACCACTGCCTTATGAAAAATATTAATTAACCTGAAATTTTCAGGACCTGTTAAAATATCAGTGGAAAGTCAATTTGTATCGCAGGTAAGATTTGAACCCTTTAAAACTTTAGGAAATTTGACCTCTCAACAGATGACATCAGCTGCAACTTTGAAGATCACATTAAGCTGATAATTCATCTTCTGCAGCATCAGCCAAATTTGGCTATTTTATTGTTGCTCCTTGTGGTATTTTCTTGCATAAATGAGGTCACATTACCGCAGTGGGAAATTTGATTTCATAATTTTTATTTGCCATTTGGCGTGGCCTGTGACAAGTTTATGGATGTTATGTCTCAAATGCATTTGGTCACATAAGGAAAATTAAAACGTTTTGATGGTTCAACAGTTTATTTTATTTTTTGTTTTTCTGTCTCTCTCTCTCAACCTCATACGTGGAACACAAGTCACTTCAAATATGCGCTGCGTGCTTTTTAAGTGAGGGCCGCGGGGAGACTCGCTTTTGAAGGACCATCGCGTTCATTTTTCATCTTAAAATTTTGTTTTATAGATTGTAATTTCATCCCACTTAAAAGAGCATAAAATGAGCAATTGTGATAATCGGCGACTCGAGGCGGATGGTTCATTCGTGATGCGTCAAAGTGGTCTTTCATAGATGTGACAACATCAAGGAGTGATCAAAACATTTCATTATGTAGTAAATTTACAATACATTAATAGATTGGCCTACATTATCACATACACGGCATTTCACAACTTTTACACTTATTAGAGTCCCTGACGCATCACTTTGAGGTGCAGCAGAGCAAGCTGCTCCTAGTCAGGTTTCTCCCTGTCTCCCTGGTGAAATGTGCATGCAGTGCACAGTACATTTAAAGTAGAAAAAGACTCGCCAAAGAATGAGATTCCAGAACAGAAGATGATCTCGATTTGGATTACAAACCTTCGCCGTGGTGTTTACCAATGACGGTGTGCTTCTACTGTATTGTACAACAAGATAGGATGCTGTCTTATGTCGTGCATCTTACTTTCGTGCCGAATGGTCACATTATGGTGTATTTCAACTTCTATTGGTTGCTATGTCTATTTATGTGAACGACGTGACGTTCGAGGTGTTCCTGTTACACGAGGAACTCGGGGTTATTCGAGGCACGAGATGCTAGCTAAAGTCGACTAGTAAACATGTTGGCGAACGATAATCGTGTATTTTCATACACTTCTACAATTTTAACTTTTGCGCCGTTGGGAGAAGAAAACAGAGACCTCAAGGAGGCTATTTTTGGAGAAATCTCAAAATCAACATTTTTGAACACCTGCTCTATTATGCTCAATTACGCGAGTGGTTACTTTGCAACATTGGCAGTTTTGGTCCGCCATATTGTATTACATTTTGGTTTAATTAAAAAAAAAATCTATTATTATTATGTTCTGGATTTGGTTCCCAAAAACGCAGACACAAATAAGATTTTAACACTTTATTCGCATAACAATGCTTCTATAGGCGGAACGTACTCATGACTAGGGATGGGCACCTTTCACATTTGAACCGGTACTGTTCCAATTCTCGGTACCTGGGAATCGATACCGGTACTTAACGGTACCAATTTTCGGTACTTTTTTACATTTCTTTCTTTTTTATGTTATTTATTTATTTGGGTGGTAATAAGTGTTCATTATTGTTTACTTAAAAGTGCTATCTTTTTACAAATCTATTTCAAAATTACTTTTTAATGTATAAAACTTGACAAATAAGAAAAATGTAAATAAAAATAAATAAACAAATTAGTCAGAGGAATAGTAAAAAAACAAATGTTTAACATTTTACAATTACTGAAGTATAATTAATACACATTAATATTCCCCAAAAAACAAAGTGTGAAGCAAACATAAAGCCTGCCTCACGATAAGAAAATTTTCATTTTTAGCGGGTGACAACCAGCGCGAGTGGGTGACGTCAGTACGCTGGTGTATGTACAATGTTGAGTTCAAGTGTGCCATGGAAAATTGTCAACTCTTCTGGTCCTTAAAATGACGTGTTTCAGAACCGAAACAAGGCATCGTTTGATTTTACGTGAATCAGTGCTTGGAAGTAGCGACCCAAATCGGTCCATACTATAAAAGTACCGTCTTCGGTACCCATCCCTACTCACGACAAGAGCAGAAACATTGAGAAGGCATCAAAGATCAAGACACATGGACCTAACTTGGGCTGTGGCAATGAGCAGAGGAATAATTCAGCAAAAAACACACATCTCGGTCAGACTTCTATAGTCTGAGAACTGATCTGATTGGCTGCGGCTAAACATGTGGGTAACCCTGATAGGTCGCTGAAACAGGACTGACATGGATTTATCTGACTCTCTGCTGACTGGCTACTGACCTTAAAAGGAGATTAAAAATTCTTGTCACATAGTTACATGCCGATTGCATCATCTGCCAGTTCAAATAAAACCAAACAGGGCGGCACGGTGGTTGACTGGTTAGCACGTCCGCCTCCCAGTTCTGAGGACTCGGGTTTGAGTCCAGGTTCCAGCCTTCCTGGGTGGAGTTTGCGTGGGTCTTCTCCGGGTACTCCGGTCTCCTCCCACATTCCAAAGACATGCATGGCAGGTTAATTGGGTGCTCCGAATTGTCCCTAGGTGTGCGTGTGAGTGTGGATGGTTGTTCATCTCTGTGTGCCCTGCGATTGGCTGGCAACCAATCCAGGGTGTACCCCGCCTACTGCCCAGAGCCAGCTGAGATACGCGCCAGCAGCCCCCGCGACCCTTGTGAGGAATAAGCGGTCAAGAAAATGGATGGATGGATGGATAAAACCAAACACAATTATATTATTTTTACTATTGTACTTTTATCCACATATTTCAAAATGAAACATTTTAGCATTGTAATTGCAATACTTAATTCCTTCAAACCATTATATTTTCGTTTCACAGTTATAACATTAGAATCTGAAAGCTGTAGTGTCACTGGTAGAGTGAACTGCTCCCCATGCACTGAAGTAACATCCCCCACTGCTCAAGTTTGTGACGCTAACTCTGTTTGCCGACGCTGTTCACTAATGGTGATGAGTTAATGGCAGAGGTCAAATATTGTATGCATGTATGTATGTCATAACAAAAAAAAAAAGTACATTAATTCCAAGCCTTCAGCAGATATGCACTGTCTAAATATTACTGTTGGAAAATGAGAATGGAATTGAGCCTTTACAGCCAGCACATCCTATTCATTAGGCTGAAACAGTCGACCTCCCGCCCGGGAGGAGGTTTATTGTCAACAACTATCAACTCACATACTGTGATTATTACCATGGAGACCCAGGCAATTGACTGGCAAGTTGAACAGCCCACTGTGAATATTGTTTCTGAAATGTATAATAAATGGGAAATACACAATCTATTTATGCACAATACAGTTTAGTCAGTGGGACTTGAAGAAGAATATGGGTTAAAAAAAAATAAAAAATAGGGTGAAAGTGTCTTACGTTTGTTTAGATTCAATACAGCGCTTTGTGTTTTGCATGAGTGACTCTGGAGCCAGGCTAACTCATGGACTTCTACTACCACCTTCTGGTCAAATAGAGAACACAGGTTTTACAAAGAAAGTGCTCATGTGAATTTTGGAAATGAGAGTGAGAGAGATGTACAGATTAAAAATAAAATAAAAGGATATTACGAAAGAGTTGATTTATTTCAGTAATACCATTCAAAAAGTAAAACGTGATGGGTATTCATTCCACACAGACAGATACAGTACAGACCAAAACGTTTGGACGCACCTCATGACATGTGGCACATCCCCTAGGTGAGCAGCATCAGGCAGAGCGGTACTTTGTGGTACCTGGAGTGTGCCGTTTGCCATTCCGACCCCAAAATCTGATCCTCCATAAACCCCACCGTCACTTGTTCTACCAAAGTCTCCCACCTGAATGCACCTGAAGCGGTAATCGGAATCAACAAGGGCCAAAAGCACAATGGAAAATTTTTTTTTATAAGAAAAAAAAAAAAAAAGGCTTCCTGATTGGGATGGTGCTTGAATCATGATGCGTTTCCTGTCAAGTGCTCCCAGGCATAATTTTCCCAGAAGCGTTCTGCCACCTCCCTCCATGAGTCTCGGGTCGGCCAGGGAAGGAACTTGTCCATCATCGTCTTTTCGATGGCTGCATACACCATATGCAGTAAGTTGATTACAGTTGTGTGACCCAGGTGATAGCTGTATGCCAGACTTATCAGCGAGTCCCCAGATGCCAATTATATTTAAAAAAAAAAAAAAAAAAAAAAAGTTACATGTGAGATTGTTTCATTCACCTGCATGTTGTCTTTGTTTCAGCAAATGTTTGCAAAGCCAAATGGTGTCATGATGTGGGTGTGACGGGTGGACCCAAAAGCGGAGAAACACGGCATGGAGACAAACGGGAAGGACAATAAAAGGAACTTTATTGACAATACGGGTGAAGGACAGGACGGGACGGAACGCGAGCATACTGGGGACCAAGGTTTGACTGGGAAAGGGGAAGCTGGTTGAAATGACTGGGCCGGACGTGGACTGACGATAGACTGGGCATGGCACGACTTGGTTTGATGTGGACAAACTTGGGTTGACGTGGACAGACTTGGGTTGATGTGAAGACGTGGAGACTTGAGGGGACGTAGAGAACTGAGTAGACGTGGAGACTTAACCAGACTTAGAAAACTCGGCCAGATGTAAAGAAACTTGACCAGATGTAAAGAAACTTGACCAGACAGACAAAACTAAACGCAGCTTAGCACCTTTAACTGGACTGGACTGGACAATTCAAGACACACATAACTACCAAACAGACTTGCAGCATGGCTTCCAGTCATACACACTACAGTAGAATGCTCCCACAATGCGTGAACAAACACCACTCCCTAAATACAACACTAACGAGACACTAACCAGACACACCTGGGAAACAGCAGGCAGAGGACACTAATTAGGTCACACTCATGGGGAGGGACGACACAGGTGGACGAGGTTAATTGTGGTGAGACTAGGGGAGATAAAACCGGACAAAAGACAACATAAACACCTAAAACTAAACCAAAACTCAGCCCCCCGTCCCCCCCCCAAAAAACGAAACATGACAAATCAAATGGAGGTCACTGAGGGGTGCCTTTGTGAAGAACAAAAAGAAAATTGCTGCAAGCGGTTCAGCAGGAGGAAGCCAAAAGGATTGGAAATATGCAGAAATCATGTCCTTTCTTCTGCCCCAGATGAAGGTCTGTGTGAAATTATGTTAACCACAGTTAACATTATTGCAGACTGCATCAATTTAGTCATTCATGGTCCATTGTAAAGAAACTGATAGATTTTAATTAATGTACGACATCCCTAAACAAATAATTCCTATGTCAAATGAATGAGTTTGTTTTTCTTTTTTTTCCTCATCTTTATAGTTCCAAAAGCAATTTGAGGGCTCCTCCGGTGGAAGAAGAGAGGTCAGTCACGCCGCTGTCATTCAATGAATCAGATGAGTAGTTCAGTGGCAACTTATATGTGACCATACAGCAGCCAGAAGCCACGACCTCTGGGGCGAGGGACGGGCGGTCTGCAGCCTCAGGGAGCGGGAGCAGAAGTGGGACCAACAGTGAGAAAAGAAGTACTCCTAGGGAGTCCGTGGAGGACAAACTGTTGTCTGCGTTACAGGAAGCCAGGCCACCACTTTGCGATGAGTCTTGTCCCCCAACTCAACAGACTGCGCCAGAGGAAGAGAAAGTAAAATAGCATATCATTGAATATCTCGATGAACTGGAAAGCTCAGAAGAGGAGACTTCACAACCCCCACATCAACCTAGTTACAGAGGCCCATCAACATTTGTAATACCTGGTCCCCCACTACCCTCACTCTCTTTAAATACAAATAGGCCTGTGTTGTTTCACCACCCTACACACACCCCACAACCCCCACTGATTGGACATTTCACACACATGTCAGGTACTGAAGAGTGGGAAGAAAGCATTTCCTTCTCTGACCTGTAAAAGGTGTACATCCATCAGCATTTCGGGAGGAGTCGCAGGGCTGGATGTTGGTGGGTCCCTAAAAGGACTGCTGGAGCTGCCCAAATAAGAGGAGTTTAACTAACTTTTAAGAGAGAGAAGAAAAAAAAGACAATGTTTCAGACATTTTTTTTCATGCACAGACTACTGAATTCCAAAACTCACCCTACGATTCAGAGACCAGAATTTCTACCGCGTCTCCCTGTCCTGGCTGGCTGGACGGTGGTCATAGATGGCATCCATCTCCTCGTACCGCAGCCAGTATTTCCTCTCTGCCCCACTCCTTGAGTTGTGGTCCTTTGTGGACCTGTAGGCGCCTTTCATTTTTTTAAATTTGTCACGACACTGCGGTCCGCATAGTGCAGACATCTTCAACAGTATGTTGGAAGATGCGTTGATTTCTGGTAGCTCCTTCCAATTCATTCTGTGTTTTTAATTCACCTAAAATGTTTATATAAAAAAAAAAAAATTAAAAAAAGCCTGCACCTCCTCCGTCGACGAGGGAACAAACGACGCGTTTTCCATTATTAAATCAAGTCGAATCAATTAAAATTTCAGTTATGAGCTCGTAGCTTTCAAAGTGCTAAAATAAACAAATCAAAAGATTAAGAAGCATGCATATAAATTAGGCCAGCATAGTCCAACACTGAATAGTCGACGTGTTTAAATTTAAGTTATGAATGTGACAAACATTTTTTAACTCTAAAATAATATCCTTGCATTCAAATAATTCAATGTACACTTGAGTCCTCATAGTTCTAACATTAAAGTCAAATTTGAATTATCCACCTACAGAAAACCAATAATGCTGTATTCTTCTGTGTTTTGACTATGCAGTCAGCTATCAATTTTAATTAAAAGGGACTAATTCACTTAGCAGGGCAAATATAATAGGCAATTAGAATATTCATTTTACCTGGTTGTGATTTTTCTCCTGTACCTCAGCGTCAGCACATCACCTTCATCATCACACAATTGCAAACTCATCTGAGAGATGTGGCTGATTACTTTTAATATAGCCATGTGGCATGTAGCATTAAACCATCTGTTTCCTTCGGAAACTTTTCGTTTTATCCATGGTTTGCTTACTGGAAGCCAAATAGCTGATTAAATTTGGGCGCCAGGTGTCAAACATTGGTTCTTGCGATGCTATTGCGTGATTAAAACGAAAATACGTTATTTTAATGTTACAAGAGCATCGTAATCTTCACATTTAGAATTACACAAACAAACCAATTCAAATTAAATACTCATTAAGCAGAAGGATGAAAAAGCCACATGCGGCTCTGGAGCCACAGGTTGCAGATCCCTGCTTTAGCAGAGTTTTCCTTACCCCTCCCCAGTGTCCAGAGGTGAGCCAAAAGGCACTGTGTATCAACAACCCAGTGGCCTACAACTAGGCACCTTTGTTTTACAAATGCAGCCATTACCTGCCAGATTAGCCGTTTCCAGGCACACCCTGCTAAATAACGACCTCTTTGCAAGTGAACTGAATATTCAATGAGGGCTTTGTCACCACATGATTGAGTGAGCAGCAGCTGCACCATCACATAATCCAATCACATATGCAGAAAAGAGGTGTAGCAGCGCCACTTGTGCTCAGATAACTTCCACAATTCTTGATCAAATCCGTAATAAAACGTCAAACTTTTGTAAATAAAAGCATTGAAGTACTGAAAGCATTTTCTTGTTTCTATTTTAATTTTTTTTACAATACTTCACTTCAGATGTCAAAAATATATTTTTATTTATGTCTATATTTAATTGCAGCCATTTATAAGTGAAAATTTGTTTGAATCTTGTGTGTGCACAAGCAATAAATCTCAGCAAGAAATACAAAACATTTTTTGACCTTTTCCTAAAAACAGAGGATAAACAATTTTCCACCGTGATCACAAAAGTAGAAATATTACTAATTGTAGCCTTTTGAACACACTGTGGTGTTATGAAAATATCTGTCATTCCATCACATCACACCGGTTTGGGACTAAAAAGGGCTAAACAGTCAACAGGCCTCACCTGTCTTTTTTTTTTTTTTTTTTTTTTTTAACACATAGACAGCAGGTTAGGCTGTATATTCTACAGGTCATAGGGCCAACAGAAAATGGGAAGGGATAAACCACACAATTTGGAATGACAGACTGCCTATTCTCATGTACTGTAGTAACAAGTCCAAGCAAATAAGGACAATTTTTTGGCCAACAAAGTCCTGGCCAAGGGAAAAGGGCAATGTACCAGGTGAACTGTTGGTGTAAGAACAAGCATGCAACGGTGTGCTGTTTTGATTGATAGAATTATACATGTAGCAAATATAGAAAGGAGGTGTCGTCCGATAAACTTCCACAATTACTGATCAAATCTGTACTAAAACGTCAAACTGTGGTAAATAAAAGCATTGAAATATTGAAAGCATTTCTTGTTTCTAGACCTATTTCTACCATAATTTGAATAGTTGAAGAAAGAGCTGACTTCAGATTTCAAAAATAAGCATTTGTCTTCTCGATCACTTTATCCACATGCTTCACATATTTGTTTGTATATTTCATTGCAGCAATTTCTAAGTAAAGATTTGTTTGAATCTTGTGTGTGCTCCAGCAGTAAATCTCAGCAAGAAATACAAATCAAATAGTTTTGACCTTTTACGAAAAACAGAGGAGAGAACACCTTTCCATTATGATCATAACAGCGGAAATTTTATACCGTGGTGTGATTTAAAAAAAAAAAAAAGTACACTAGATCTAAAGAGATCTGCCTCTTTCTCATTTTTTGGGAAGCCAAAAGATCGTTTCACTTCCGCAGTAGATTCGTACAGAGTAATTGCCCTAGATGGTAGAAAGGCCAAATGGCTTAGCCTTGGCCCTAGAATTAGATCAATCAAAAAATCAAGCAGCATACTTCTTATCTTTGTGTAACTGAAGTTACAGTTTTGATTGTACTGTGTCCTTGTCGTAAACCAGATTGGGGTTTAAAATTGAGCTAGCAGTTAAGATTTGTTTTGGTTGCACATTTATGAGCAACTCAAACAATTTAGCCAGGACTGTCTGGAAATTGGGCGATATAATGGAAGGAGGAATGCAGATTTAAATGTTTTTGTTTTTTTTATAGAACCACTGGTAGACTGAGATTTAACTCATTCACTCCCAGGCATTTTGACTGAAGCAACCCCCTATGCTCACTGCTGTTTTACTGGATTTGGACTGATTTTGCAAGGCCCACAGATTATTGTGTTCTATTGCTATAAAAACATGGAACCTACCAAAAGCAAGATTAGAGTCTCTTCTTTCATCAGAAAAAAAAAAGAAGTGTTTCTATCCGTTTCCGTTTTGCAGCAATTAGCATTAAAATATAGCTAAGTTTCATCATTATTCACAAATCTGTTTAAAACAGTGGGGAAAAACATGGCCCTGGTTGATCTCTTATACTCTGCAGCCACCTACTGGCCGTTTTTGTAATATCCATTGCTTCAAACATTCTCTTCAGTTCAGAGGTTGCATCAAAGCCTTCTGTATGCTCTAGCAAAAAAAAAAAAAAAAAAACATGATAAAACAAATAAATCTTTGGCAGCATGTTAATATTTAAAATAGAACGTATTTATACGTTTTTGGGAGCAAATGAGTTAAGATGGAGGAAACGGGGCCCAAAAATCAAGTTAGCTGCACTTGTGACTCCATCTGCTCTGTACCAACTTTTTTTGCATTGCAATCACAACATGGCCTTTGTACTTCAGATGCATATAATTACAATTACTCTGACAGACAATAGACAAATAAGTGAATGAGGTTAAAACTGTATGATGAATGACTATTTGTCCAAGTATTTCTAAATAAACATGTACATGATAGTGTTGTAAAAGTTTATATGTAGTCATCCTGCCAGGGAACCTGGCCTGCTGGTGTCACAAAATAGGTCTTGAGGTTGTCTCTGACTGCTTTGGCAGCTATGGAGCTCTTGTCGCATTGTACTGGTTGAAGAGGGAGCATGTTTCCCAGGCCATCAACTCTCCAGGTACCCTCCACCAGCCCGTGGTTTTCATCCTCTGTGTCAGCCAATCCTGCAGGTGTGTATGTTGCAGACCTCACCTCACACAGGTAGTTGTGGAGACACACAGTAGCGTAAATCATCTTCTGCACCTTTTCAGGGTTTAGCATTACAGTGGTGAGGAATACTCTCCACTTGTTCGCCCATATTCCGAAACCATTTTCAACAACTCTGCGCGCACGTGAAAGTCTGTAATTGAATACCCTCTGTTGATGATCCATGTGGCGGCACAGATATGGTTTCATAAGGTCAGAGCGCAGAGGGTAGGCATCATCTCCAACAAACAAGTAAGGGGCTTGGATGTCAGAGCCTGGGAGTCGTTCCGCTGCAGGGAGGTCGAGGAGACCTCTGTCAAGCGCTTGCTTAAAATCTGACTCGGCAAACACTCTTGCATCAGACGCTCTGCCCCCTTGTGTTCCCACTCTGACGTATCTGTCAAGTCAAGTCATTTTTATTCAAAGATATCCTATTTACAACATGCTGTACAGAAATATACATCGAAAGAAAAGAAAACCTGCTTACCTGAACATGCACCTCGCATCAACGATGGCCATCATCGGCACAGAGAATCGTCCTTTGTAATTGCGAAAAGTGCTGCCACTATGCACTGGTGGGTGTATATTTATGTGCTTTCCATCAATTGCTCCGAGGCAGTGGTTAAATTGGTACTTGTGATGGAAGTCTTTGGCAATATTTAACCATTCCGCGACTGTATTCGGCGTCTGAAAAACAAGTTAAGTACATGAGTGCTTAAACAACAGCAGCTTCAACACGAATGTAAACTAGGAATGATATTTGTTTTATTTTATTTGTTTTTTTAGTCCAAGAAATGGCTGTTTAGTCCAAGAATGTAACTAAGAGGGCTCTGGGTGGAGCAGTGCAACCGTCACTTGCCTTCGGTGCCGGATGGCGTGGGTTCGCTTCCCCGCCTGGGAGACCACGTTTGTTTGTGTGCATGTTTGTGTGAGTGAGTGACAAAAAAAAAAAAAAAAAGTAAATATACACACATATATATATATATACACACACACACACCCACATATATATATATATATATATATATATATATATATATATATATATATATATATATATATATATATATATATATATTAGAGGGCGCGTTCAATATGACAAGAAAAACAGTGGCAAATTTGCTTTTTTTTCTTGCCACGCAGCTGTTTGTGTCGGCAGAAAGGAAACGCATATGTCACGCAAGTTTGCAAAATTCTACGGAGGAAGCACTCCTTAAAATGTACTTTTCGGTCGGGTTTTCAAACAAGGAGATATTAATTGGTTTAGCAGAGATTAACAATATCATAGTTGCCGGTTTATAAAGACAATGTGGCAAGTGGCAAATTTGCCACTTTTTTCTCGTCATATTAAAAAGTGGCAAATTTGCCACTTTTTTTTCCTCGTCATATTAACGGAAAATCGGGTATGAGAGAAAATCAGGATTTTCTTGTTAGGCAAAATCGAACAGCCCTACTATAAACGCTTACATTCAGATAGTCATCTCGCAGCGTCTCGTGTAAGGCAATGCATGTTTCCACCACAATTACGGAGATAGTGGATTCCCCAACCCTGAATTGGTGACTGAGGGATGAAAATGATTCTCCTGTAAGTCAAAGAAAAAAAAGAAGCATCTAACAGTATTCGCATTTAGTTTCTACACCAAGCGCGTGTGTGTGCGTCCGTATTCGTAAAGAATGGCTGCTTCAAGTCTTGAGTTACGAACCTGTTGCTAAGTAGCGGAGCGTTAAAGCCAGTCTCTCCTTGGCAGTGATGGCTAATCTCCATTTGGTGTGTTTTTTTGTTATTTTTGGGGCTACTTTGTTAAGAACGAACTCAAACTCCTCCGCGTTCATCCTCAAAATCCCCTGGAAGCCTTCTCTGTCCGTTATCTGTCAACATAACGCAAACGAACGGTTTAACGCAGTTTACCGTGCACATTTTTTTTCTTCTTTATAACACTCACCTCGAACTCGTTCAGTAGACTGTAAAGTCTGCTTTCACGCCGTCTCCATGACTTTTTCAGCGGTCTTCTTTCCTTTGTAGTTCGAGATTTGTCGGTGAGGAATAGTCCCAAAACCACCATCATTGCTTCGTCATTTGCGTACTCTAACATGTTCCGAGGTTGTTGCGGTGGTTTTGTTTTTGTTTTTTCCCCTTTGGTTTTGTTAGATCACGTATGATTACACAAGATAATTGTCTGGAAGACTAGATTCAAGACCGGTAGTGGAAAGAATCTTATTTCCTCAAACATGCTGCCGACCGGCATCAGGTACTGATCTGTATATGTAACTGGATAGCTGCTAGGCCAACATTTTTGAAGCCGCGAGGTCGCCATATTGCCACTCCCCCCACAAAAAATAAAGAAATAAATTAATTAATTTGGTAATTAATTTTAAAAAATTATTCAAAATATTGCCACTCCCATGAAACGTTTCTCCGGCGACAATCCTTTACATTTACAGTATCGAGATTGTAGAACATTTGAGACAGTACTTTGTAGAAACAGCCTGATTTATGAGTGTTTTTAAATTTGTTAAACATAAACAAGAGGACTTCAGACATTTTAAAACTTGCCTTAAATACATGTATAAATTATAAGCTTGCTAATGTTTACAGGAAGAAACTTGTATTTGTTTTTTGTTGTTGTTTTTTTAAAGAATTATACCTGTAATTCAACAAATTTGGCAAATCTAATATTGGGGGCCTAAGAAACTGAGCAATAAAGGATAAAGGGTGTCTTCAAAGCAGCACATACCGTCCACGTGTTAATAAAAAGAAGAAAAAAGAAAAGAAAAAAAGTTACCACCTCGCCCCGCCCACCGAACGTGCTCGCGAGACGGGAGTGGTAAGATGGCCGCCCCGTGGCTTCAACGGCCTGCACGGGCGTGTATGGGCTATCCATTTATTCATACAGATCAGTGAGTGGAACCAGATGTGATTGTCACATGATCTGCGAGCGTATGCGATAGGCCATCAGTCATGAAGGAAAATGTGGCTCGAAATAGGATTTCGTTCCACAAATCTGGGAAGCTGGCAGCTGGTTTTTGATTTCTGTTGGCATATTTAGACCCCAATATCTCCTGATCAGGTGGCCGCACATCCTTGAAACCCGTTGAAATGATAAACAGATATATATGTGCTTACTACGGCTGAAAGCACTTTATGTTCATCGATCTTTTTTTTTCTTTTTTTTTTTAATTAAATTAAATTTGAAACGGTCAGATGTGATGTAAATTTACATGGTTTCTTTTTGTGAGGCTGAAAATAGTTAGTTTGCTTGTCAGTGCTGTCGATGTCTTCAGTTGATTTATTATTTTATTTATTTAATATTACACAGCAACTGTTGTTTTCATGTCAAGTTGATAAAAATAAAGATGTCTGTCAAAATTTGTGCCCGTTTTATAGTTCCAATTCATTTCATATTGTCTGATAGAGTTGTCTTTTGCAACAGAACAACAAAAAAAAAAGCCCTTTTTAAATACACCCCCCCCCCCCCCACATATACATACATGTATGTATATATATATATATATATATATATATATATATATATATATATATATATATACATATAAGGTCACTATGCTTGTTTTCAATATGCCAGTGTTTTGATATTTTGTCGAAATAAATCATTTGGTGCAATTTTCCTTTTCTCTCATTGTTATCAAATCAATATTTATCAATACCAATCAAAATGTTTGCACATCAAGTAAATTCTTTGATGTAACAATATTTTGTCATTGACATCCCATCGCATAGCCTACTTATTATTTATATTAAGTTTAGTAATGCAATAAGAAATTCTAATTCATGCTATATTATATTTTGATGCCATAATAGAATTAAAATAGTGTTCTGCGGTTATTATTATCCATCTGGGAAGGTGCAGTGTAGCAATGTATCCTCCAGGGGGCTCAGCCTCAGCAATTGGTTGTTTGGCGGTGCTTGCTACATACCTAAAACTCCTCTAGGTGTCACCCTCATCAAGCTGTGAACAGAGCCGTAGATAGAGTCTGGCCAACTGAAAACACGGACGCCATGTTGTTACCCTGGGCCACAGGGCAGAGCGTGCGCTCAAGCATGTAGCGCATGATGAGCACGCCTCTAATTTTGCACGCAAAATAAATTTCTGACAAACTAGGTTGTCTAGTTTCTCTTATATTTTCCCCTTGTTTTATATTTTAACCTTTGATGCATTTGACAAGCCGATAAAATAAGGAATAGACTGCATGTATGATACAGGCAACAAGGCATGATTGGAACATGAAAGTTGTGGAAACACCTATTGCAAAACACGTTGAAATCCCAGCATCATGGTAACAACATGGCGTCCATATGTCATGTGACCAGTAGTTGACCAATCAAAGCGTAGTAGCTCTGAAACCGAGTTGGACAAACTATCTATGGCCATTTTGAATTTGAGTGTCACTGTCAAAGTAATAACAGGTTTTAACAAAACAATTATTTTATGAAAAGAACTCTTGAACACAGCATGTCAAGTTATAATATTGCATTTTATTTGTGTGATGTCTATTTTTCCACATACTCCACAATGACAAATGTCAATTAATATGCTCTTGTACACTATACAGTACATCATATAATAATTAGGGATGTAACGATATCCAAATGTCGCGATACAATATCATCACGATATGAAGCTCACAATACGATAATTATCACGATATTGTGGGGAGGTTGGCGATATTTAAAAAAAAAAGGTCACAATATTGTAAAAAAAAATTAGCTCATACGAAAAAAAAGCACAATATTGTGCTTTTGTACATAACATCAATGTTATTATTATGTTTTATTAGTCTTATGTTATTATACTTATGTTATGTTGTTAATGCACACATTTAGTTCCTCCACATATTGACTTGCTTCACAGGCATATTACGTTCCCCTTCATCTGACAATTAGTGTAGATTTTAAACATAGAGGGGCCAAAACATCCCTAATGAAAATTAAATTGCACTAAAAAAAAAAACTAGCCACCAAGAGGGTGCTAGAACTGCAAAAATGGAAATTAACCTGACTTTTTGAACAGATGTGTTGCATTTAAATATCGTGAACATAATGATGGCGACGATATTGTCTTAATATCACGATATTGCACTTATCGTTACATCCCTAATAATAACACAAAAGAATCACAATACAAAAACAATTTAAATAGGCAGAATGTCAATCACAGGTTAAAGTCTTGATTCAATCTTTTGGACTCAACATGCATTCAATATATAAAAATAGACCTTTAGTTAAATGTATTTACATTTTTTAATAAATATGTTATAAATGTATTTTTAAAATACAAAGATAAATACAGTGGAATGATATACATTGTGTACCATCCAAAAATTACAAATATTTTTGGGATATTTAGCATTCAAATTACAATTACTACATTAACTCATTCACTCCCAGACATTTTCACAGAAGCAATCCCGTTCGCTCCCGGATGTTTTACTGGAGTTTGACTAATTTTGCGAGGCCCACAGAATATTGTGCTATAAAAACAACCTATCAAAAGAAAGATGAAAGCCTTTTCTTTCATCAGGAGAAAAATTATATTTCTATGTGTTTCCGTTTTGCAGAAATTAGAATTAGAATATAGCTAAGTTTAATCAATTTTCACAAATCTATTTAGAATTGTGAGCAATTGAGTTTCTTTTCAACATGGTCCTGGTTGGGCTCCTTTGCTGCCACCTGCTGGCTGTTTGTGTAATAACTTCAATTTCTGTAACCGTTCTTTTGCAGTTGACAGGCTGCATCAAAGCCTTCTGTATGCTCTAGCATTAAAAAACAAAACAAAACAAAAAACGTATAAATACGTCTTTGGGACACTTACAACATTAAAAAAATTGATTTATACGTTTTTGGGAGCAAATGAGTTAAAAATGTAACTTTAACAACAATTACAGGTCTCTTGTCATTATTTATTTTTCAGTCTTTTCACCTCTCACCCCCAATCTTTAGTCTAAGGTTAAAGATAGTGACAGGTGGTCAATAGATATAAATAAGAAGAAACAGGAGTCTAGCTCTGCCGGACATCCTGGAGAAGTTTATTGATCTCAGCCACCAACTCACTAGCATCCACCAGCTCATGGCGGCTGTCGCTGCGGTTTCCCTGTAGATGGCTCAGTACAGAGTCAAAATCGTCCTCTTCGTAGTTTTCTGGAATTTCCTCCATAGCGGGAAGCCACTTGGACGACGGGCCAGGAATAGGCACCGTTATTGGCACTGGAGCCTGAGCGGTGTGCATTACAGTGGGGCCGACTCTTGCCGTGAGCATGGAGCCGTTGTGGGATTTGGGGTTGTGGCTGTTTTTGAGGGACTGTGAGTTATTGTGAATGCCGCTCTGACAGCCGAGCTTGGTGCTGGGTTTCAGAGTGTGGTAGCTGCTACCCTGATGGTGACCAGATGGAATGATGCCACTTCCTGGATTCTGGAAGTGAGTATTGGCAGCCCAGGCTGCCACGCCCTGTTGGTGGACGGAAGGGTTCGCCTTGCCTGGAAGATGACCCCTCCTTCGATCTAAAGATCCAGTCATTGGTACGCTGATACCACTGAGACTGGTCCCCTTCTGGTTCTCGTTGACTTGGGCGTACGAATCTAAACCTTGGGGGAGCAGGCGCTGGAAAACGCTGCTCATCTCTGAAAGCAATGATGAAGTTCCACAAAGGTCTTCATCTCCGGTCACATCATCTTCAACATCATCTTCCCCAACGCTCGCTCTGCCCGGATCTTTTCCGAAGGTGGAGAAACTTTGGTTCCCGCCGGATCCGTTTTCGTTGCATGGTTGTGGAGTCTTGTCCTGGGCCTGGTCAGTGGGTTGGCAGGCCTCCTCTCCTGGAATGTAAAGATTGTTTCGGTAGTCGGAAGAGGATGATGCTGGGGATGCAAGCGGGGGCATCCAGCACTGATCTGAATGACCCAGTATGCGACACTCCTCAGTGCAAAGCCTCATAGCTGTAAAAAAAAAAAAAGTGGGAAATACTTGTAAGAAATCAGGAGATGGAGCCTAAATATACAATTGTATGTACTGTATGTAAGCAATGAGCAAATATGTGCAAGGCTCCAAATTACACATCCGTGTCAGTCTTAGGTCAGCTTAGCATTTAGTAAGGGATCTTCGTCTTGTCATCCCTTCGTAAATATGACACTTGTCAGAATTGTAGCTTATTCACCACAACGCAAGCGTTTATTACTGACGTAGGCACGATTCCGCAACGTGTTTAGGCTCATAGCCAGCCAAAGCTGTTGCTAGCTAGCTTCTTCGCTGTAAGTAGCACAGTGAAGTTTTTTACATTACATTAAATTTTTTTACATTTATTTCATGGTTGTCTTGGTGTTGGATTTTCAGATAGTCAGTTTTCTATTTATAGTGTGTTAAAATGAGGGACAATACGCAAATTTTGACCCCTAATCTGCAATGTGAAACTGCTTATTCAAGCCTTCATGTGTACAGTGTGTCTTTGACGGGAATTTTAGTGTCACTTTTTTTTTTTTTTTTTTCCTTTTTTTTTCTTTCTTTTTTTCCTTTTTTTTTTTCTTTTTTTTTTTTTGTTTGGGGTGGGTGGGGACTACCACTGGGATTTTTCTGAAATAGAATTGCCCAAGCATATATATATATATATATATATATATATATATATATATATATATATATATATATATATATATATATATATATATATATATATATATATATATATATATATATATATGTTAGGGATGTAACGATATCCAAACATCGCGATACGCTAATTATCACGATATTGTGGTGGGGTTGGCAATATTTAAAAAAGATCATAATATGGTAAAATTAAAAAAATAATAATAAAAGAGCTCATACTAAAAAAAAGCACAATATTGTGCTTTTATACATAACAGCAATGCATATAACCTCCTACAATCTCTAATAGCAATATTGAGGCACTAATTTGCTAATTCAAGCACACATTGATCGCTTCACAAGCAAATTAGGTTCCCCTTCATCTGACAATTAGCATAGATTTTAAACATAAAAGGCCAAAACATCCCTAATGAAAATAAATTACACTAATAAACTAGCCACTAGAGGGTGCTAGAACTGCACAAATGGAAATCAACCTGGCTTTTTTTTACAGATGTTTTCCTTTTAAATATTGTGAACATGACGAAGACGATATTGTGGCAGTTTTAATATCAGGATATCACGATAGTGCCCTTATCGTTACACACATATACATATATATAAAAAGACATGCAGCTCAATGCATGTACAATACTATTTATAGATGTGAATTGCAGGTTGCAACACATTATTTTATATCTGCATAATTTCAAGCTCTGATTAAAACGACTAAATTAAATAAACATTTATGTCATTTTAAAATGTCTGTTCATATCAGTTAAGGCTTTAGAGAAGAAAAAATTGTTTTAGAGACTAGAAATTCAATTCTTTAACTCCCAGCTAATTGTTTGACCGTTCTCTTGTCTATGCTGTTTGTATCTGTGGAAATCCCATCATTATTACTCATATCATAGCAACAGAAAGTTCAACAAGGCTGTCAATGCCTATTAGTTATTCCAAAATAGCTTCCTGAAGAGCATTTCCCTTTCATGTTGCATTTTTCAATAATACATTTAAGAAAAAAAAATCTCAGAAGAATAAATTAGAAAACTCAAATATGCAACGTTAAAGCCTTCATTAAAGGAGTTTGCTCGTCTCACTTCTGCCATTGAGGGACTTCATTATGCCCTCATTAACATGAAACACATTTATTATACATCTTAGAGCAGAAAAGCGCATATGGTTATGCTGGGAAGGAAAGCCGCTGCATACAGTGTGTACCCAGCTGATAAAAGGCTGAAATGAAATATTTCATTCAATAATTTAAGCACTAAAAAAAAAAAAAAAAAAAAAAAAAAAAAGATAATACAAACCAGCTCATCAAAGCTGGGGAAGCATTACTTTCATTACATTGATAAATCATTTTTAATTATATAATTTCCCTTAATTGCTATAAATTCCCCCTTAAAATATGTATGATTTCATACAATAACTGTATTTTAATTTATTTATCAATTTATTTACATGTGTCGGTGTAATATAGCCCATTTAGTGAATTAATTTGGAGATGACAAATGCTTATTGTTGTTTGATCAAAAACTGAAATATTAGGCCTATATATGTGTTTGTCTGTCTACATAATTTTCTATCCTGCTTAAATATTTATCCCTATTTGAATTGTTTTAGTACGTTACATTTGATACGCGCATTCACTCCCAACCGTCAGGTTTCGTTCCACCGATGGAGAGAGTTAAAAAAAAAAAACGATTCATAGCAACGCGGCTGTCATCAGCGCCTGTACTGACTTGGAAAAAAATATATATAGGTCATGTGTCCAAACTTTTTCATTTGAGGGCCACATACAGAAAATCAGAAGGACGCAAGGGCCACATAATGTTATGAGAGAAATTGTGTTTAGTCCTAAAAATTGTACAAATAATTTATTTTTGCTTTTGCATATTTAAAAAAATGCTATAGTATATAAACCAATTTATTTGTAATATGGCAGTAGATTTATTATAGTTTTGGAATGTTTCATTTTAGTTAGTTTTTATTAGTTTTCAGGGTTGTTCTGTTAGTTTTTATTAGTTTAGTTCTTTAAAAAAAATGCTTAGTTTTAGTTTAGTTTGTTAGTTTCAGTATTAGTATTAGTTTTTTTTTTTTTTGTTAATGTGTATTACTTGTGCGCAATATTTAAAAAACACCATGGGAGCGACGTCATCTTTTGGTGCTTTTCTATTGGCTGCTGCTAGATGACGTCACTTCTGTGTGGCATACTTTCAAACATCATTATTCCAGTTTATATCAAAATAAATCTACTAAAAAACACGTTTAAAATCATCCCCAAAGGCTCATGCATTAAATGAATTACCAAAGACTAAAATGAAGGACATGTTTGCAATAATTATAGTTAGTTTTGTGAACATAAAATGTAGTTTCAGTTAGTTTTCGTTTTTTGAAAAGCATTTTCATTTTTATTTTATTTCGGTAACAGTATTGTATTTTTAATTTTAGTTTTAGTTTTTTCATTAGTTTTAGTTAACTAAAATAAGTTTTTCGATACCCTTCCTTCTTACTTTGACCATCTCCAAAGATTTTTGTTTTGTTTATTTTATTTGAACTGAGTCAAATGCCATTTTTAGCACATGTCGCGGGCTACTGAAAAATGGACGGTGGGCCGCAAATGGCCCCCGGGCTGTAGTTTGGACACCACTGATATAAACTATACGTCCATCTCAAAGCCGTGATCGATCCACACTTATGCCCAAATCATACTCTAAAAATATTTGAACATAGTAATAGGCTGGATATTGGTTGGTCATTGCCGCCCCTTCACCTCCACCCGGGAAGAATTTTTTTGGGGGGGCTTAGGAAGTTTTATGGAGAAACCCTGTATCCATAATAACAATTCACTGAACACTGCTCAATATATTCGATGCAGTGGACAGGCAAGTGGAAGCCAGAGAGATTACACAGTGGGAGAGAGGTGAGCTTTAATTATGCAATGTAGGATATAATTATGAGAACGTTTCAGAACTGGCTGCATGGCAACGATTCATCACATGGCAATTAAACGCCTACGTTTCATCAAAAGACCATGTGGTTTGGATGGCGTAAAGTGAAGGTGGTTAGGATGAGAAGGAATAATGAGCAGAGCCCCCCCCAAAAAAAGCAGGGAGGAGGTGTTAGTCATGAGCGTGTACTATAATTGGGATGTAGCTCAAATATGGTGTCAATTGACGGCTTGTGTGAAGCCGGCTGGAAATAAATGGAACTATGGGAAGCGGGAATGCTATGATATTTTAAAAAAAAGCTGTGAGTGTTGACTAATACTGGATGTGACGAAATCTAAACATCACGATACGATATTATCACGATATGAAGGTCACGATACGATAATTATCACGATATTGTGGGGGCGTTGGCGATATTTAACAACGATCACAATATTGTAAAAAAGAGAGCTCATACAAAAATAAAAGCACAATATTGTGCTTTTATACATAACAGCAAGGCATATAAACCACCTACAATCTCTAATAACAATATTGGGATGTCACTTACTTGCTAATGCAAGCACACATTGATCGCTTCACAAGCAAATTAGGTTCCCCTTCATCTGACAATTAGCATAGATTTTAAACATAGAAGGCCAAAACATCCCTAATGAAAATTAAATTGCACTAATAAACTAGCCACTAGAGGGTGCTAGAACTGTAGGGATGTAACGATAATGGCAATATCATGATATCGTGATATTAAAACTGCCACAATATATCGTCGTCGTCATGTCACTATATTAAAAGCAGCACATCTGTTAAAAAAGTCAGGTTGATTTCCATTTGTGCAGTTCTAGCACCCTCTGGTGGCTAGTTTTTTAGGGCAGTTTAATTTTCACAAGGCATGTTTTGACCTTTCTATGTGTAAAATCCACGATAATGGTCAGATTAAGGGGAACATAATATACTTGTGAACAGAGTCAATATATGGAGGAATTCAATTATTATTTATTATTATTATTATTATTATTATTATTATTATTATTATTATTATTATTATTATTTAATTAATTTATTAATTTATTATTATTATTTTTTTTCCCTATTATTTATTATTTATTTTATTTATTATTTGTATTATTTATTTATTTATTTTTATTTATTATTTATTTATTATTTAAGTATTTATTAATTCCTTATTTAATTTAAATAATTATTATTTATTTATTTATCTATTAATTAAAAAATGTATCCATTTATTGTACTGCTTGTATTAGTGTATTAGTATTATTTATATATTTTTTATGTGTATAATATTTGTATATTTTTCATTGCTGTAATGTACACAATATTGTGTGTGTTTTTTTTGTTGTATGAGCTCATTTTTTACAATATTGTGACCTTTTATATCACCAACCTCCCCACAATATCGTGATAATATCATATCATGATGTTTGGATATCGTTACATCCCTATAGAACTGCACAAATGGAAATCAACCTGACTTTTTTTTTTTTTTAAATGTGTTTCTTTTAAATATTGTGAACATGACGACGACGATATTGTGGCAGTTTTAATATCGCGATATCACGATATTGCCCTTATCGTGACATCCCTATTGACTAATACTGGCTGGTGACAGGGGAATGTTACAATGTGTGACTGAATGTGTCCAATCTCAGGAGCAGCAGACTACAATTATTTTGAATTATATACTTTGTGTGAGCACAGCTGCGATTACCTTGCAACCGAACAGCAGACAACAATGTGTCTAACTGCTATGGGGTATGTATCCTGATAAAAGGCTGCCAGAACATCGGGTGAATTGGCTCTTTGACATTAGAAGTACATGAAGCGTGGACTGCACTAAACTAAACTGTGCTGCTTTATACTGGATTTTCATGACACCTACATTGAAAGCCAGTCATAAAACATGATTTCATGCACAAAGACTATTCCTCGTGAAGTTTTGTCATTTCCTGCACTGCATTGCAGAAATAAAGGATCCACAGGTTGGGTTTAACATGGTACATTTATTCTGTTACATTTACTCAAGTAACTTTTGGGATTAAGTGTACATGGCAGATTAGTTTTGATGACTTTATTACTTGCGTATATGAGTTGTATTTTGACAGGTGCCCGTGTGCTCCGCGTAAAGACAGGCACATCTTCATTTTATGCCGTGGAAAGTCTGCCATGCCTGGGACCGCATTGCACCTCGCTGGGTGTTTCGACGTACGCGGTTGCATCTTGCAATTTGGTGACAAAAAGTAGAGTAGATTTTAGACTTGCAAAAATCTTTATCAAGGTGCAGGCAGACAGATTCCACGCTCTATGGATGATTCATAAATATGCCAACTGCATGGGACCATACCTGGACGAAGTTCTTTGAAATTGATTAAATTCTCATCTTTTAGTTATAGGGGGTTGTTGGACTTATCGTGATATTAAAACTGCCACAATATTGTCGTCGTCATGTTCACAATATTTAAAAGGAACACGTCTGTTAAAAAAGTCACGTTGATTTCCACTTGTGCAGTTCTAGCACCCTCTAATGGCTATTTTTTTAGTGCAATTTGATTTTTATTTGTGATGTTTTGGCCTTCTATGTTTAAAATCTATGCTAATTGTCAGATGAAGGGGAACCTAATTTGCTTGTGAAGCGATCAATGTGTGCTTGCATTAGCAAGTACCTCAATATTGTTATTAGAGATTGTAGGTGGTTTATATGCATTGTTGTTATGTACAAAAGCACAATATTGTGCTTTTTTTTTTTTTTTAGTATGAGCCCTTTTTTTTTTTTTTTTACAATATTGTGATCTTTATAACTCATTCAGTGCCATTGACGGCTATACACGTCAAAGATCCATTTCTACTGTGTTTGGATATTGTTACATCCCTAGTAACAGTACTTGGCTCCAATTTTTGGCTCCTCCTCACCTCTGAAAGGACAGGACAAAAAATGGCACTTGAAGTAGGGCTGGGCAATTACAGTAATCGAAATTTGTTTTTTCGATTTGGCTTCTCATGATCATAATAACATCATAATCGAAGAACAACAATGTGCCAAACGGTGTGATGTGTTTGTAAGTTACCCACCCGGAATGCACCGTGTCACATGTATGTCATTCTGCCCTCCATAAGTGTGCTTTAAATTGTTTCATGACACCCAAGTTGGAGTTTACTGTAAAATTAAAACGCACAACAAAAAGAATTGCACACATTGTATATTTAAATACAAGGCATGCTTCATTTTAGTGACATTGCCAGTGCTAATGATTAGGGATGTAACGATATCCAAACATCACAATACGATAATTATCACGATATTGTGGGGAGGTTGGCGAAACAATTATATATTATTGTAAAAAAATGAGCTCATACAACAAAAAAACACACGCACAATATTGTGTTTTTGTACATTACAGCAATGAAAAATATAAAAATATTCTATATATAAAAAATGTATAAATAATACTAATACACTAATACAAGCAGAACAATAAATTGATACATTTTTTAATTGATAAAATAAATAAATTAATTAATGAATTAATAATTATATAAATTAAATAAGAAATTAATAAATACAATAAATTGAGTTCCTCCACATATTGACACTGTTCACAAGTATATTACGTTCCCCTTAATCTGACCATTATCGTGGATTTCACACATAGAAAGGTCAAAACATGCCTTGCGAAAATTAAACTGCCCTAAAAAACTAGAACTGCTAGAACTGCACAAATGGAAATCAACCTGACTTTTTTTTTTTTAACAGATGTGCTGCTTTTGATATCGTGACATGATGACTAGTGTTGTTCCGATACCGATACTGGTATCGGCAGAGGCCCCGATACTGCATTAAAACAGTGGTATCGGTATCGGTGAGTACTCACAAGTAACATGCCAATACCATTAATTCCAACACTAATATAGGATTTTGGATGCAGCATCTTGGGTCTTGCTGGTGCACGACATTCACTGATATGTGACATGTTCACTGCAAGCCGATCTAAGATATCCTATTGGCCCTTGAATGCTCTGAACCAATGGCAGGACAGCTTTTTCATGTTGGGGGAAATAAACCCCGTAGGTATCGGTATCGGCTGAGACTGCAAAGCTGGGTATCGGGATCGGTATCGGGGGGCAAAAAACGGTAACAAACCAATACTAATGACGACGACGATATATTGTGGCAGTTTTAATATCATGATATCACGATATTGCCATTATCGTTACATCCGTACTAATGATAGAGTCGATGTAAAATCCCATTGACATGCTTACGGAAAATTGGCATCAATTTCCAGAAGTGACATTCCTTCAAATAAATAATGTTTCCTCGCAAATAAGTGTGATTATTATCATTTCCATAATCGCCTAGCACTATTTCATGTGAGGGGAACACAAGTGGAGCCAGAGGGTGTACCTGCATGGGTTCTGTGATGGATATCAGGTGCACAAAACTCAGCAAGTCCCTCACCAAGGAGTCTATCCAGAGGCGAGTCCCTGCCAGGCTCGTAGTCGCTGTCACCTGCATCACTGTCGCCACGGCCACTGTCTTTAAGACTGAATTTATCCATCTCATTCAGGGCGTATCTGAGGGAGAGAAGAAACAACTGTCATCAAACAATGGCTAATTATGGACACTATTAATTAGTCTATGCAAACTAATTATGAAAGGAACACCTTGAGAAATGTTGTTGATGTAATGTAATGTTATGCTGCATAGTGTTTAAAACCTAACCAAACGTTAGATAAGATCAGGGAATGTCCGTTGGTCTCCCTCATTCAATGGATTGTGATAGTTATGTTGCAATGGCCAATTGGGTGGGTGTGCAGTCAAGAGATGCACCTGAGAGCTTGATATTCGTGCCCAGGGCGAAAACAAAAAAGGACTTGCTGGAGTCCACGCAGGAGCCAACATCGTCGCTGGCTGACTTACTGTATATCATCAGCATCTCTGGTGAGTATGATGTAGTTTAATGTTTTTATGTTTTTGTCATGTTAACTCTTTGTCTGCCAGGGTTGGGAATTCCCGAACCGTACAACCCGACCGTATAGCGCCACCGACGGGAATTCCCAAAAATGATACTTTTAAAGGGATACTTTACTGATTTAGTCATTTTTGGCAGTCAAATATTAATATTTTAGCTATAATAAATTTGATATTTTCATTATTTTTCATGTACAATTAGTAGTTTTAAAAATCTCACATACTCACAGATGATAATACTACGCAAAGGCACAAATTCTTCCCAATGTGTGAAAAGCTAATTATTTTAATAGAATTCAATTGCAGCCTTCTTCTGTACTCACCACACTGCCCCCAAGAGGCCAAAACGCACAGGAACAGTCAAGTTATCTTGATTTATAAAGCACTTTCAAACAGCCTTAGTTGTCAGTATTTGTATTATATGTATTTTAAATAAATAATCGGCAGATTAATCGGTAGTCTGTATTTTTTTCTCGGCCTCAAAAAGTGCATATCGGTCGGGCCCTAATTAATAACAACTGACCAAAAAAAAGGGCAACTCAAAGCATACAGGGTACTCATTTTGAACTACGCAAGGCCTGAAATAAGTGCTTTTGCTTAGCAAGTTGCATGGATTTGTAAGTTTTTCTGAAAGTTGAATGGCAGCCACTGCCCAAAAAGCTTTGCTAAGATGCTTACGTCACCTACAAGCAGGTTCTCAGGTCGAGATGAGATCGGTTCTATTTACGTTGCAGCAGCTATTTATAGCAACGAGCTTCAGATGGCTGCGCATAAACAGGTTGCGTTTTCGTTACAAAGTTAGTAATCATGGCCTCCATGGCGGCGTATAAGAAGCACTTTTTACTAGGGATGTAAGCGCGATATCGTGATATTGTGATATTAAAACTGCCACAATATCGTCATCGTCATGTTCATTAAATTTAAATTCAACACATCTGTTAAAAAAGTCAGGTTGATTTCCATTTGTGCAGTTCTAGCACCCGCTCTAGTTTTTTTTAGTGCAGTTGAATTTTCATATGGCATGTTTTGGCCCTTCTATGTTTAAAATCCACGCTTGTCAGATGAAGGGGCACGTGATATGCACGTGAATTGAGTCAATGTGGAGGAACTCAATGTGTGCGTGCATTAACAACATAACATAATAATAATTACATACTAATAATAAAACATCATAATAACAATAATAACATAACATTGATGTTATATACAAAAATACAATATTGTGCTTTTTTTAGTATAATCTCTTTTTTTTTTTTTTTTACAGTATTGTGACCTTTTTTAAATATCGCCAACCTCCCACAATATTACGATAATTATTGTATCATGAGCTTCATATCGTGATAATATCGTATCGTGACATTTTGATATCGTTACATCCCTACTTCTTACAAGTATCGTACTCATGAAGGAATTATGAGGAGTGATTAACTAGAGGAAAAGATGAAGAATCCATATTATGCTATGCAATGCTAACTCGCTAATGTTATTGTGAAACTGGCATTAGTGCTTGGGTGATCGATCACGCTTTCACTCAGGTCTCGCAAGAACCGCGTACAGCAGAGCGTTCCAACTTTAAACAGAAAAATACATTGCAGTAGGCAATTAAATGAGTTCCTGGAGAAGAAAAATCTAATGCTACACATTTATCCACCCATCCATTCTCTTGACCGCTTATTCCTCACAAGGTTCGCGGGGGGTGCTGGCGCCTATGTCAGCTGGCTCTGGGCAGCAGGCAGGGGACACGCCGGACTGGTTGCCAGCCAATCGCAGGCTACACATTTAGCGAATCAGTAAATCATCATTGATCAGTGATCATTACGGCGACCCACACGTCGGAGGAGTGGCATAGATTCAATGTGTATTTTTATTGATGATTATTGATTCAAAAAAGGGATGACAAAGTGAATACATATAAGTTTTGATTTTGAAATCTGCACAATAAATGTTCTCAAAATTACATTATAGTAGTGCTCATCTTTTCTTTAATTAATATTTTTAATCAATTTCTGTTTGAGGTATTTTTTATGCCTCATTTAGATTTATGTATACATTTGTGAAAAATATGTTGGCTACTGTACCTCTTCTGTTTACATTTGACAATTTTATATAGAAGCACTAATGGATGCATTTCTCATTTGATACAGATCTGTTTAAAGTCCCTTGAAAATAAAATGAGAAACGGTACGCAGTCATATTGTTCTGTATAACTTATTTAAATATAAATAACTGAAAATATATCATGGTATATCATTGTCATAATATAAAATACCCTATATCGTGGTAGAAGATTTTTTATTTATTTTTTCTATATTTTTTTTCTAGATTGCCCAACACTATGCGATGGTGGCTACTGGTATCTTGTGGCTGTTTTCCTGATCAGGAACTACAAATTAGAAATTAAAAGAATTGAAAATTGCCATTAATTTTGTCATTTTAGGGAAAATGTTATGTTAAGATATATAGGTCTTTCTTAAAATTATCTGTCATTCTTTTTTTTTTCCCCTCCGTAATATTTGGTATCGGTATCGCAAGAGTTGAGTACTCATACTGGTATTGGTCTAGGAAAAAAAGTAGTATCGAGCATTCTTTTCATAATCAAAGCACAATAAACAATTAAGGATGTAACGATATCCAAACAACACGATACAATATTATCACGATATGAAGTTCACAATACGATAATTATCACGATATTGTGGGGGTGTCGGCGATATGTAAGAAAGATCACAATATTGTAAAAAAGAGAGCTCATACTAAAAAAAGCACAATATTGTGCTTTTGTACATAACAGCAATGCATATAACTACCTACAATCAATAACAATATTGAGGCACTTACTTGCTAATGCAAGCACACATTGATCGCTTCACAGGCAAATTAGGTTCCCCTTCATCTGACAATTAGCATAGATTTTAAACATAGAAGGCCAAAACATCCCCAATGAAAATTAAATTGCACTAATAAACTAGCCACTCGAGGGTGCTAGAACTGCACAAATGTAAATCAACCTGACTTTTTTTAACAGATGTGTTTCTTTTAAATATTGTGAACATGACGACGACGATATTATGGCAGTTTTAATATCACGATATCACGATATTGCCCTTATCGTGACATCCCTATAAACAATGTTACTTCCATTTACAATAGTATCCCGAAACCGCCATTCTAAGTAGGTATTACCTGTAGCTCCTGGTGTATTTGTTGCCTCTGAAACTTGGCCGGGGCTGGTACTGGCCCTGATGAAGCATGGACAGAAGCTGTGAGACTTGCTACAATCCCCAGAGAACAGACAAGGACAAACAAAACAGAAAAAAAAAAAACACACAAAAGGAAAAAATGAGGAGGGACAAATGAATGGAGTCAAACAAGCAAGACCACAAGACAATGTTACATGAAGGTGTGGGACAAAAGTGTTAACGGGCATGACTTACTGAATGGAGGTAAAGTAATAGAATGTGGGGGTCAAGGAATACATTCTTAACATGCATTGAATATGTAAAATGAGACTGAATATTTCACAGTGTCTATTTTGAATGACAAATGGTGGCAACATCATCAAAAAAAACATTTTCATGTCTTACCTCAACAGGAGGTGTGGTGTGGGCCAACTCCAGGGCGAAATTCTCTGGCACGTGATTAGAGGAAATAGTGACAAGACTATTAAGTGACTGGCGGCTGTGATGGCTCCGCCTGCTCCCCAGGGTGCCCATCTCAGGTGTTGGGGAAGCTGACGGGGAACGTGGGTGACACTGGACAGGAAGAATTCCATTGACAGTTGGAACCAGGGTAATATCTGCCTTGTGTATGTGTCTTGTTGGCTTCTTTGGATGTTTCTGATAGCTGTTTTCAGCCACACGGCAATTGTAGTTGTGCTTTGGGTCTTGCTTTTCCCGGGTGCAACGAGTTGTGGCAAACATTACCATTACAATCAGCAGCAGGGCGCAAACTGCCCCGAGAGATATGATGATGATGAGAGACAAATCATGAGAGGCGTAGCTGGAGCCAGTGGGATAGAGAGGGGGGGCGATGTCCATATTCTCCTGTAGAGTAAGCCTCAGAAGGGCCCCTGTGGTGAGTCGATTGGTTCCTCTATCCTGTACTTCTAACCTGATCTCCATCACATCCCTTGGCGCTTGTTCTAAGCTCGCGTTGATCCTGAGCTCACATTGGCGAGCGTCCATCACAAACAAACCATCTTCATTTCCACTAACAATGGAGCAACTCACCTCTCCGTTAGCACCGGCATCACGGTCTGTGACTTTAAGCGCTGTGATCAACTGACCAGGAGATGCATATTTCCACACTGGAAGTTCAGCAGTGTAATTTAGGAGGGAGGGGGAGTAGATGATCGGTGGATTGTCATTTTCATCCAAAACTGTAAGCAGGATGGTGGTATTGGCTGACAGGGAAGGATTTCCCCCATCACGTGCCTGAATGGTGAAAGTAACATGACTGACGTCTTCATGGTCAAAGGTCCTCAAGGCATAAATGGCACCATTTGAGGGATCAATGGTTACATACGTAGAGATGGAGCTCTCCTTCACCAGAGAATCAATTATAGCATATGTAACCTGGCCATTGGTGCCCAGATCTGGATCAGAGGCCACCACTGTCATCAGATACGCTCCTGGAGAGTTGTTCTCAGATTTAAACACCTCATAGCGGTTCTTCTCGAAATGAGGAGGATTGTCATTTTCATCCAGCACCTGAACAGTAAAGTGTTTGATAGTCGAGAGGCTTGGGGAGCCCCGGTCCTCCGCTATGACTGTCAGGCTATACTCGGACCTCTTCTCTCTGTCTAGTGAATTGTTGGTGAGGATCATATAGTTCTTTTCATATGTTTTCTGGAGTCTGAAGTGACCATGTCCATGAAGCTTGCAGACCACTTCACCATTAAGCCCCGTGTCACTGTCGTCAATGCGCACCAACGCAATGAAGGTATCTACTGGTGCGCCTTCTGAGATGTATGCCACCTCCTCTTTGCCGGGTGTCATCAGGTTAATGTTTACCTCTGGTTTGTTGTCATTTACATCCACGACTTTCACAACAATTTTGCAAAGTCCTGGAATGGAGTTTGGGCCCAAATCCTGAGCTTGAACATCAAGCTCATAGGACGAAGTGGATTCATAATCCACCTTCTTAATCAGCGTAATGTGTCCGTTTGCTGGATTTATCTTGAACATTTCCAAGATTTTTGGTGAGACATGGCTGCTGAAAGAGTACACAATTTGTCCATTGGTACCCTCGTCTGGATCTGTAGCATTTAAATCAATCAGAAGAGTCCCAAGAGGAGAGTTTTCCAGCAAATTAATAACATATGCCTGCTCTTCAAATGCTGGGCTGTTGTCATTTGAATCAGCAATGCTAATTTTCAGCAATGTGGAGCCAGATTTGGGGGGTACACCGTTATCCGAAGCAGTGAGCTGCAACTGGTAGCTAGACTGTACCTCCCTGTCCAACTCTCGCATCACCACCAGCTCTGCGTACTTAGCCCCATCAGTCCTGGTCCTGATGTCTATCTTAAAAAAGTTGTTGGGACTGAGCGAGTATGTGTGCAGTGAATTCTCTCCAACATCTGCATCCATGGCGCCGTCCAGCGGGATTCGCGTCCCCACAGACGCGCTCTCAGAGATCTCAATGGGGACGATGGCGCGGGTGAAGTGCGGAGAGTTGTCGTTGATGTCCAACACTTCCACCGCCACGTGGAATAACTGCAGATGCTCCGTCGGAAGCGTGACCACGTCAAATTCAATGGAACAGTTCAAATTTTTCTCACAAAGCTTCTCACGGTCGATTTTGGAGCCGATGCTGATCTCCCCGTCCTCCTCGCGCACAGACAAGAACGGTGTGCTCCCTCGCTGCATTGCGCGGAAACGAAATGATACGGACCTTGGTAGTTTGGACAAAACTTCAGCAACATCTTCCTTTAGGCGAGCGATTACAGTCCCCACTCGTTGTTCTTCATAAACTTGATATTTTAAAGTCTTGCAGCTGATGGAGTTCAAAACCGCCATCAAAATAAATAGTTGGAGTTGTGCGTATGGGAGCATATTGCCTTTGGCACCCATCTTACTGCAGCAGCGACTTCCACAGAGGCGGGGGAACAACGGAAAAAAATAACCCCTCTTATTTGAAATTAAATCAATTTAAGTATCCTAGCATGTTGAAAATCCTCGTCCATCGGTCGCTATCCGCTAATAGTCCGCTGTTTTTCAAAAAATGGGGTGGAAAAAATATATGAGAAGATCGACTGTGTAGATAGCTCTTGCATATATCCTCGTGTACTCCGCCAGTTGCTTGAGTGGGAGTGAATAGGACAAAAAGAGAAGCAGAGTGAAAGGGAGGTTTGCAATGCCCTCCCCGCACCCAAGCTGTCACCCCCTCCCTACACACAAAAAACTTTACAAAGAGAGCGCAGGATCCTCCTCCTCACATACACACGCACACCCCAGCATTAAAAGTGTGCCGTAACAATGGGCTCGAGAAAGAATTATTCCGGGCTTAGCCACATCTCAGACAAACACACAATTGACCTGTACGCTTTTACATTGTTGCTTTGGTTATTCACGGCGTGTGCCAACCTAGCTACCCCTTTCTTTCTGAGTAGCTTGCTCCAAATAAAGCCAGCTCTATTGTGTGTCCTTCAAACAACATGGAGGGCACATGGTTGCCACTCAGTGTTTGTTATAGCAAGGAATTAAACCATTCTGCTATACAGTACTTTGAGTTAAACCAGAAGCATTTTATTAGCCTGTATATTCAAATGATGGTGCCACCAATGGTGAGTCTTGCTGAGGTCACTGTGATGTTAAAACAGAAAAATTGGGAACATTTGAGCTCATTTAAGTGGATATAAGTGGACTAGCGCTCTGGTATCGATCTGATAAGGATACATTCGTATCGATTCTATCGATACCTGAATAGAGCTGCACAGCCCTAGTGTGCATTTCTTTGCTGATCATCATAAGCTGCTTTCACACTAGTTTCCCAGTAAAGTGGCACGCCAATAAAGCCTGTCCCCTTAAGACAGAACTCACCAGAGCGGGACAACACCATGTGTGCGACTTCTGACATTGATGCTCCATGCAATGAGACAATTAGTTGCATGGCAACATCACCGTGACAGCACAGCAACACTTGCTTTGAACACAAGGGGCAAGGGCAGCGAGTCTTCGGTGTTCATTTATAAATTCAGTTGACAGGCGACTCTTCTGAAATGTAATACTTTCAAACTCATTCTGCATTGGTACCTTACACGGGGAGCTGGTAAGAGTTTATAGTTTCTTGAGTGCCAAACTAGTTGATCAGATATCGTTGCAAACCCAATGAGCCCTGCAGAAATTAACATCCACAAACAGGGAACACACTTCTAAAACAATACATAAATATCTTCAATATATATATAAATAAAAGCTTTTCCAAGGTTCTTTTGACAAAATAGAAATGCAATTAAGTGAATTTGTGACAGTCATGGTATTGTTACCCGCACGTGTACTCTTTTCACACGCACTCTCTTGCTGCCTAGTAATATATTATGGAGGCCTACGTCCTCCAACCAAATTACCATTCTGCAAACTCAGTCATGCTCAGACAGCAAGTGGCCACATAGCTTTATGAGCATGCCATCTGGTCCGAGGTTGAGACAGCCCCAAACTCCATCCATTCACCAATCATGAACCCCCTAGAGAAAACCTAGAGAGACAAAAGATCACGTCATGTTTAATAAAATCTCCTATAATCCGGAATTGTGATGGAATTTTTTAAACATTTTATCCTTCTGTCAAATGTTATGTACCGTACCACTGGGCCGTGAGCCACTGTGGACGGGCCCTGGCGGGCTGCACAGTTGAAAGAATAATAAACTTACTGTACTTCTGGTTAATTGATTAGCCGAGGCTTGAAAATATTTTATTTTGAAAAGTGACCGGATTCTCTCTGTTTACAATGGACTCTTGACGCAAGTTGCGAATTATCTCATTCGCTGATGTTAACTCTTTGACTGCCAAAAACGTTTAATGACGATGAGTAAAATCACGATGTATGCCGCCATAAACGTTAAATGACGTCAACTACATTTTTATCATCTTTTTAAAAAAAATAAAAAAAATTTTAATCAATGGGCTGTGCAACATCTAAATGCAGCGTTGCCTGGTCAATAGGTTGTGAAATCCAAAACATCCACTAACTATGGCCAGCAGATGGCAGGATAATATCTTCTTTCAATGGGCTGCCGGTGTATGGAATTCCAATGAAACATGACGGAATCGGGTGAAATCTGATGAAATGGAACGTTTTCAAGGATGACGTGAATGATCAAAGCCTTTGTCACATGAAAACTAGTTCACAGAGCGTCACTAAACAAAAAATATTCATATCAAAGTCACTGTTGTGGAGAAGATGTATCTTTTCATAAAAAACTTGTTTTTTTTCTCCTTGTTTCAAATGACCTATTTTCAAATGGTGATTACTAAAGAACGGAATAAGGTAGAAAAATACTTTCTTTTTTTTTCAAATAGAAGACTTGAATGTGATCTTTCATTTGGTACCCACATTGTATATGTAGTAAAAGCACACAATATACTGAAAGATGAGTTAAAATGCTTGAAATCGGCTGGCACTGTACAATACCATCTGGCATTATGGGAAGGTATGCTAATTTTGTAGTATGTAGCCTACAAGTACGTTCGAACATATTTGCAAATATGTTTGAACATATTTGCGAGTAAGTTCGAACATATTTGGAAATATGTTTGAACATATTTGCGAGTAAGTTCGAACATATTTGCGAATATGTTCAAACGTATTTGTGAGTATGTTCGAACGTATTTGCGAGTATGTTCAAACATTTGCGCGTTTGAACGTATTTGCGAGTATGTTCAAACTTATTTGCGAGTATGTTCGAACGTATTTGCGAGTATGTTCGAACATATTTGCGAATATGTTCAAACGTATTTGTGAGTATGTTCGAACGTATTTGCGAGTATGTTCAAACATTTGCGCGTTTGAACGTATTTGCGAGTATGTTCAAACTTATTTGCGAGTATGTTCGAACGTATTTGCGAGTATGTTCGAACATATTTGAGAGTATGTTTGAGCATATTTGCGAGTATGTTCAAACAAATTTGCAAGTATGTACGAACATATTCGCAAGTAAGTATGTTCGAACGTATTTGCGAGTATGTTCGAACATATTTGCAAGTATGTTCGAACATACTCGCCAGCCAAAAATGTTTTCTCCACATTGGCAGCTCTACGCTTCCCTAGTTTAGGACTTAAGTATTTTAAAACAAATATAATATTACACTTAAAAGACACACTACACATTCATGCATACAAGTAAAAATGCTTGTATGTAATAATGAAAATGTCACGTTAACGTGTGTTGAGTAGACTTGCTTTCTGGAGCTGGCAAATTGTGCCGACAACAAGGTGGGTGATGGGGATGTGACGCCCTTAGGGACCATGAAATGACAAAGAGGAGCTCCGAGGGAGAGTGGGGTGCTGCATGAAGGGATCAGCAACTTTGTCATTGAAATGAAGCAGGAGATCCTGATGACAAAGGAAGCATAGCAGGTGGAGAGGCGGCGCAGAGACCCCACAAATACCCACCCACCCCCCTTGGAGAATCTGTGCAGACTAGGTTTACAAGAATGGAGTCTGGAATTGATACCGGAATTTGTCAGCAGTGTTGGATAAGTAATAAAGAGGAAAAAATATACAAGGTGTAAGATATGTGTTTATTTGACTGATCGATATTTTAAAATCCTCAGATTTTAGCACGTTTCTTGCTTCAGTAGTCCCCGTGCACGCTCACACTGCAACTGGCTGGTGTGGATTGTAAAGGCACGTGAGTGTCTGCCACAGTCTAATTACAATTCTGTTATCTCGTGTGAGATGGGAGGGAACGTAAGCTGCTCAGTGAGATACGTCCCGAATGCAGCTTATATTTAAACAGGGTTTGTTAAAAACACAATTTCAGAACTTATGAATCATAGTTGAGGAATTCAAACTGCTCATTAAAGACCACTTGTGTATTCCTACATTTTATATTTCTCACGTTACGTTTTGCATGCATAAAAACTAAATTGATTGAAACCACATTGTAAAAATGCCACATTTAAAAACAATGTGGATTAACATCCCGAGTTTATTCTATTGAAATACAGATTCTGAGCAGCTGCCAGGTGGGGTGCCTGTTTGGACAGACTGGGAAATAAATTAATGCTATATCAACTAGCACCCAATATTTTTAAACTATATAGATTTTGAATGTGTTAAAAAAAAATGTAGTGCAACATATGAATCTTCAATTTTAAATTGCAACCTGATGATAAAGCTAATCTGAATTTTAAAAGTATCAAACAGTCTAACAAATACTAAACACCAAAATGTGATTCCACTCATCACTGTTAAGTTATTTTAAACTCTAAAAAACAAGTCTGTATTTTATTATAGCACTGATAATCAAAAATATCTCAGTAAAAAAAAAAAACATATATATATATATGAGCGTGAACTTCAGATTCCATAACATGATGTACAATAGTGTATACTAGATTTAATGAAAGTGTACGTAAATATTTTATATGATGTCATGTTTCGGTTCTGTGGAGTTGGCTTTTGTTTGGTTTTGGGTGTTCTTGTTTTTTGTCTGGGTGATCTGTGTTTTGTTATGTTGTCCCTGTGTCCTTCCCTTGTCTCGTGAAGCTTTATGTAGTCCACCTGCGTTTGCCTGCCCTTCCTCGTGTGTTAACCAATCAGCTCCCTCAGCCACTTGTGTCTTGCCCAGATGTGTCTTGTCATGTCAATTAGTGTTGGTGTATTTATTCATACGAAAGCCCGTTTAAATGTATCCGCACAAGTTTCTTACCATTTGGGCAGTTCGTCCACACAGTGGCTCGGTCTCGCAGCTTGAAACCGATCACTTTTGAAACCGGGCTCCAAAGTGGAAAGATTTCCAAACACGCCCCGTACGTCCCAATGTGGCCACCAGATGCAGGATAGCTGATGATGTATTCTCTCGTGACTGCGCACGATCCGCCACTCTGTCAACTCAACAACAATGGCAGATCGGCGTGCCGTCGCCGTTTTGAGCAACCTCCTTACCTTGTTTATGCTTTTACAGCAAAATGTTTTGCGTGATGAGGTACTTGAATCACCCGGCATTGTCACTTCTCCTGTGTTGTGTTCGTCTTTCACTGATCTGTATATACTACGGGATAACCAACACACGCCCGTGCACCGTTGAAGCCACAGGACGGCCATCTTACGCTTCCCAACTTGCGAGCAGATTACTGTTTAAACTACTTTGAAGACCTCCTTTTCCTTTAACGCGCCGTTCCTAGACCCCAATATTAGATTTGGCAGAGGCATCTTTTGTTGGATTACAGTTAAAATTCTTTAATAAACAATATACAAGTTTCCTCCTGTAAACATCATTAAGCTTATAATTCATACATGTATTGAAGGCAAGTTTTAAAATGTCTGAAGTCCTCTTGTTTATGTTAAACAAATGTAAAACATCATAAATCAGGCTGCCTCTACGGTCTCAAATGTTATCTAATTAACGATACTGTAATGTATAGGATCGTATACCGAGAAACGAGTCTTGGCCTATCAACTATTCATATTAGTGGACGTCTTCGCTGATTCTTCTTCTACGCTTTCCGTTAACTCCCTGTGGCAGCTCTACAGCGCCACTCCAGACTTGGCACACATATTACAGTCGTTAAACGTCCTTGGCATCTTCTTTTGGACACTCGCATATCTTGAGACGGTTCTTTCTGTACAAGATTTGTTTGAGGAACAAAGTGTTTGCTTCCGTGTAAACAGGGCCTTAGTCTCCTGTCTTTTGTTCAGTCCTCATCGGTCCATTGTTGCTGTCAGTCTTGCTGCGGGTGGATGGTCATGCGCTGTTGTTTCCCCACGTCTTGCGGCGCTTAGATTTGGGACTTTGTTGGGGTGGGGGTTGTGGCCAATGCCTTGTTTGCATCCTCTTTTTTGTTTTGTTTAATTAACATCTTGTTTTGGACTTCACCTCTACCTCCTCGCTCTGCTTCCCTGCATTTGGGTCCACAACCACGCCACAAACGTGTCATGTGTCATGTTTCAGTTTTGTTTTTTTAAGTTGGGTTTTGTTTTATTCTGGTGAGAGTGTTTGTTGTTTGGTGTGCTTGTGTGTTTCCTCTGTCTCGTTTATGTCTGAGTAGGTCCACCTGTGTGTGTTGCCAATTGGTTCCCCCTGCCTGCTGTGTTTCCCAGCTGTGTATTTTTAGTGGCTCGTTAGTGTTGGTATTTCGGGAGTGGTGTTTGTTTCACGCGGTGGGGAAGCATTATACCTTACTTTCTCTTTGCCTGGTGCGGTACTTTGTTACTGTTAGTCAGGTTAATCTATGTCTAGTTCAGTTTAATTAAGTCTGGTTAAGTTTTCTCTACGTCTGGTCAAGTTCTCTACGTCTGGTTAAGTTTTCTCTACGTCTGGTTAAGTCACCATGTCACCTCAGGTCTCCACGTCTCCTCATTTCTCTACATCTACTCAAGTCTCCATATCTACTCCAGTCACCTCGTATTCTCCAGTCCCCTTGTCTAGTCATCTCCACATCATGCCAAGTCATCTTCACGTCATTCCTCGTCAAGTTTTGGTCCCCAGTCTGCTCATGTTCCATCCCGTCCAGTCCATCACCCTCTTTAGGGCTGGGAATCTTTGACAGTCTCACGATTCGATTTGATTACGATTTTTGGGTCTACGATTCGATTCAGAATCGATTTTCGATTCAAAATCATTTGATTGACAAATGATTTCTGCTTCAATTTACAGATATGCACAACATTGTCATGATCTACTCCTGTCTGCTTTGCAAGACAAAATGACAAATAGAGACATTAAAGTGTCTTTTTTTTTTTTTTTTTTAAACATTTAATAATTTTATATTCTAAGTGCCTTTTTCCACAAAAACAGCATGTGGGCTACAACTGCCTTTCCCCCTTCTTCTTCATTCCTAATTTAAATAAAATCGGTTTTTGGATATTAATATCGATTCGATTCGATTAATAAATGAGAATCTCGATTCTTTTATGAATTGATTTTTTGGCACACCCCTACCCCTTTTAGTCAATAAAGTTCCTTATATTGTCCTGTTTGTCTCCCTGCCGTGTTTCTCCGCTTTTGGGTCCACCCACCACATAACGTGATGTCAATTATTACATGGGGAAATGTAAAAGTGGGCAAATGTATTGTGTTGAAACACTCCAGGAGTATTCAACAGTGCGTGCATTACTATGAATGCACCTTCTGATTTTAGATTTCCTAGCGTTTTAAATTCAATGCTTCACTGACTGGCCGTTATATTAATTCATTTTTTCCCATATAGTCACTGAATTATCACCCAAAAACAATCTTTCAGTACACTATGATAACCGACAATCATCACTAGAATTAAGTTATGATAATTGAATGCATTTCCAGTACCACAAACGGCAGCATTCTGTAGTACCTTTATTGAGCCTAAAAAAGAATTCATAATAAAACCTTCCATGCACCTGTACAGAGAACCCTTTTAAGGCAGACTGCAATCTTCAGTGTTTGGGGAGTAATTTTGTGATGACATCTTTGAGAGGTGAGTGGTGGTGCATAGCTGAAAAGAAAAGACAACAACAACGTAACAGCTTTGCTGCTACACAAACCACAAACTGGAATCTCCATAGGTAATTGTTTAAAGTAGGGCAATGTGTTTTTTCTCCCCCCGGACTCATTTTGAGGTTTGTAACGACACTAGATTAGCACGTTTTCCTGGGCAAAGAAAGCCAAAGTCATGAACATAGAGAGAAAACAACCACTCAGCATCAGAAGGTTTTTAAATGTTCGTGTACACTACTTAGACATAACGATAAGGAAATCAAGATATTAAAGCTTGGGAAAGTGAAAAGGGAAGAAAATGTGGTGTTCGTGGCCCCTTTGCAGTCATAACAGCATTCAGTTTTCTGGGAAGGTGTTCAACAAATTTGCAACACTGTTTGGAATGTGTGTGTGTCTTTTTATGCTCCTTCACTCAGAACATTTGTGAACTCAAGCAGTACTGAAATATTTTAATAATTGAGCCAAAAGTGTCACCCACAAAGTCAAAGCCCGTGTAGGCTTGCTCATGCTTGATCTCATGTATATGCCCGACATAGTTGTGCCATATAACTTAACGTGATCATTCCATCTGTCGGTTTTGTTATATTTGTGACAACTGCCACTTGTAATTAGAAATAAAGACAATGAAAATAATCCCTGTCAGGTAAATTGTAGTAATTGTGGTGTTATATTATGAGATGGTGATGGCACACGCACGTGCTGGAGTCGGACACGTTTAAATTCGGGCCAGCGGGATACAGTGGAAGGAAGGGTAATTGGGCTCAAGCTTAACTACTTTCATGCCTCCATTCACATTTAAAGCCATTAATTAAGAGCTCCTTCACTGGGTAATGAGGCCTCTGAGGTATAAACACGGCCCTTGTCTTATGTACTGTTTTCTTCCATCATTTAACTTGTTGAATTTCTATGAGCTTTAAAAGGGAGCTCCCAGATGCACTATTTCACCTTGAACAGCAGCTCTCACAAAGCACAGTTAATATGCAGGAATTTTCCCAGTAATCACAATTCAATTCACTTCCATATATTTAAACGGGCTCTGGCATTACTGATGTTTAAACAAGATTCATAGTGAAAGTTGTTTTCACATGAAACCTGTCGAAAGATGTCGAATATGCACTTGTGCAACAAAATGAGCACCTTAAACCTAAAATGACAGATGTTTTCTCTAGCTTTCATCTAGACCAATCTTTGTCTGACATTCTGTTTATTGTAATAGAATGGATCTTTTGAGTACATTTAAGCTTTGGCAGTACCAACGCCCTCCCCACCGATGGAAGCACGTCTGGCATATGCTGCACTGATACGTGATCACTTGTTTTGAAGTTACACAGCAGCTGGCCCTACGCTACACTGTCTTTTCATATTGCAAGAAAGAAAGAAAGAAAGAAAGAAAGAAAGAAAGAAACCACCAATTGACCTTTCACAAAAGCCCCGCCCGCCTCAGCTGATGCTTCCGGTGTCCGACATCTTTCTGGACACTCATGATGTCAATGAACGTAGCAGAGCATGTCTGTGAGTTATTTTGGAGCAATACTAGCGTAATATCTTCCAGATTGAGGCAAAAGGGTCTACAATATGCACTAGAGGGATATATTCATAATATTACAAAATGCACAAAAGCAGATTTCACACCTATCCAAGCTAAAGCATACATGTCTCAAGCTAAGTCTGAGGTAAACAACCGCATCTCTCTCTCTCTCAGCATGGAAATTGTAATCCCACAAAATAACTCCAATTTTTAATAAATGTACCTGTAAACTAATCACGTTTTTTCCCCACCCTCTACTGAACTTTTGTTTACTGTGAGGTAATACAAAATGCAATGTGAAAGATGGGAAAAAAAAAAGATCAAAGTGCCTGTTACGATGCAATGCTCACTTTGTGTAAATCAATAATCACAGAGCTCCTAGTAAACTACCTACTAGGGCAGTGGTGTCCAAACTACGGCACGGGGGCCATTTGCGGCCCGCCGTCCATTTTTCAGTGGCCCGTCGCCATATGCTAAAAATGGCGTTTGACTCAGTTCAAATAAAATAAACAAAAACAAAAATGTTTGGAGATGGTCAAAGTAAAAAGGGAGGGTGTCAACAAACAGGTGCCATTAAAGGTTATTTTAGTTAACTAAAACTAATGAAAATACTAAAACTAAAATTCAAAAAACAATGTTAACGAAATAAAATAAAAACGAAAATGCTTTTTAAAACACGAAAACTAACTGAAACTGCATTTTATGTTTACAAAACAAACTAAAACTATAATTATAGCAAACATGTCCTTCGTTTTAGTCTTTGGTAATTAATTTAATGCATGAGACTTTGGGGATGATTTTAAATGTGATTTTTAGTAGATTTATTTTGATATAAACCGGAATAATGACGTTTGAAAGTATGTCACACAGAAGTGATGTCATCTAGCAGCAACCAATAGAAAAGCACCTTCAGATGATGTTGCGCTTATGGTGTTTTTTTAAATATTGCACACAGGTAATGCACATTATTTTTAAATTAATACTAATACTGAAACTAAAACTAAACATTTTTTAAAGAACTAAACTAATAAAAAATAACTAAAATGAAAAATTCCAAAATTATAATAACCCTACTGCCATATTACAAATAAATTGGTTTATATACTGTGGCATTTTTCTAAATATGCAAAAGCACAAATAAATTATTTGTACAATTTTTAGGACTAAACACAATTTTTCTTCATAACATTGTGTAGCCCTTGCGATCTGATTTTCTGTATGTGGCCCTCGAATGAAAAAGTTTGGACACACCTGTACTAGGGTGTCAAGTTACCTAGCTAACATTAATAACAATGATCAAGCTAAACGTAAAGCGTTCTATATGACTTCACTTTATTGAATTGTTCCTTGTAGGGAGATTTTGTTTTCAGCAGTTCACAAACACATAACAACAATACCAATACAATAAAACATGAGCAGCAAATTGCATCAAATTTGTCAAGTGCACAGACACAAACAAGGCAGCTTGTGAACAGTCACCAAAGTGCAGAGTGCAGTGCATAAATAAGAAAATGTAATAGACTACTTGTCAGCATATAAAAAAAAAATGGTCTCAGTGTGTATTTTTACGAGGCGTTGCCTCTTTAATGTCCAGTTTTGAGGATGATCTTGACTCTAGAGCTAAAGTTATTTTGACAAAGCTAGCTTTTAGCTCATTCGGTTGCTAGTCATGTGATATAGCCTTAGCCTAGCCCAGTGGTGTCAAAGTCCGGGCCTTAGGGCCTGAGTCCTGCACGTTTTAGAGGTTTCCCACATTCAACACAGCTGATTCATCAGCAAGCTTTTTTTTAAATTACTGACTTCTTTGTTTGCCTGATAATTATCCTGATCATTGAATCAGGTGCATTTGGCGTAGAGAAACCTCAAAAACATTCAGGATTCAGGCCTTCGAGGACCGGGTCTTAACACATGTGGCCTAGCCCATACTTTACCTTGGAGCAAACATAGGAATGCTTAGCTGCGTTTCCACCAATAAGCCCAGGATCTTTGAATTCTGCATGGTATCGATACATCCCTAATTCCCAGTCTAATATGATCTCATAATAACATAGAATTATAAAATGAATATGTACTTAGCTGAACGGAATACTGATACCAGTAGGTTCCTTGTTCACGTATGACAACGGCAAGATAATTATTTTGGCAATTATTTGGCTATATTATCAGATAATTACTGATTTCTTTGTTGAGTACCTTTTACAAAATGTGATTGTTGAACACTTCACAAAAGTAATTTCATGAAAGAGAAACTTTTAATTGATAAGGGGTAGAATTTTGACCAACTGAACCCATATTCCTTCATAATCTACCTGTCCGACTTCCGCCACATAATTATGTTTCCGGAAACATAATTGTAGGGAAGTGAAAGCAAACCCAGATGGCCCACCTGATCAATAAAACTGTAATTTACCAGTAACTCTTTTGGATAACAGCACATTTCTAAATTTGATACATTGTACTTTTAAGTGACTTGTAAGCAAGACAATAGAGGGACGGCAACAGCAGCCAAGTTTTTTTTTTTTTTTTTTAATGTGTTAGTTCAGTTGGTGAGGCAGCAAACAAAGACCTCCTATGTGGCACGAGTTCAATGTTCACCACGTGCAGGCCATTGGGTGACATATTTTCGGGGAGTGCACATTCATTAGACTCTACCCCCATCTCACCCAGTCGTCCACCATCCCCCACTGCTTTCTTTCTGTTTGTCTTGGCAGATGTGAGACAGGCGCTGGCCTTTCTCTCTTTTTATTTTCCTTTTTAGTGTGGGGGTAGTCTTGCTCAAGCACCACGTGTTTTAAATTTAGGGGGCATTTGTGTGGAAACGCTTATAGATTCCTCGCTTAGCATGTGCAGCAGGCTTGATGCACCCCTTCTAATCCAAACCCGCTTTAAATTTTCTCTTTCATATTTTATGTATCGGTTTTTCAATTGTTAACAAAAGACCAAACGTGTACATGATGTCGAGTAAGTAAAAAGTAAGCAAATAGTTACCACTGCAGGAATGTCTTTCATGACCCTCATTGTTAAAGGTATATACAGTGAAAACGCATGTGTTTCTCATGGTGGCCCCAAACAAGTAGTGGAAAAGCTGAGGAACTACTAGAAGGTTTGGGAAATATACAACGGATGAATAAACCCCATAGTGAGGCTGTGGTGTAAAGCTGAAAAAATAAATGTGATTTTCTGCCAGCTAAAGAGTCCCCTGGCATTTACTGAACTAACTCATGATCGCCAGACGGCCATTCACAGGCACTGAGGAGAGAGTCCAAGAGTTTTAATGTAGGAAGTGTGTGGGAAGGCAGCAATGAGGTGTGCAGAAGCCTGCAGCTCAGCTGTGTCAAGATTTTCTGTAAAAAAACAAACAAACAAAAAACGCATTACAGGTAGGTATACATTCAGAGCTTCCACCAAATTCATAAGTACAAAGAATGTCCCCTTATTAAATAATTTACAAAGTAACCCTGGAAAAAAAATAATAATAACAAAAACAAAACCGAGATGGAATGGAGATAAAGGAAATGTAGCTGTACCCTTACCCAAAAGAAGTATATTTAAGTATGCTTGAAGTAAATAGAGAGTATACTTCGTGTTTACTTTTCTTGTACTTATTGGAAGTATACTCCACCACGTAAATGTTAACTGTACTTGTAAGTACACTGAAACACATACTAAAAGTTGACATAATACTTCGAATGTACTCTATATTATCTACTTAAAGTATACTATTTTTTGGTAAGGGCAATCAAATTATATGTGCAGCACAAAACTCGGGCATGGATATTAAGAGTTAAGCCGCCTTGACACTTGCACGATTTTGTGGCACAAATTTGCACGGCTCGAGTCGTGCCAGTGCGTGAACTAGTCGTAAAGTGGCGTGAAGTGTGCGTAGACCCGTCGTAATTGAGTGCCATGTCGGAGCAAAAATTTTGAAATGTTCAAAATTTTTGTCACAACAAAATTTCGCGACCGGGTCGCGAACTATGCGCACACTGTTCGTAAACTCGTCGGGAAGATGTGGAAAGGATGCGTGCCAGTTCGTGGCAGCGCGCGCCTCGGATGGGCCCCCCGGCGCCGGCGGTGCGCCGAGAAGACAATCAAACTTGACTATACTAGAGGAAGTAAAAGTCGTAACAAGTTTTCCGTAGGTGAACCTGCGGAAGGATCATTACCGGAGAGAGAGGGCGAGCGAGCCCGCACGGGCGGAGGCGCCTTCGAACGAAAGGCCGAGGGCGCGCGGCCACGGATGAGTCGGACGGAATTTTCTAATGTTGGGAGGGGCTGGTGCTTGGAGAGCAGAATGACCTAGAATTTCTCGTAGAGGGGCGAATGGAGGAAAACACCTCTTCCGTCATGTTTTTGGTGAGATATTAGCATTTTAACACGGCTAAAAGCTCCGAAAAGTTGATTTTTCATGTTGCTGTCCCTTTAATATTGCAGTATTTGTCGTTCACAAATGGACTCAGTGAATGGATTTATCATCGGCAGATGGATAGCGGCCTCTAAGATTTGCTGATGGCTAACAACATGTGACATTAGGTGTCCCTGTGCTATTAGGTATCTACAGATGTCCAGCTCCCCCAACTCTTAGCCAGTGGGGTAGCCCGCCCACTGTGGGATAAGTGTCAGTATGTCAGGACATACAGATGCTGTTTAATCATTTTAAGAAGCCAGGCTCGAGCCTGTGTTAATCTGCCTTCTTCGTCCCAGCCCCCAATCCACAGCCAATTATTTTTTGGGGGGTGGTGCCCTTTCCAGGCCTCAAGTGACCCCTGACCTCTTCCTCCAAAGGAGACACAAAAAGCTAACCACTGAGTCACATTTTCTCACAGGTCATGCGTGGCGGCACTCATCATTTGACACACTTTTAGACACTTGTGTGTTGAGACAATTAAACAATCTCTCTCGCTCTTAGTTCTTGGTGGAAAGTGAAGCACTATTAACACATAACTTTTGTTGATATTTCAGTCAGGAACAGTTTGCTTATTATTACTTTTTTTTATTAAGACAAAAGTCTTGGGCACATTTTGACACTGAATATCTCGGAAACTATTAAGGATATAAAATCGCATCTGGTAAAATTTGCATAATTGGACGTTTGCATGGAATTAGGGTTGCCAACTTTCTCATCCCGAAATAAGGGACAGGTGCACGGCACGGTGTCATGGTGGTGTGAGCATGATGTGTGAAATCAGTGTATATTCTGATTAGATTCGAAATGCACAGTTTGTACATTCCCTTTAATCCTTACTGCAGGCCATCATTATGTAACCTCATACAAAACCTTAAAGAACCCACAATTTGTCTGTTTCCTTAAAAATAAATAAATAAATAAAAAACAGGTGCAAAAAAAAGTAAATTGCAAAAGAGGAGTGTGACTCACCAAATTAACATTTTCCATGAAGACTTTTTGCTGCTTCTGGCTGACTCGAGCTGTCATCTGTCCTTCTCACAGTGTAAGATCGGCGTTTAGAGTTTTTTTTTTTTTTAAGTTTTCTTTTATCACTCACACAAGCTTACATCTTGTAAGCCACACACATGGTCTCCCAGGCGAAGAAGTGAACCCACGGCAACCGGCACCGAGGGGAGATCGGCGTTTTAGAGTGAGTGTAGGCGACATGAAGCTGTGACGAAACCAGGAAGTGCCTCTCTTTTTTTTTTTTTTTTTTTTCCAATTACTTGCCTCTCTACCTTGCAAGATCTCCACATATAACGTCACACCCAGCGACTCATTTTAATGGCTCTGAGCAACTTCCTTGTCACTTGTCAACCTCCGGGAGCAGCCGTGGTCCAAAAATGGCAAAGATGCCGTTTGCTGCATTTCGTGTAAGAATTGAGAATTATTTTACGGGACTTTTGAGGTCCCACACGGGACATAACAATTTAGCCCAAATACAGGGCGTCCCGGCTAATACGCGACAGTTGGCAACGCTGCATGTAATTGTAATGGACACTCTAAGAGAGAGAAATTAACATTGTGGGAGGCAAAGAGTGTGTGAAAAAACAAAAACAAATTAACATTAACATAATCATTTTAATTTGAGCATGGAAAGCGACCTACTAAAGAGCTGAGTCCCCCGCAATGGCAGCATCGGTTGGAAATCCCCCTCGTCTTTTTATAATTATTATTGTCACCTCAGACAAAAATCTTCATTTCTTGGGGTTTTTGCAGCTTCCCCATGCCGTCTGGAATGACTGGGAAAAGGACGTACAGGTAGTCCTCGAGTTACATCGGAGCTCCGTTCCTACGCTTGCGATGTAACCCGAATTCCGACTTAAGTCGAATTTCCCCATTAAAGTCAATATTCACATCAATCGTCCTAAGGGTCAGTGATTGGCCCTAAAGCAGGGGTGTCCAAACCTTTTCATTTGAGGGCCACATACAGAAAATCAGAAGGACACAAGGGCCACATAATGTTATAAAGAGAAATTGTGTTTAGTGCTAAAAATTGTACAAATCATTTATTTGTGCTTTTGCATATTTAGAAAAATGCTACAGTATAAAAACCAATTTATTTGTAATATGGCAGTAGGGTTATTATAGTTTTGGAATTTTTCTTTTTAGTTAGTTTTTATTAGTTTTCAGGGTGGTTCTGTTAGTTTTTATTCGTTTAGTTCTTTAAAAACAAATGCTTAGTTTTAGTTTAGTTTGTTAGTTTCAGTATTAGTATTATTAGTATTATTTTTTTTAAATGTGTATTACTTGTGTGCAATATTTAAAAAACTTTTCTATTGGCAGCTGCTCGATGACGTCACTTCTGTGTGACACACTTTCAAAAGTCATTATTCCGGTTTATAGCAAAATAAATCTAATAAAAACTACATTTAAAATCATCTCCAAAGGCTCATGCATTAAATTAATTTCCAAAGACTAAAACAAAGGACATGTTTGCTATAATTATAGTTAGTTTTAGTTAGTTTTGTAAACATAAAATGTAGTTTCAGTTAGTTTTCATTTTTTAAAAAGCATCTTCGTTTTTATTTTATTTTGGTAACAATATTGTTTTTGGAATTTGAGTTTTAGTTTTTTCATTAGTTTTAGTTAACTGAAATAACCTTTAATAGCACCAATTTTTCAATACCCTCCCTTCTTACTTTGACCATCTCCAAACATTTTTGTTTTGTTTATTTTATTTGAATTGAGTCAAATGCCATTTTTAGCATATGTAGCGGGCCACTGAAAAATGGACGGCAGGCCACAAATGACCCCGTAGTTTGGACACCACTGCCCTAAACTAATCGTATTGTATACCAATGATATTTGCAGTGTCTCAAAAGTGTTGTATTTTGCTGATGTTACAACTCTCTACTGCTCTGGAAAAAAACAATTTCTGACTACAGCATTGGAAAATGAATTATTTAAGAAAAAAATTAATTAAATAATTTGCTCCCAAAAACGTGGAAAAACGTTCTATTTTAAATGTTTTAAGTGTCCCAAAGACATATTGTTGTTTTTGTTTTTTTGTTTTTTTTTTAAATGCTAGAGCATACTTTGATGCAGTTTCTCTACTGCAGAGAACGGTTAAAGCAATGGTAGTTATTAAAAAAACGGCCAGCAGGTGGCAGCAGAGTATAAGAGATCAATCAGGGCCATGTTAAAACAGGCTGATTTCCCCACAGTTCTAAGCAGATTTGTGAATAATGATGAAACTTAGCTATATTCCAATGCTAATTGCTGCAAATCAGAAACAGATAGAAATATACTTTTTTCTGTTCCTGATGAAGAGACTCTAATCTTTCTTTTAGTAGGTTCCATGTTTTTATAGCAGTAGAACACAATATTTTGTGGGCCTTGCAAAATCAGTCAAAATCCAGGAAAACCACCGGGAGTGACAGTGGTTGCTTCAGTGAAAATGGTTGGGAGGGAATTAGTTAAATGCATTAAAAAAAATGTTTGGCATTAACAAGTTATCACTCAATTTAAAACAAAACAAGATTCTAGGTTTTGGCCCCAGACAAATTAAATACCAAGTCAAAATCAAGCTAAATCCAATTGTAATAGAGTTTTGTATATTTTAGAATTTCAGAAAATTACTGAAATTTTGAAGTTTTCCACAATATCCTAAAATTTCTTGTGTGAAATCATGCACTGCGAGATATACCTACATGGATTTCTCCTTTAATTCCAAGTTATTGATAGTTTTTTCACACAAAAATATAATTACATATTTTTCCTTCTTCTCATTTTGCTTATTTTCATTCCTCTTGCTACTTCTAAATATCTGCCTCTGTTGCTTCAGTCTGGTTTCTTTGGTCTGCTTTAGAGATTTTTTTTAGTGTTCATGTTTGTTTCTCTCTCTCTCTCTCTCTCTCTCTCTCTCTCTCTCTCCCTCCCTCTCTCTCTCCCTCCCTCTCTCTCTCTCTCTCTCTCTCTCTCTCTCTCTCTCTCTCTCTCTCTCTCTCTCTCTCTCTCTCTCTCTCTCTCTCTCTCTCTCTCTCTCTCTCTCTCTCTCTCTCTCTCCACTAACTCCCTCGACTCCACCTTCCTGGTGTCTCATAACCAAAACGGACCCCTCCTAACAGCTTGAAATATAATACCTCCTACATCCAATCCCAACATTTTCCTACAAAACAAAGAGATCCTTTATATGCTCTGTGGGTGTCTCTACGGAGACCAGACGGCCCCATATCCCCTCCAGATCAAATGATCATACCGCAAAAAGAGAATATTGTCAAACAATGGATTTTTTTGTTTGTTTTATTTATCCGTGCACTGGACCAAAGACGGATGTACTTTGTTTTTGATATAGTTTGATACATGAACAATTCTTTGTTGAATTAGACTTTATGTCAAATTTTCAAAATGCTATTCTTTTTTTTTAAATATCTCTCTTACTACTATTTGTCAGTGGCTTCTATAAGAATAATTACTCTTTTTACCAATAAAGTATCATGTTAAAAGTGATCACTGCACTGAAGCATTTCTTTTATGTTATTCAAGTCCAGTACTTTAGCATGAAAATGAATAGTTTGGAGTGTTTGTGTGTGTATTTACTGTATCTTTCAGTAACACGTACTTGGGATATATGAGGAACACACACTATGCTTTAGGAATGTTTGCGAACTTCATAAAACGTGACCTCAGACTGGCCGTGTGTTTGGAATCATTCTGGGAAACCGGCCATGGTTTGATTAGTCTCAGATTTTTCTTGACTTGCTCTCTATTTCTGTCTCCCTCTTCAATCCCTCAATTTTCTCTGATCCATCATGTGCTCCACATCTGCCATCCAAACTTCCGCTCATGTTTTCACACTGGAGAGAACATTTAGAGCTCCAGACCTCACATTAGATACACAGAAATAAGAGAAGAGGAAATATCCTTTTATCCTAGAATCCTCAAATTTTATCCTAAAACACTTTAAAGATCCCCTGTTATGAGCTTTGCAGGAATTACACCAGTCATCCTCTGAACGCCCTAATACTGTTAAAAAAAAAAAAAAAAAAAAAAGTTCACGAAATTGTACCTTGTAGAGTTGCAATCTCCATTAGGAATGTCTACTGTTAGACTAGCATCAAACGAGTGGATTTTGGTGGGCGTGGCCAAGGCTTGCCAGACTTCATGTGTTTTTGACTACAAAATGAGTTGGGCGTGGCCAAGTCTCATCTTTTCCATGTGCTCCTGTTTACAAACAGTCCTCACATCTGCACCTGAAGTAATATTGGCTCATTAGTTTCAATAGTTGGTATCGATCCCGGGATAAGTGAAAGATGTTCTGCTAATCCACCTTTGGATTGTCCCAAATTCCTGAAGCAGTCGTCAGTTAAATGCCACAATGTCAGGGCTGCTAATCCTCCTCACGACCGGGTGCAGCTACTGGGATTGACACCCCCGTACCGGTCGAACCATAAATCCTACGGGGAAGATGAACACATCCACGGAACCGGCTCGACCTCGGCTTTCCAACGGCGGTGCCCTCCACGACCCTCCGGGCCGGAGATACGGGGGCGCGAAATCGTGGACCATGCTGTCTTCCTGCTTCTGCTGTTAGTTTGCTACGGCGGGTGGGAGGGGTTGAAAATCGTGAGGCTGGAGTTCGCGCTGAGCTAGTGACGTGTAAAACCGAAAAAGGTGGGGTTAGTGACGTGTAAAACCGAAAAAGGTGGGGTTAGTGACGTGTAAAACCGACCTGCTGAAACAGCCCATTTGAGAGTGCTGTTTGAGCTAATGTGATACAAACGCCCATAGTAAAGGGAAACATGGGTCATTTATTTCACAACTTTGGGGACTTAGTCAGGCTATGGTAAGGCATATTTATGACCAAAATCCCTCAAAAGTGAACATTTCATATGAGGGCACTTTTAAACACAAGGGATTCTTGAGCTCCATAAAGCGAAATAAAAATGAAGTATACGGGAAAAGAAACGAGGGAAGGCTGCACTGGGAATAAAAATTGCAAAATAAAAAAACACTGAACTGCCATTGAGTTTGGGGACTGTAGCAAGCTAAAAATATTAGTTTTGAATGATACAAAGAACATTCTGGACAGCCACAGCCAGTTCTTAGCTTTATATCTTTAGGGCCAGAAACATGCCGCTGTCACTTGTCGATAAGGAAAGCAAGGGAGCGAGAAAATCCTGCATGAGTTGACTGTGGATCCCTCAAGACAGCTCATCTTACTCACACTGATCCCTCACTGTCTGGGGCTGTAGGAGGGGGAGTGTGGTTTTTAAAAGGGGTATGTAATATTTAAACTTGACACCACTGCAGGGGGTTGATTTGATGCTTGATGGCTTCCAGAGACTTGGAAAATAAGTTGGCCAGCTGCTGACAATATGGCATATATTTCCAGCATGCGATGCTGCTTCCTTTTTCCTAAGCCATAGCAAAGCACTCGCGTCTGCAAAGACAGCAAGATAAACTCTTGCACCTACAACATATTTTGAAGACACCAACACCTTTTCGCCCACAAAAAACAATCAATTTCTAGCCCTTTACTATACTACACTCTGGCGACTTATTGTCTGCAGACCTTATGTATCTATCCCCAATAGTTTGTATTAGGGGTGTGAATTGCGGGTGATTCGATCCGTATCACGATTCATAGGTCACGATTCGATTTGATACCGATTAATCCAGATACTAACCTGTAAGTCAATTATTTAGATTTTTTTTTTTAATCAAATTTAGAAAATGCTAATCACTAAACTTGTACATGTACACTGTAAGATTTGTATGATATTGTATTTACACTGAAATCTGCAATCTGTTTCATGTTTGAACAGAAGGCTGTGCAATTAGTCGAAATTCAATGACAATTTCAATTATGACAGTCCACAATTACAAAATCAGCACAATTGTAAAAAAAAATAATACTAATTTTTGAGTTGTTTAAATTTATATATTTGCACTTTTTTTTTTACATTTTAAAATAATTTCATACATTTTGTTTCATCCAAAAGAAACTTGCATAATTATAGTCTTTCAACGAATTTTATTTGTCTTAATGTTTGTTTTTGTTTTTTATGTTTAAACAGTTTCCTGTTTTGTACCAAAAAATAAACAATCGTTCGAATAATTGAGATTTCATTTACTGTCAAAATAATCGTGATTATTATTTTTTCCATAATCGAGTAGCCCTATTTGAACAGCATTAAAATAAAATATTAAGGCTTAATGTTCCATTCATATAACATTCTTCCATTCTTAAAGTGCGAACCCTTACCCTAAGTAAGACGTTTTGTTGAATATCTCCATCAAAAATTGATGTTTAAATATCGATTCGGCTGCATATTGAATCGATACAAAGAATTGCGTGCTGTAATATCGTGATATATTGCCGAATCGATTTTTCTTAACACCCCTAGTTTGTATATTGGTTATTTTCGGCATGAGAGGCCGACAGCGAGTAAACAAATATATTTTTTTTTCCTGTACTTTATTGACTGACTGCTTAATAGTTGAATTGAAAGGATCATTGTGGAGTTGACGTTTTTATTCGCGACTGCCAGGAACTCAATGTGGGCTTGCATTAGCGAGTAAGTGCCTCAATATTAAGTGTTATTAGAGATTGAAGGTAGTTTATATGTATTGCTGTTATGTACAAAAGCACAATATTGTGCTTTTTTTTTAGTATGAGCTCATTTTCTATTACAATATTATATGCACATGAAGCCGCCGGTGTTTGCGGGTTTATTGTTCAAATAAAGACAGCGGTTTGTGGAATCATGCATTTTTCTTTCTTATTTTTTTTAAGCAATGCAGTTAAACATATTTTTGCTTTTGTGGGACAGTCAATAGGAATTTTTCCAACGCTGGAACTTTTGTAAAACTTTTCAGTTTACCTTGGTAAAATTCAGTTTGGGCATTTTTCTACCAACAACAATGACCAGGGTAATTAAATTCTCCAGAGGGCATCCAAGTACTATCTCAGCAGCAGGGTCTTGCTGAGCCAGGCAGGAACTTTGAGGGGGCGGGCTGCAACGGCCACGGCTGATTGGTCAAATTTGGGGGCGTAGTTTTTACATCAGCTGGGCTCAATCAAACTCATTTGAATTAATTACAGAGAACTCGAAGACACTGTGGAAACACAATTCTAAATTCTCTGCTGAAATTTTACAACCAAGAACTCCCTTTACCCAGAAATCAAAGTTCCTGGGCTCGTTGGTGGAAAAACAGCTAATGAGAACCAGCACGGAACACCCAAATTTCCAGCGGATAACAACTGTTGTGTGCTGAAGGGTTGGATCCCAGAATGCAGACACAAATAAGATTTTCTCTATTTATTCACATTGAGAGGCAGAAACTCAGAGACTTACACAGGAACAGGTGGACAATAATCTGGCAAACCACACACAATTCTCAGACTGCACCCACAGACAGTGAATCGTAAAGGACTAAAGAATGACATCACGTAGGTCCAGACATCACCTAAAGGTTGACATCACGAACATCACGTTTTGTAAACAGACACTTGTTACATCAGTACCTAAACAGACACATAACAGGTCATGAACTCTGGCGCATGCGACCCAGGCCATGACAACAACTAGCTTCAAGCACTGGAGTAACTTTCTCTCGTCCTGTTGGTCCCGGTGCTCGTACTCGCATGCAAGGCTTGGGAATTGGGACAAGTGTGGTGCCGGTTGAAAAGGATCCATTCAGTGATGCCATACCTTGGAGAGTTCACGCCAGACTATGGGGTTGTGCGTTGACTTTCATAAGCGGTCACAGCATTCTTCCAGGAAGAAGTGGAGCTTTGTAATGTCATTAAGCGGGAGGGCAGCAACCTTCCCGAGGCTAGCTTCGCTTAAATTCCTGCGGACAGTTGAAGCGAGTAACACGTGCCACAACACCCCATGTATCTTGCGGAATGCATTTGCTGGTGAAGAGAACTGGGATTGAATCTGATCGTAGCTACAGGTTTTCTTGGTTGTTTTTCAATCACCAGCATATACTTCTGTGGGTCAATCAGGTTTGCGAGGCTGTTGTCTGGATCAACATCCATCGTGCGGAGTGCAAGCAGGCGGAGTTTGGTGCGCATATGTTGGCAGTTATTGTGCGAAGTCCCACCCTTGGCAAGCCAGAGATCGCCAAGACCCAAAATGAGCTTATCGGACACGATCGTTTCCGTGACTGCGTCGCTGGACATAAAAATTACCAACTTCCACAGGGACTGGCTACATCCCTCTGGTGGTTGTTGGCGGAAGGCATGGAGGGATTGGACTCAATTTTTACCCGACAAAGACGGATGGTGCTCGGGCTTAAGGGGACACATGTGGACATGGCGCCCTAAGGCTCTATAGAGGAAAAGCCCACTGCAATAACTACAATGGGTGTAGTTAAAATGGTCCATATCCGGACTGCGAGCTGACCCACACCAGCCCGCGACATCCGGCTGTTGTGCTCATAGTCGCCTCGGTTGCGCATCGAGTCTCTTTGTCGCCCCTCTCAGCGGACCCCTTTGCAAGACCCATTAAACTAGCCACTTCATCGCGATACGCGTAGACGCTTTCAAGGTGGAAGTCACAGAGGCGTTTGGTCATTGTTTCAAACCAGCCAGCATACTCTATATAAAATTTTTAAAAATTTTAAAAATTAAACTGCAAGCAAACTCACCCATCAATGAGCCTCCTTCGTCCGGGAGAAAACTAGCTCACAACGTCGCCTTGCTAGGCACACATCACGCATATAATACTGGTTCAGGAACCACCATTTCCAGACAAAAAGTTTGTCAAAAGGCGTTTTTCCACCAAAAAGCCCAGGAATTTTCAGTTCTGTGTAAAGTGAGTTCTTGGTTGTAAAAGTTCAGCAGGGATTTTAGAATTGTGTTTCCACAGCGTCTTAGAGTTCCCTGTAATTAATTCAAATGAGTTTGATTGAGCCCAGCTGATGTAAAAACAACGCCCCCAAATTTAACCGTGGCCATTGCAGCCCCTCAAAGTTCCTGCCTGGCTCAGCAAGACCCTGCTTCTGAGATAGTACTTGGATGGCCCCTGGTAGGGATGTCACGATAAGGGCAATATCGTGATATCGCGATATTAAAACTGCCACAATATCGTCGCCGTCATGTTCACGATATTTAAAAGGGACACATCAATTTAAAAAGTCAGGTTGCTTTCCATTAGTGCAGTTCTAGCCCCATCTAGTGGCTAGTTTATTAGTGCAATTTAATTTTCATTAGGGATGTTTTGGCCTTCTATGTTTAAAATCTATGCTAATTGTCAGATGAAGCGGAAACTAATTTGTGAAGCGATCAATGTGTGCTTGCATTAGCAAGTAAATGCCTCCATATTGTGATTAGAGATTGTAGGTGGATTATGCATTGCTGTTATGTACAAAAGCACAATATTGTGCTTTTTTTAGTATGAGCTCTCTTTTTTTACAATAATGTGATCTTTTTTAAATATCGCCAACGCCCCCACAATATTGTGACAATTATCGTATTGTGACCTTCTTATCGTGACAATATCGTAATGTGATGTTTGGATATCGTTACGTCCCTAGCCCCTGGGGAATTTAATTACCCTGGTAATTGTTGTTGGTGGAAAAACGTCCAAACTGAATTTTACCAAGGTAAACTGAAAAGTTCTCCAAAAGTTCCAGTGGTAGAAAAATGCCTAAAGTGCCATCAAACTCTCACTACGGGTTAAATTCATGCCTCCTCCATCTGGGAGAAAATAGCTCACAAACCCGCCTCGCTACACTTGCTCGTTAAGGTCATGCCGACAGGTGTGTGGGTATTCATAGATGCAAAACCGGTGTGTGCAGCGGGTGAGCCATTTTTTTTTTTGGAGGGTGCCCTCCAGAGCGTACGCATATCACATGCACACGAACAAAAATAGAAATGATCACGAATTTTTGCAAAAAAAATTAAAAACTCAGGTTCATATGGAGGATTTTTTTTTTTTTTTTTTTTTTTTGTCATTCATGAAATCATTCCAAATGAAGATCTGTGGCCACGAATGAATTAAGTGAATCCAAAGTGAATATATTAAGTTTAATTATAAGTTCAAAAGCAATTTTATTAAGTTGGTCGTTAATTATCTGTTTAATCTTAAATTGGTTAAACAATTCTCTTTTTAGAGTGTAGCGCAACCACAAATACAGTAAACAGTATTATTGCTTACTTGTCTGACTGGTTAAAAAAGTTATTGTCTTCAAATCTATATAGTCTTTTGTTTTTTCTTTTTTTTTGTCTTAAAAAAGAAAAACCAAAAGACTACTTAGCTGTCTGCAAGGGATGGTCAAGTTAAAATTCACTTGACTTGACTTTACTTCAGACTAACTACGGTAATAACATTTATGGGGAGATTTCATTTGATGCTGTTGTTCCTTTAAATGCTTTACACGCCACATACACATCCCACTTGCCGCGGCATTGTGACAAAAAGCAACACGAGGTCAGAGCCTGCAGCCATTTTGTCACTGCTCTGAACTCACTGGGACAGCATGTGTTTTTTTGTGCATGGGGAGAAGGGGAGGGAGTTAATATTAGAGACCATGTGGGCTCAAGTGAAAGTGGCAGACGGTGGCTGAGAGGGGGCCAACATCTGCGGTGTTGTATCCCATCCGCCAGGGGTCAAAGCATGTATTGGAGGTCAAAGGTTACTTTGTATGCAGTGTGCATATGTGACTCAGTGATGGGGCAGATGCGATTGCCCTGATCACAGTATTTCAGCACATAGACTATTATTGGGTTCCATCCATCCATCCATCCATTTTCTTTATCGCTTACTCCTCACAAGGGTCGTGGGGGTGCTGGAGCCTACCCCAGCTGGCTTCGGGCAATAGGTGGGGTACACCCTGGGTTTTAGTATGATATACGCTGGTGGACTAAATCCATAAATGAAGCCTGGGTGAACACATAAAGTACATATGCACAAAACAAGAGTAATGTCCTGGTCCAGTAGCATTGAAAAACATTTATTCAAGAAGAGGGCTGCATTCAAGCGTGTCTCTCCTTACAGGGAGCACAACCAATCTGTATCTGCGGATGTATGTCTGTGTGCTGTTATTATGTGCATGCCTGCTCACTCATAGATAAAGACCTGAATGTTGGGAGGGTAATGATGCAGCCTATTTTTGGTGGTCTGCTCCAGTTTGTGCTCCATTCCTGTGAACCCAGAATCAGTGATAATCAGCACTGCCTCCCTCTAGCTACTGAGAAACCAACAATCCACAGTTGGGATGGTTCTGTGGGTATGGAGGACCAAAACTGCCAAAATTCGAAATAAATAAATGACTAAATAAATAAATACATGCCTAAAAGTGAAAAGAAAAATGAATACAAAAAAATATAAATTGAAAATGATATCTAAAAAAATTAATATAAATGGAAATATATATATATTTTTTTATTTAGACATTTAATTATTTATTTAGACATGTATTTAGGGTGGCACGGTGGACGAGTGGATCGCACGTCCGTCGCCCAGTTCTGAGGACTCGGGTTCGAGTCCGGGCTCCGGCCTTTCTGGATGGAATTTGCATGTTCTCCCTGTGACTGTGTGGGTTTTCTCCGGGTACTCCTGTCTCCTCCCACATTCCACATACGTGGCAGGTTAATTGGGTGCTCCGAAGTTTCGCCAGGTGTGCTTGTGAGTGTGGATGGTTGTTCGTCTCTGTGTCCCCTGCGATTGGCTGGCAACCAGTCCAGGGTGTCCCCCGCCTACTGCCCAAAGCCAGCTGAGATAGGCTCCAGCACCCCCCTTGACCCTTGTGAGGAATAAGCGGTCAATAAAATGGATGGATGGATTTATTTATTTAGTATTTATTTTGCCTGTAGTCATTTATTTATTTATTTAGTCATATATTTAGTCATTTATTTATTTAGAATTTTGGCAGTTTTGGGCCGTACAGCCAAGTGAAAATGTTTTTCAAATGAGGGGGCGGTCCTAAGCGTATCTTGGGTTGGACTCCACCGTTGCAAACTGCCTGTCATTGGTCGAGTGAGCAGCTCGGCGAACAAGGAAGTCTCGCAGGCTTGCAATGGAGACCTCCAGCAATGGACGACTATCTTGTCCATACGTGGGGGACATACTGTAATTTATCCAGAGATGAACAACACTTGAAGCAGGGTACCATTGTATTAGTTTCATTTTACTCATTCTATAATATAGCATAGTGCATACACTGGGCCAATTGAATGATGAATGTAAATAAATTGATACATTGAGTGTGAAGGAGGATGTGTAATACCCTGGCCACTAATTTATTAACCTTTGTTACTCATGTTTCTGTCTAAGGGTTGTTTTCTGCAATGTACATGCAAGGTAATTATTTGGTTTCTTTCAGGTAAACCATATCTTTTCCTCCATTGTCTTGTTCCTCATTTTGCCTGTGGTAAATTATGCACACTTCTTGAAGCGGAGGATGTAGAGTGTGCACTTTTAATTGGAAAATTGCTAATGATTGCGGCCCGCTGATTGCAATTTTACATTCAGCTTTCCGGAACAATCAGATTATGCATATACATGTGTATGACTGTGCCTGGGGGGGGGGGGGCAAGTATGCTTTAAAAGCCTTGAAGTCTGTGATAGAGCATATGTCTGCATAACTGTAGATGAGAACAACGATCACAGCTAGATATGCTATTAGGGATTGTGCAGTTGCTGACTTTGCATAAACATTGAGAAAGTGAACTTTTTTTTCTCTCTGTTCTTAATCCAATTTAGATATGAAAACAACAACAGACCACTTACTTTTAAAGTTACCCATTGCATACTTGCCATCTCTCCCGATTCAGGCAGGAGACTATTTGCCGTGTGGCCCCTGAGCTGTCATTTCTCCCGTTAATCTCACGATTTTGCAGCGCACTAAACAGTTTACATTCTGGGGAATATTTGATACATTGGCAACGCCGGTAATGCGGTGAGAAGGCCAACTTCAAAATAAATCAGTGGTGTCCAAACTGGGTCCTCGAGGGCCACAGTCCTGCAGGTTGATTTGATTTATTGAACATATAAACATACAAACAAACAGCAGAGAATCAAAGAATTAAAAAAAAGAAAAAGAAGAAGAACCCCATAAAATCATCAATCAGTCACAGTTTATATGTTCAAAAGGGAGTAGGAAGAAGTTAAAAACATATCTAGTCCTACCCCTTATACATTGTATATTTAGACTTGTTTCATTATTAATACAATACTAGGTTAATGTTTTTAAAAATAAAATGAATAAACCTGGTTATGAATACGAGTACACTTGGACATGCGTCCATTATCCAGCAACATATGTACAAGAAATTCCTAGACATATACGATAATACATTTATGAATCGTATACTCATACTCATATATACAATTTTCATGATCTTATCTGACACAAGTAATTTTTTTTAACTTTGCTATTAAACAATTTTTTAAACTCAACAAGTGAGTCACATCTTTTCAGGTCAATTCCCAAATGATTCCACAAATTAACACCTTTAACAGAAACACACCTTTGCTTAATATTTGTTCTTGTTTTGTTTGTTTTTAATAGAAACTTATATACCCTTATATCATAAAGACTGTATCTAACTTCAAACGTCTGAGTACTGTGGCAGAGTAGATTGTTGTGTACTTTGTCCATTATTTGTGCTAATTTAAATTCAACCAAGTAATAAAATTTCATTGTATTTAATTTAATAAATAATGGATGGGTTGATTCTGTATATTTTGATCGATTTATAATTCTTATAGCACTCTTTTGCAATTTGAAAACAGAGTTGGTAATTGCTTTATATGCATTTCCCCAGATTTCCAAACAATAGGTCAGATATGGTAATAATAATGAACTGTATAATGTATACTATGATTTCATATTCAGGACATCCTTAGTTTTATAGAGTATCCCTATGATTTTTGACATTTTCCTTTTAACATTTTCTATATGTGGCTTCCAACATAATTTATCATCAATAACTACTCCAAGGAATTTATTTTCATACACCCTTTCTATTTCAGTTGAATTCACCATAATTTTGACTTGATGAGTGATTTGTCTAGTGCCAAAAACTATGACCTTGGTTTTATTTAAATTTAATGATAATTTGTTCATGTCAAACCATTTTTTTAACACATTCAATTCATACTCCACAGTAGTCAGAAGCTGCTTCAGGTTGTCTCCTGAACAGTAGAGAGTTGTGTCATCAGCAAACAAAACACTTTTCAATATTTTTGAGACACAGCAGATATCATTTATATACAATATAAATAATTTAGGGCCCAGCACAGACCCCTGAGGAACTCCATGAGTAATCTTCAAGTGTTTTGATTGTATATTGTTAAACTGAAAATACTGATATTTTCCAAATAACCTTTCATCCATTTATATGATAAACCTCTTATGCCATATCGCTCTAATTTATTCATTAATATAGAATGATCTATGGTGTCAAAAGCTTTTTTAAATCTATAAAAATCCCAACAGTAAATTTTTTATTATCAATGTTAGTTGATATTGCTTCTACGAGTTCCATGACTGCCATTGATGTGGTCCGTTTTTCTCTAAATCCATATTGATTTTCACTTAAGAGCTTATATTTCTCAATAAAATTATCCAGTCTGTATAAAAATAATTTTTCTAGAATTTTTTAGAACTGTGGCAACAGTGATATTGGTCTGTAGTAATTAAATATGTGCCTATCTCCACTTTTATAAATAGGAATTACTTTTGCTATTTTCATTTTTGATGGAAATATAAATGACAAATTACATATGTATGTGAAAGGTTGCACAATATATTCTATAATACCTTTTCACTAGTGTCATATCAATATTAAAACAGTCAGTGGACTTTTTATTTTTTATGTTTTTACAACAATACTTCTATATCATTAACAGCATTAAGGAACATAGTGGAAGAATTATTTACAATATACTGATCTATTTCATATTTGTTTCTTGGCTCTGGTATTTTGTTTGCCAAGTTACTACCAACGTTAACTAAATACTCATTAAAATTATTAACTATGTCAGAAATTTCATCAATTACAATATTTTTGTCTTTTACAAAATATTCTGGATAATTTCTTTTTTTAGAACAGTTTTTAATTACAAAATGTATTTCCCTGCTCCAACGCACCTGTTCCAATGAACAGGATCGTTATCAGGCTTATGCAGCGCTTGCTGATGAGCTTCAGGTGTGTTGGAGAAACGAAACATCCAAAACCTGCAGGACTCCAGTCCTCGAGGACCGAGCTTGGACACCGCTGAAATAACTCAACTCAACTTTATTTATAAAGCGCTTTAAGAACAGGCATTGCTGGATACGAAGTGTTGTACATAAACATAAATATCGGTTGTGCAGTAAAGAATAAGGTATCAAAACAAGAACGAAGCAAACATTTTGAAGTGTGTATACATTTTTTTTAACAAGTAAATACATTTTACATCAGTAAATTAATAAGAAGTAGGCAAATGAATAAAGAAATAAATAAATAAAGCTTCCCTTACTAAATATGTGGAGCGCAATGCCTTTAAACGCCTTTATTTTGAAGTTCCTGGCAGCATTTTGTGGCGTAACAGATGACTTTACTTGTCTTACGTAATGTGTCGGCCGTTCATATTGCCGTCATAAACTATTGCAACAGACATCAACAACACAACTTTGTCCTGAAATCACGTTCAATCGCTAATCAAGGGCGCTAAAAAAAATACTTAATTATGCTGACGTTGTATTATTGCGGGCGGCACAGTGGATGACTGTTTAGCACGTCCGCCTCCCAGTACTGAGGACTCGGGTTCGAGTCCAGGCTCCGGCCTTCCTGGGTGGAGTTTGCATGTTCTCCCCGTGGCCGCGTGGGTCTTCTCCGGGTACTCCGGTCTCCTCCTACATTCCAAAGACATGCATGGCAGGTTAAGTGGCGCTCCGAATTGTCCCGAGGTGTGCTTGTGTGAGTAGATGGTGGTTCGTCTCTGTTTGCCCTGTGATTGGCTGGCAACCAGTTCAGGGTGTACCCCACCTACTGCACATAGTCAGCTGAGATAGGCTCCAGCACCCCCTGCACGATCCTTGTGAGGAGCAAGCGGTTCAGAAAATGGATGGATGGATGGATGGATGGATTGTATTCTTGCATGTCCCCTGTTGCTAGCGTTTTGGGGACTACAGAGCTAAGAAAAATAGAAAAAGGCACCATGACAAAAAGAGAAGACAAAGAAACGGTAACGTGGCTTGCAGTGAGTGGTGCACATACAAGCCAAAACAAACAGTATGTGGGAACGAGACCAGCAGGAGCCTGATGTGAGGCAATGTTGCTAACTGAGCGGGTAATAATACAATTCTTCAGCGCTAAAAAGGAGTGTTGGCCATCAAAAGAGTTGTTGTGACTGTGTGCCATCCCACTCCACGTCACTCTCTCAGACAGTTGTCCAAATGGGTTGCCCAGGAAATGACATGCTCCTTGACACGATACTGTTTGTACTGCAAGTTTTAGTCCCTTTACCAATGGCATAAGGTTTGCCCTAAACATGTCACAAAGCACTTGCAGTTATTGACGTTTAAATGTCCTCCTTTTCAATAATGTTGAGTATGCTCGACTACAAGTACTGAAGTACTGGCATTGGCACAATATGACCCAATTTAGTCAGGGACCATTAAAATTTGATGTTTCTTTCATTTTCAAATGCATTTTGCCAGCCAAATATTCTTCTGTGTTTGTTCTGAGTGAGAAAAATGCACCGCCTCCATTATGCACTCGTGCATTTGGATACCATGCTCAGTGACTGCTTGAGTAGGTAAGTAAAATAGACAGAACCTCACATAGTTCATGAATCTCACTGGACCACCAATATTTTGGTCAAATGATTCAACTTTTCCTTCAGCAGTATTGTGAGCCAAAGAAAGTATGCCTCCCCAAACAATTCTCAGCATGTGTGTGTATGTGCATGTGCAAATAGGGACATTGATGAGGAATTCATTGAAAGCAGCTGTTCCATTGAGAGAGAGCTGTAGTGATGCCAGAATGCTACAATAGCCCCGGCATGAAGTGAGAGTTGGTCTCTAAGTGGGAAGCTGAAGATACAAGCATGCAGAGAGTTTGTTTGATGTTGGGTGAAGGGGGGGGGGGGCGGGGGCAGTGGATCTGAATGTTTCTCTCCAGATGTTGGTTCTTTGAAAAAAAAAAAAAAAAGTTAAAGTAAAATATATCGATCAGAAGGATTCTTATTGTATTTCCTCATCTTTTTCAGCCCTCTCCACGCAAGCCATCTCTTCAATTGAACATTCGTATGTTCTTCGACGTCTATAGAAGGCAATTTTGCAATTCTCGGACAGAATTAGCAGATTTAGCGCAGTAGACATCTCGCTCGGAGACTGTTTAAATCGTCTAGCATGGCTAACCCGCCGAATTTGACCCTCCACGCTAGACTCATGAATATTAATTGCTGTAAGTGTGGTGACGTGTATCGTTTGGTTCCCCATTTATATATAGTAGCATACAGTACAGCCTTCAGGGGTTGTGGGTTAGATCCCATGCCATAGTGACCACGTCAAAGTATCCCTTGAGCAAGATACTAAAACCCCAGTTGCTCCTGATGATCATCGGTATGAATGAGTTGTCGAATGTAAAGTGCTTTGAAGGGTGTAAAAGAGCTATATAAATGAAGTACCATTTACAATTACTCACTTGAGACCCACTTGATATGCAATTTCAAGGTTTTGTCACATGTAAAATATTACACGGCTTAGCGCCTTCCTATCTCGTCGACTTAATAGTATCGTACATTCAGGCCCAAAACAGGCTGGTCTTTTGGTGATCCCAAAAGCCAAAAGGAAGTCATTATTTTGAACATTATTTTGTTTAGCTCAGTAAAAGTCAGTACTTATTTTTTTTCTTCCCCTGCTCCACGGCCGATGTTCCCCTGCCCTTTTCATCTGTATCATTTGAACTGTCCAAGCCAAGGTTGCATTCCCCACCCAGTGCATGCGGATCTACCATAACATTTCACGAGTGGCAAGTCACGCCAACATTGAATGTTATTTACAATTTAATATAGACCATCATGGATGAAATATTGCGATTCACGAGCGGCTCGCGAAGCTATTTCTAAATGGAGAGCTCTGCCTCTGGCGCTCTCATTCAAGCTTTTTTTTTTTTTTTAAAACCACAAGCATTACACATCCATCTACAAGTACCTTTTAAACTGTAAATATAGTTCAGCGTTGTTGTAAAACATTACTTATTTATTATTATTTATTTATTTATGACTTTGACAAAGACCGGCGGGCGCCTTTGTTTTTCTCGCGTGAAACAAGGAAATGGGCATGTGCCACGGCGTTGCTTGTTGCGTTGCTGTCGGCCAATCGGATGACAGGTGACGACAAGGCCCCTCTCTTCCCCCGATGAACGGCGCTGCAGAACCACTGCCGAAAGGGTTCTAAAGAGCGGTAACAACGGAACCGCTCGACCCAGAAAAAGTCCCATGGAGACATTAAGGGTGTATTCAGACCAGAAAAGTCGCTTCGTCCGCTTGTTTGGTCCGGAGCTTGCACGGTGAGAAGTGCCGGAGCGTTCCGGCCCACTGTTTTTAAACCATTCCATTGTCGCTTTAGCTGTATGCTTCGGGTCAATGTCTTGCTGCAAGGTGAACCTTCGTCACTGTCTCAGGTGTAGTGCAGACCCCAACAGGTTCTCTTTCACGATTGCCCAGTATTTGGCACCAACCATCTTCCCATCTACTCGCACTAGCTTCCCTGTCCCTGCAGACGAGAAGCAGTCCCAGAGCATGATGCTCCCACCACCACGATTCCACTACCTCTGCTGTGGATTGTTGCAGTTCATTTAGAGCAGAGATGGGCAAACTCGGTTCTCAGGGGTCGGAGTCCTGCAGGTTTTGGAGGTCTCCCTCTTCCAACACAAGCTGATTCCAATTAACAGGATCATTATCAGGCTTATTCAGAGCTTGCTGATGAGCTGATCATATCAGCTGTGTTGGACAAGGGAAAAATTGAAAAACCTGCAGGACGCTGGCCATCACGGGCCGAGTCTGCCCACCCCTGGTTTAGAGGCTTTTTTTTTTTTTTTTTTTTTGGAAAAGGAGAATTGTTGAAATATTGATGTACTTTTTTTTTGGGAGTACCCGAATGTATGCACCTGCATACTTTTGTTTAAATATTTGTTCTTATTATTTGTTATGTTCTCCCCGTGCCCGCGTGGGTCTTCTCCGGGTACTCCGGTCTCCTCCCACATTCCAAAGACATGCATGGCAGGTTTAATTGGGCGCTCTAAATTGTGCCTAGGTGTGATTGTGAGTGTGGATGGTTGTGTGTCTCTGTGTGGAATAAACCCTCGTGAGGAATAAGCGGTTAAGAAAATGGATGAATTATTTACTTTCTGTAAATCTAATAAACATTTCACTTCTCAAAATCTGTCACTATATCTCACTGGGGGCTGAGCAGCTTATCCTTGGTTTGACCCTCATGTCTCCTATATTCAGGGCAAGGCTGACGACACAAGCACACTCATTTTAATTTTTTAAAGGGGAATTAAATGAGGGAAGCAGAAACAAAGGGACAGACAGTTGCCTGCAATGTCTTCCAAGAAGGCAGACGTTTGACCTAATTAGTATGCAAACATGTACAAAAGGGCTTATGGTCCAAGGTTTTTTGTTATTCGGAGTAGGAGATGTGGAGACTTAACTTGTCTCTCTGATCCTCATTCGTCTGTCCACTCCTCATGGCTTTGTGCCCAGAAGGATGGCAATCATCTGCCCCACGTTGGTTTGCAGACATCTTTGTTTTGTGCAGCTGGAGGACGAGAAACAGTTGGGTGAGGCCATCGTCACTTTCTTTTAGCAATGTGATTTATAGACAACAGTTGTTGAAAGACCTTTGTTTGCATTTGTGACATTGCATAATTGTGTATCCAGCTGAACACTCAGATGATACACAGACATATTAAGACAATGGACAAAATACCCAATTCCACTTGTAAGAGACAACAAAACTCTAGCAATGATTATGTAAATCTAAGCACAAAAGTCTATTAAAAAGAAAGAAATTGAAAAAAAAAGCTTGGCTTTTGGTGAAAACCAATAACCCAACCCACACCAAAAGAGTTACATCACATTGCACATCTTCTCATCTCCTGTGACATGTCCAATGAAGATACATCAGCTAATTATTTTGTGATGAGGACACAGACCTGATAAAGGTCAGAAGGACAGACTGACAGGGAAGATTAAGTCAAATGGAAGCGAGTGTGGAGAGGAAAATGGGGATGGGGTGTGAATAGACTGCTCGTGGACTTTTTTTTTTTTTTTCTTGAAAAATCCAACAGTTTATATTCAAGAGGTGATTCATTACAGGTCTCGTAAACTCTACCAGAATACTAAACTCCAAACCAGATCCAAGACAAACTTGAGTAAACAATTTTATTTGAACAAGGGAGAACGACGTGACAAATAAATAGTAATATGAATTAGTTTTCGGTTAAATGTAATAAATAAACTATTCATAGTTTTTTGATTGAGAAGTGTTCAATATTGCTGCTTTTTTTTTATTAGTATTAAGTTGAAATAAAACTCATGAAAAAAGATTTTGTCTCGACACAAAATGAGAATACCTAACAAAACATTATAGCATTAAAATGAATAACTATTAATTAAGGAAACTTCTAGATAACCACAAACAGTAATTTGTGTTTCGAATAGATAAGACCAGAATATATATGAAGCTATAAAATATCAAATGTAAAACAAAAGTGAAATTAAAATACATACTCTTGAATCGCTACAAAAAAATGGTGACTGCTGTTCACCTTCCGTCTCACTGGCAGGTTGTTGCGCAGTTCACACATAAATACATAAATACACGTTAATATGAACTCTGATTGTTTGAGCGGAAACTACAGTGTTTTTTGGACCTGAAAACAAAATTAACATAAAACTGTTTCCACTGTCAAAAAGCTATAGCATGATCGAGTGTACATAAAACAAACACACCAGGAGCATGCAATGACATCAAACCACAACACCTCCAGAAGAAGTTGAAAGTGAAACTGTACCACACGGCTAAACCTTTTGCTGAAGTAGGATAAACTGTATTTTCATGATGTGCAATTGTGAGTGGTGTAGTTTTGATTCAGCAGAACCATCCACATTTTGTTGTTGTATGGCTGTGTCAATTAATAGGGCTGGGTATCGTTTCAGAATTCCAAAATCGATTCAGAAGGGCCCGATTCGATTCATTATTTGAAGGAAATACATTCCCAAAGTCAATGCTAACTTTCCATTAGCATTTGCTAACTTACTGTTCGCGCTAGGCTAGCGATGTTTTAAAAACGAAGCGTTTTGTTTTTAAACGTACAGTCGATGTAATTCTTCAGCGTTGTGTATTTAGTATTACAGTTAACTCCAACTGCGGTATCATTAAACAGCTTAAAGGACGCTTCGGGACAGCAGAATGACATACGCTACACACTTGCTAGTTGCTAATGCTACACAAGCAAAATGGTGCATTCAGGGTACTTTCACAACGTTAGAAACTTCGGCTTTCTTCGATGACGTTTTAAGGGGAAAACAATCGGCTGATTATAATTGGCGGCCGATTAATCGGTTGGGCCCTATTTGGTACATTAATTTACGGGGGTGAGAAAAAAAACTGTATTAAAAGTATCGATTCATGGTTTTGTGAATCGATATTGGGCTATGAGAAGGAATATCGATTTGATATCGATATATCAATATTTTAGACCCAGCCCTCGTCAATAATGTTAAATGTGCAACATGCAATTGAGTCAGAGACTTTAATAAAGGCAAAAGAGGCCAAGTGTGTGATTCTTAAATCAAGCCACTTGTGTTTGGTATTAAATCTTGAAATAGATTAGGTTTCATGAGAGCTTTGCTGAGACGACCAGTGCATCTTGTTTTAAGGGTAATTTGCTTTATTTTAAGATATCCAGACTAATTGAGAGAAGCTAGACGTTTATGCTGAATTTAAGATAATAGAAAGCCAAAAAAACAACAACTGTTAAAACAAGATGAGTTTCTAAATGAAAGATTTTAAATCTTGGCAAGTGCCACATTATTATCTTGACTTTTTATTGCAGGCATCACATCTTCACATTGAAAAGGCTCTTGGTCCAAATTTCCCTCCCCAATGAATATTTCCTGTGTTGTCCTAGTATTCTGAGACCTTAATTACCTCTAGCTTACTGCCACATTCCAAATACTTGCAAGGTGCAAGTGCAGGGCGTACCTCGCCTCTTGCCCAAACGGCTCCAAAGGAGGGATGGATTTTTCTTCTTTTTCGTGCTCGTGCGTGTGCATTTGAGCTGCTCTGGAGTAGAAAAGAAGAAAGGCAAATAGTGACAATCAGAAGCTTCAGGGGCGGAAAGACAAAATGAGGACAAAAAGAGGGGGTGGAGAGAGAACAAAAGAAAGAGAAGAGAATTAAAACAGATTGAGTGTGTCTGCTTCGGGTGTTTCTAGTCACTCTGAATTAAATATAAATGGTCTCCCTCACTTTCCGAGTCAAAACACACAGCCACAACATGATACCCATGATGCATTCCCACTGGCAGGCCACTCTGCTGTCCCCGTGTTAACCCATTTCTCTAATCCGTCCTCTGCTCTCATTCTCCTACAGTCATCTTGCTGTATCCTTCCATTCCCTTGGGTGAAGGATTTTGTGAACTTTGCTCTCCGTTCGTCTTTCCATCATTCTGTGGTGAGTGATTGTACTGTCACAGTTAGCTGCAATCGCTTCAAACCAGCCAAGTCCCTCTTTTCCATCTCCCACTTGCACTATGAATAGAAATATTACATCCACCATCTTTAAACTCCTTTTAGTGCCGAGTTGCCCTAGTTAGTTTTTCTCACAATTTTCCCTTTTACATTATACACAGGGACATAATTGTTGGTACCCCACTGTTAAAGAAAGTGGAAAAATAATCAAAGAAATAATAATAATGAATGACATTTTTTTTTTAACTTTGTCTGTTGCTTGCTTTTACACGGCATTGATTGTTGTGTGCATTCTGCTGCCCGAACACTGGGGGAACTTTGTTCAATTTCTAAAGGAAATAATAAAACTAAATAAAAATACATACATACATGAATGAATAAACGCTTTGATATTAAAATAAATAAATAAATGAATACTGAAAAAAGAAAATGTATTTCCTGGCTTGAGCTTTATTTATCTTTAAGAGTTTCCCAACTCAACTCAACTTTATTTATAAAGCACTTTAAGAACAGGCGTTGCTGTATACAAAGTGCTGTACATAAACATCAGTTTTGCAGTAAACAACAAAGCAAACATTTTGAAGTGCGAATACAGGTTTTGTTTTTTTTGTTTTTTTTTTACAATACATTTTACATCAGTGAATAAATAAGAAGTAGTGAATAAAGAGATAAATAAATACATAAATAAGTAGACTAAACATCAAACTCATACACCACAAAACACCAAGAACAAGTCTCATGGTACGCCAAAAGCCAAAGAATATAGATTTGTTTTAAGACGTCTTTTAAAAAGAGGATTTTTCTGCTAGAAAGATGACAAAAATCAAAAACATATTTGAAAAAAAAATTAAAAATTGAATATTGTCAGGACTCGGAAGCGTGGTGGTGGACCCAAGTGCAGGAGGTGGAACGAGTCAGGGAGGCAGAGGTGCTCAAAAGGAGTCAATTTAATCAAACAAAAAACTAAAGTGGCAAATAGGCTTGGTGACAAGGAATAACAAAATACCGACAGGAAAAACTATACAAGAGTAGACTTAACTATGGCAAGCAAGAACGTAGGGAAACAGGAAAAATGAACCGACAAGAACTGAAACGAAAACCGATGACTAAGTACACACACTAATTACACACGACGAGACACAGCTGGGCAAGACACAAGTGGAAGGGGGAGCTGATTGGTTGACACATGAGGAAGGGCAGGCAAACACAGGTGGACATGGCAAGGCTTAACGAGACTAGGGAAGACAAGAAAAGCAGAACATAAACATGACAAACTCAAAACCCAACAAAAACAAAGCAAAACCTACCCCAAACAGAACCAAAACATGACAGTACCCCCCCTTCAAGGGACAGCTCCCAGATGTCCCATAAGGTCCATAAACAACAAAAACAGGCGGGAGGGTGCGTGGCCCACTATCGAGGGCAGTCCAAAAAAACCCAAACAAAATGCCAAAAGCCTAGAGGTGGCCAGACGAGGAGTGCCCAGAGGGCCAGTCAGGTGGGCGTCCCGGACGCCAGACGAGGAGTGCCCAGCGGGGCCAGTCTGGTGGACGTCCCGGACGCCAAACGAGGAGTGCCCAGCGGGGCCAGTCAGGTGGGCGTCCCGGACGCCAAACGAGGAGTGCCCAGCGGGGCCAGTCTGGTGGACGTCCCGGACGCCAAACGAAGAGTGCCCAGCGGGGCCAGTCTGGTGGACGTCCCGGACGCCAAACGAAGAGTGCCCAGAGGGGCCAGTCTGGTGGGCGTCCCGGACGCCAGACGAGAAGGACCCGGCGGGGCCGGTCAGGAGGGCGTCCCTGACGCCCGACGAGGAGGGCCCGGCGGGGCCGGTCAGGAGGGCGTCCCTGACGCCCGACGAGGAGGGCCCGGCGGGGCCGGTCAGGAGGGCGTCCTCGACGCCCGACGAGGAGGGCCCGGCGGGGCCGGTCAGGAGGGCGTCCTCGACGCCCGACGAGGAGGGCCCGGCGGGGCCGGTCAGGAGGGCGTCCTCGGCGCCCGACGAGGAGGGCCCGGCGGGGCCGGTCAGGAGGGCGTCCTCGACGCCCGACGAGGAGGACCCGGCGGGGCCGGTCAGGAGGGCGTCCTCGACGCCCGACGAGTAGCAGAGGGGGCGGCGGGATGGTCGCCGCCAGACGAGGAGCTGGAGGCGGCCGCTGGCCGGACGCCGCCGGAACTGGTGCAGGCGATGGCGGCCGCTGGCCGGGCGCCGCCGGAACTGGTGCAGGCGATGACGACCGCTGGCCGGGCGCCGCCGGAACTGATGCTGGCGAAGGCGGCCGCTGGCCGGGCGCCGCCGGAACTGGTGGAGAAGGCGGCCGCTGACCGGGCGCCGCCGGAACTGGTGCAGGCGATGGCGGCCGCTGGCCGGGCGCCGCCGGAACTGGTGCAGGCGAAGGCGGCCGCTGGCCGGGCGCCGCCAGAACTGGTGCAGGCGAAGGCGGCCGCTGGCCGGGCGCCGCCGGAACTGGTGCAAGCGAAGGCGGCCGCTGGCCAGGCGCCGCCGGTCGAGGAGCAGGAGGCGGCGGCCGCAATCCATGCGCCGCCGGACAAGGAACAGGAGGCGGCGGCCGCAATCCATGCGCCGCCGGACGAGGAACAGGAGGCGGCGGCCGCAATCCATGCGCCGCCGGACGAGGAACAGGAGGCGGCGGCCGCAATCCATGCGCCGCCGGACGAGGAACAGGAGGCGGCGGCCGCAATCCATGCGCCGCCGGACGAGGAACAGGAGGTGGCGGCCGCATTCCATGCGCCGCCTGACGAGGAACAGGAGGCGGCGGCCGAAATCCATGCGCCGCCCGACGAGGAACAGGAGGTGGCGGCCGCAATCCATGCGCCGCCTGACGAGGAACAAGAGGTGGCGGCCGCAATCCATGCGCCGCCTGACGAGGAACAAGAGGTGGCGGCCGCAATCCATGCGCCGCCCGACGAGGAACAGGAGGTGGCGGCCGCAATCCATGCGCCGCCCGACGAGGAACAGGAGGTGGCGGCCGCAATCCATGCGCCGCCTGACGAGGAACAGGAGGTGGCGGCCGCATTCCCTGCGCCGCCTGACGAGGAACAGGAGGTGGCGGCCGCATTCCCTGCGCCGCCGGACGAGGAACAAGAGGTGGCGGCCGCAATCCATGCGCCGCCTGACGAGGAACAGGAGATGGAGATGGCGGCCGCTGGCCGGGCGCCGCCAGAACTGGTGCAGGCGACGGCGGCCGCTGGCCGGGCGCCGCCGGAACTGGTGCAGGCGAAGGCGGCCGCTGGCCGGGCGCCGCCAGAACTGGTGCAGGCGAAGGCGGCCGCTGGCCGGGCGCCGCCGGAACTGGTGCAAGCGAAGGCGGCCGCTGGCCAGGCGCCGCCGGTCGAGGAGCAGGAGGCGGCGGCCGCAATCCATGCGCCGCCGGACAAGGAACAGGAGGCGGCGGCCGCAATCCATGCGCCGCCGGACAAGGAACAGGAGGCGGCGGCCGCAATCCATGCGCCGCCGGACGAGGAACAGGAGGCGGCGGCCGCAATCCATGCGCCGCCGGACGAGGAACAGGAGGCGGCGGCCGCAATCCATGCGCCGCCGGACGAGGAACAGGAGGCGGCGGCCGCATTCCATGCGCCGCCTGACGAGGAACAGGAGGCGGCGGCCGCAATCCATGCGCCGCCGGACGAGGAACAGGAGGCGGCGGCCGCAATCCATGCGCCGCCGGACGAGGAACAGGAGGTGGCGGCCGCATTCCATGCGCCGCCTGACGAGGAACAGGAGGCGGCGGCCGCATTCCGTGCGCCGCCGGACGAGGAACAGGGGGCGGCGGCCGCATTCCGTGCGCCGCCGGACGAGGAACAGGGGGCGGCGGCCGCATTCCGTGCGCCGCCGGACGAGGAACAGGAGGCGGCGGCCGCAATCCGTGCGCCGCCTCACGAGGAACAGGAGGCGGCGGCCGCATTCCGTGCGCCGCCGGACGAGGAACAGGGGGCGGCGGCCGCATTCCGTGCGCCGCCGGACGAGGAACAGGGGGTGGCGGCCGCATTCCGTGCGCCGCCTGACGAGGAACAGAAGGTGGCGGCCGCATTCCATGCGCCGCCTGACGAGGAACAGAAGGTGGCGGCCGCATTCCATGCGCCGCCTGACGAGGAACAGGAGGTGGCGGCCCGGGCGAAGCGGCCAGGGGCTGCGGCGGCAGCGGCACAGGCGAAGCGGCCAGGGGCTGCGGCGGCAGCGGCACAGGCGAAGCGGCCAGGGGCTGCGGCGGCAGCGGCACAGGCGAAGCGGCCAGGGGCTGCGGCGGCAGCGGCACAGGCGAAGCGGCCAGGGGCTGCGGCGGCAGCGGCACAGGCGAAGCGGCCAGGGGCTGCGGCGGCAGCGGCACAGGCGAAGCGGCCAGGGGCTGCGGCGGCAGCGGCACAGGCTGTGGCTTGGGTCGCCTCTGCCTCCTCCTCTGTCTGCGGGAAGCTGGGGCTGTAGTCACACCAGCCTGTTGACCAAGGGACCGGGGAACTCGAGACAACGGGGAACCAGGTGACGCGGAAACAGGTGCTACTTGACGTGACGGGGAACGTGCAAACAAAAAACTATAAAAGCTTTCACTCGCACTCAAACCAAACTTGGTGTGCTCACTCACTTCACAATCATCCTCTAACTCTGAATCAAAATCAAACTCGGGATCGTGGTCAACAAAAACGTGGGGTGACAAAATCGTGTCATAAGGAAGTGCCCGGGGAGACTCACTAGGTGAACAAAAACTGGTGTCAAAATCAGAAATGTTTAACTCTGTGTCTGTGAGTTCCAAATCAGAATCACTTAAATAACTGTAATGGGAATCATAAGGTGGTGAACTGGATAAATAGGTTTTAACAGGTGAGGGGAACACGGAGACACAAGTACCAGAAGAGAAAGCTGAACCCACATAGAGGGAACGGGGTTGGTCAACAGGCTGATGGCGTCTGGGAGCTGGCCGACGTCGTGCCGGTCGGCACCGGCTCCCTGCTGGGTCCTTTCGTGGTCGGTTCATTCTGTCAGGACTCGGAAGCGTGGTGGTGGACCCAAGTGCAGGAGGTGGAACGAGTCAGGGAGGCAGAGGTGCTCAAAAGGAGTCAATTTAATCAAACAAAAAACTAAAGTGGCAAACAGGCTTGGTGACAAGGAATAACAAAATACCGACAGGAAAAACTATACAAGAGTAGACTTAACTATGGCAAGCAAGAACGTAGGGAAACAGGAAAAATGAACCGACAAGAACTGAAACGAAAACCGATGACTAAGTACACACACTAATTACACACGACGAGACACAGCTGGGCAAGACACAAGTGGAAGGGGGAGCTGATTGGTTGACACATGAGGAAGGGCAGGCAAACACAGGTGGACATGGCAAGGCTTAACGAGACTAGGGAAGACAAGAAAAGCAGAACATAAACATGACAAACTCAAAACCCAACAAAAACAAAGCAAAACCTACCCCAAACAGAACCAAAACATGACAAATATAAAACAACCCCATCAGACCTATCCAAAAATACATACTTCTTTATTTAGTTTGATTTATTTTTGATAGCCACAATGGACAATAAAAGCAACATTGTGCAATGAGTATGAGCGATGATGGGTATATATACTTTTACATAAAATACCAATCAGGGCAACTCATTGCCTAAAAATAAAAAAGGACGCTGATTTTTGCAGATCTTAACAATCACCAAAACCCATCGAGCTTGACACACTCATCACAACTGGCAAAAAAATAAAAAAAATTTTTTTAAAAAACCACATGTGAAGGTTTATCATGCCATTTTCAAAGAAATTCTGCTTCTAATGTGCAAGTACCCCAACGTGGCCCGGGCTGCGAGGACCCTTTATAGCTTCAGCAACAGATATATGCAGTATCATTTAATTTATTACTGATGAATTGTGTTATAGTGACTCCTTTTCATGACGTTTGACGCTTTTATTTTGTTAAGTTCTCGGATGCGCCATGACGCAGCTGAGGCCACTCTACTGTTACAGCGAACACATCGACGCTTTCGCTTTTAACCTGATGATATTTTGTGGAGATGCTGAATGAATAAATTATGCCTCACATCTGAATAGTGATGGGCATTACAGTTCTTTTAGGTGAACTGAATCACTAGAATCAGTTCATTTAAAAGAACCGTTCAAAAGATTCGTTTATCGAATCGTTCTAAAGAACGAATCGGTCGTGACCGACACAACACTACCTCTAAAGATAAATAGGCTTGGGCTCACTCCAACTGACAAGACGGCGTCCATTCGGCTCTGTGCTCTCACAGGGGTTTCAGAGTGCCCATGGACGCCTCTTGGTGCTAACGGGTAACCGAGTGCGTTTTTTCAAAGCAAGGCATCGGTGGTAGTGGTGAGACACAGTCAAAAATAGCTCCTCCACGATACATTCTGCCCCTTAAACACTGTGGGGCTTATTCATTAAAGGGTTGCGTCGCCTTTGCACCGCGCTAACAGGCAAAAATGGAGCAATTAGCGAGCGCCTAATTCACTAAACACGCAGATGGGGAAATCCGTCACTAAGTGCGTGACCAAACAGATTGCGTCACGGTGTGCCGGTGTTACTTGCGCATATGTAAATTAGGTCATTTGGATACATTTGACGCAAAATATGCCCACCCCAATGCAAATGAGACTCATTGATATGCCGCGTCTAATTTACTAACGCCAGCGCAAATATAAAATAGCCACACCACGTTTGCGTGATGCAAATAACGTTTTTGGAACGCATCTATTAACCTGACGCACCTCGATCCAGTGCATGCCATTTGCCGCACAACATGCACGGCTGATCACGCAGAGAGGAAAGAAAGAGAGAGAGGGGGAAATTTTTCCGTGTTAGTTTAGGACACATAACGTAACCCGGGCTGATGGCAATGGCGGGGAGGTATTTACGATCATTTTTAGGTGCCAGATACCTACTGTACTCACACACCAACCTCTGAAAATATATGAATAAAAAAAATGATCGCACCAATAATTTGTACTTTATGAATGAATGACGTCGTTGTCGTCCTCTCTGCTCTGTACAGCTTAATGGCGCCCTAAACGCTTACTCTCGGTCCAACCTCGCTTTCTGATAATGTCATCTTTCATTGTTACTGTTACAACCATGTTTTGGGTGCAAATCCATTGAAATGTGTGGTAAATCAGGTGCAAATTTGCTCCAAGCTGTCAGTTTTGTGGGCGTGTTTGCGCCGGTATATGATTAGAGCAATATCCTTAGTGAATAGGTGGGTAACTGGGCGCAGACAGCGGGTGCAGTTGTGGTGTAATATTTCGTGCTATTACTGGACGCAGCGCATTCTTGGTGAATATGCCCCTGTGAGTTTTAGCTCCAGTGCATTTCTATTGGGTAGTTTTGAAGGTGGACGTTTCTACTGCGTGGTGACTGAAATTCCCTTTGTAGAAGCTTTCCAAATAAGGAACTGTCGTTAATCGAGCGTTAAAAAAAATTAGTGCCGTGAAAGGCACTTTAAGTTAACGAGATAATAACGCGATAATTTTGACACCATTAATATATACATTATAATCACATTTTAGCATTTGAATATTAATTATGATTCCGATTCCAGTCAGTGGGTTAGTGAGAACATAACTCTTCTCAACAAATTACACCATGTAATCAATACAGTTTTGCATCTGTCTTGTTTCATGACTATTTGAGTCATCAATATTTAAATGTCCTCTTCATTTTTTTTTTGTACATTGTTATGTTTCAGTTCGGTGGGGTTGGGATTTTGTTTAGTTTTTGGGTGTTTGTTATCTTTTGTCAGGTTTGTCACCCCTAGTCTCGTTATCGTTATCGTTAGCCTTGTCCACCTGCGTGTGTCTTCCCTTCCCAGTATGTGTGACCTAATTAGTGCCCTCTGCCTGCTGTGTGTCCCAGGTGCGTCTTGTATGTGGTTCGTTAGTGTTGGTATAAGGGAGTGGTGTTTGTTTCACGCGCGCGTGTGGGAGCATTGTTGTACCTTTGTCTTGTCCTGTCCTGGTGTGAGATGCTGAGCTTTGTTAGCAATGTTTGCTATCGGGTCAAGTTTCTCCCTCATGTCTAGTCGTTTTTCTGCGTTTAGTCAAGTTTACCCACATCAGCTCAAGTTCTCCACATCAAATTCCTCTCCACATCTTCTCAAGTCCCTCACGCTATGACACGTCAACTGTTCCCCTCTCACATCATGCCTGGTCTGCTCACGTCCCATCCAGTTATTTATTTAGTTATTGGAAATAAAGCGCCATATCTTGTCCTGCCCGTTTGCAATCCTGTCACGTCAGAGACGAACGACCATCCACACACACAAGCACACCCCGGAACAATTCAGAGCGGCCAATTAACCTGCCATGCATGTCTTTGGAATGTGGGAGGAGACCCACACAGGCACGGGGGGAACATGCAAACTCTACCCAGGAAGGCCGGAGGCTGGACTCCATCTTGCGTCCCCAGCACTGGGAGGCGGACGCGCTAATGTGCCGCCCGCAGCCTAACGTTTCACACTAATGAGACACGTAGCCCCATTTAAGTTGTTAATTACCTTTGAGTCCCCTTGTGGTACATGTTACCTGCCGGGATGGATTTAAAAAAGGTCAGATAAAACTTGTGCCAAACAAATCATGCGACTTACTTACTGTCGTGACCCCTGACAGGACAAACCAAAAGTCACATGCCATTACGGGCGGCGTGGCTCAGTGGTATGGTGGTCGTCTCCCAACCCAGAGGTTGTGGGTTTGATCCCAGGCTGTTGTGACCACGTCGAAGTATCCTTGAGCAAGATACTGAACCCCCAATTGCTCCTGATGCCGTGTATCAGTAGGTGAATGGGTAGTCAAAAATGTAAAGCGCTTTGAGGGTCTTAAAGGTGGAAAAGTGCTATATAAATGAAGTGCCATTTGCCATTACCTTGACTCCCGTATACTCATCTTCATCTATTGCATCATCAGGTTCCAGGCTTGGGCAGCTGCGAAAGGATGATGTCATTTATTCAGCTCAATCTGTTTGTCCCCGAAATGTTTGAAGGGGTACTCAACGCCAAATCAACTTTTTTCCTTTTTTTTTTTTTTTTTTTAAATCTATTTATTTATTTTTTATTTTATTTTATTATTTTTTTTGAAGAATTTTAAGAAATTGTATAAATGTGTGTCTGGTAATGCTGCCTACATGTCATGTCTGACTGGGGTCTATTTCACAAAGCAGGTTTATTGACAACCCTGGTTCAAGAAACCCTGTAATGTGGGCAAACTTTGCGTCTTCAGTTTCAGAAAGGGAGGTAACAGAAATAAAGCATGGTCGAAATGAGGTAAACCTGTGAGATCATGTGGAGCTCTTACCTGTTTGAACAATGTTTTTATATTTCATCTTCAGTTGCTGCCAGGAGCACTTATCCTTATATAAGTGAAATGAATTAATGAGCCACCATTCAAGCATTTTTTTTCCCAACCTGAAAGGTTATTGTGATTGCAAAGGACTACATTTAAACTTAGGCATTGACCCGTGCAGAAATTTCCTCCCACACAGCCTGTCTCTCTTTTGCAGCTGCTGCAGTGTTGCATTTTCTCCTAAAAACGTGTTCTTAAGCCTTATACGACTGCATTAGGGTGAAGTACGCCGCCCTCTGCTTCCCCGTTGCTATGGTGGCTCATCAAATCGGTGCTCAATTGTTGTTGTTTTTGTGTACGCACACTTCCGTTTTTTTCAGTTGATTGGCTACATTCCGTTTGACGTCATAGTTGGTGGCACAGGTGCACCTCGGTGTCGTAAATATTGAACATGTTCATTATTTACGATTGTCAGCCCCGACTGGTTTTGGACCCAATTATCGGGACAAATCCACTCTTAACACATCTCACATACTGTATAAAGATAGTCTCGTAAAATAATCTTATAAAGACAAACGATTGTCGGGTGTTTGACATCCTTGGTCGGGAAGGGGGAATATCGGGACAAAAACAGCCCGATTCTCTTTTTGTGTGAACCAGGCTTTAGGTAGGTGAGAAATGTTGACCAAGGTTCTGCATTGTTTTTATTTGATGATCTCATTGTAAGGCCAGTAAGTCACATCCATCCATCCATTTTCTTATGCGATTTAATGTTAATACTAAACTAGATATCCTGCAGTTCAGAATTTCAACTGAATTCTCTGTAAAATGACACCTTTACAACAATTTTTGTCTCTCAGAAACTCTTAAGGTAAGACAAAAGAATGTAGGCCATGAAAATTCAGCGTCACGATTCATTTCTTCCCTTGTTGAGTTTTGATTTTTAGTCTTGACTTCTTTTTTTAAACTTTAATTTTAATTGACTGTTTTTACATTACTGTGTGCTTTTATTGCTTTTATTGTTGCCTGTACATGTACTGTGCATTTTACTTTACTGTGCACATTGAAAATGGATGAGGAATAGTTGATCTTTAACGTTAAATTGTGCGAGTGTAAGTAATGTGGAATCAGACTATATATACCCCGGAAGGCGTGTATTTTCTCAGCAAATTGAAATTTGAACGTTGAAAATCGGAAGTATTATGTGGGAGTTGTTTGACATAAAAAAAAAAAAAAGAAAAGATTGAGCCAAGTAAGGTTTGAACCCCCACATTGGCTGGACTGGGAAATGCAAGGTGGATGTTTTACCAGTTAGCTAAGCAACATATTCACATTCATGGCTAATGGCATATTTGTATTTAAAAGTGCCATCTGCTGCTGAAAGTTTTTGCTGAATGGAGACACATGCTTTTAATCATTTCAGTAAAAATCTGAATAAAAATTAAAAAAAAGTTCATGTCAAATGACATTTAATGAAATGGATGTTAACTTGTATGACTATCCTGAATTTGGAAGAGAAAAAAAAAAGTGCTCAAAGCTGGGTTTGAACCCACACATTGATAGACGTGGGTAATGCAAGGCGGATGCTTAACCAGTAAGCTAAGCAACTTGACCCTCAACATGGTTAATGGCGTATTTGTATTTGTGTCAGCTGATGCTGAAACCTGGAGACGTGTTTAACCATTTCAATGAAATTAGATATATTCAGTTGGGATACATGTAGATCGCTTAGCATAATGGCCCTGGATATATTTGCAATGTGCAATCAGAGGTCAGATTCAAACGTGTGACCTCCTGGTTACTGAACAATGCACTATATACCAAGTGACCCACTGAGCAGTATCAGAGAGCTGGTAATGATCAGTTATATGTATGGAAGTGGGCGTGGAATATGGACAAGTTCAACATCAGTCCCATTGTAAGTAAATGGGGAAAGTTGATATTTAATTTTAAATTGTGCTAGTACTGCAAGTAATGTGGAATCAGACTATATTTCCCAGTAAGCAGTCTTTTTTTCTTCTTCTTCTTTCTTTTTTTGAGGAAGTGATGTGAACGTTGTAAATCGGAAGTATGTGGGAGTTTTTGCAAAAAAAATAAAATAAATAAATTTAAAAAAATACTTTAAAAAAATGCTATAGGACAATATTTTTCCAGGTTGGTGTTAACTTGTTGAGGAAATGTGAAGCCATAAAAAATAAATTAATTAAAATAATAATAATAAAATGAGTACAACACAAGTTCAAGGCAAGAAAATGTATTTTTTTTTTTTTCTTTCAACCATGAACCCATTTTTTTGGCTAAGTTCAGCCAAGAGCCCCTCACTTGGTATGCTGGATCTTAAGGAAAACCCTCCTACCAGATCCTAATAGGGATCTGGACTGGTCCCCAGCCATGTCCAAGATTTTTTTTTTTGTCCCCTCCTCATCAAGCCCCAAGATGAGGACTTCTTCTGTTGTACAGCATCCCTGTTGAATAGACAAACAATAAATAAATAAATAAATAAACCAGTTTTCCAAAATATGTTGAGCTAAACCAAACTACTAGCTTTAACTCACTTTCATTTCGGTATGGCTTGATGCGTTAAGGGTAAACGCAGAACTGTTTTTATTGCCCTTTAAGTGTGTCAGTCTGGATATACAGCCCACATTTACATTTTCTGTGGCTAATTCTCTCCACAGACACACTTTAACCATTTCTTGATTCTGTGAAAATTCTATTAAAATGGGGGGGGGGGGGGAAAAAAACCTTGTTAGTTCATGGCATTACAAAGATTGGCAATAGGATGAACTGAGAAATCATGCTTGTTTGATAAAGATGTTTCTGATAGGGACGACTCCCTGAGCTGTGATCATTTGAACAGGCTCTGCCTAATATAATCCCAAAAATACATTAAAATGAGTTAACAATGTGAGAATGTGCACATGTGCAACTTACCTCATTGGTATCCCTCAATTGTGATATAATCCTTTGGGCAATCTTTTGCCAATTGTGGCAAGGTTAGGAAGCTTGAGGGTGGGAAAAGCAATTCCTTGGCCTTTCCCACCAGTTTTTCTGGCACGTGAACCTATTCATGGTAAGCAGAGCAAGTGAATTTTAACATTTATAGATGGCAAAGGAATTGGGCAAAGACCAATCATGACTCAGTTTGCTTATTAAACCCAGAAAACAGGTGAGTCGTTATTGGTCATTCACCATTCTCTGCACAGGTGACATATTCAATTGACAAAAATTACAAACATGATTAAACAAAAAAAAAAAAGTATTAATTGCACACTAAAAATAAATCATCATATTCTAGACAAAATCATTTTATTGCTGAAAATTGCTCAATGACCAAAGTATCCCTTTTATTTCAGCTGAATCAGACATTTAACTGGCAATGAATTTCACCCCACTTTGGTGGCTGTGACATTGTACCAGTTAATAAAATTCTAGGTATCTTAATGGAGCACCATAAAATTAACTTAACAAGCATGGTTGGCAAAAGTGGTGCAGTTTGCCATAGGCAAGACGTGGTTGCAGATATTTGAATGACAAATTGTGGCTACAAGAAAAGAGTAGTTAGGGATATGACGAATGTTCTTTGGAGTAGGTCAAAGTGACTCCCAGATGTTGTATTCTCAAAACACGTTTAGTCTCGCTGCAAAGTGGCAAGAGCTTATCATACCCGTGGCCCTTTAAAAATGTGTGTTTTTGGCCGCGTTAGAAGGACCTTGTCTCACCCCATTCGGCAAAGTGCTGGAAGATGTAGCTCTCACCCACAGCCACTTTGGCCGAGAGTGGCGGGACGAGAGTCATTTGATAAATGTGACTGCCGTCACTTAATGCCAGCAGGGTATTTTCTTTACCCGCGCTCCTCCCCTTTCCAGGGCCCATTGGTTGGCCTTGAACCGTTTTTTTTAAGGCCACCACCTTGGCCTTGAGCATCGTTTGACTTGCTTTATACATTCTGAAACAGAGCACAAAAAATAAAAAAATAAATAAATAAACACGCATATATATATATATATATATATATATATATATATATATATATATAGTAGAGGCACATTTTTTTAATAGATTGACAAACAAAAAGATGATTCAAACATGAACTGTAAAGTTAACCAAATGTATAATGATAATTGTGGGATTTGTAGCGAATAATTCAGTAGCAGGCTATGCATTCCAGACCTGGGCCTCCAATGGGGTTTAAATGATTTCATCCACCTCTTATTTAATACTGCCACTATCACATTGCAAAATGACATACAAAAACACATTTTGTCCATGTGTGGTCTTACAGCGAGAGACATTTCTTATATGCTGTACAATACAACAAACAACTCCAAACCTGCACACTACAATAAAGCAGTTCACAATCAATATCTATTAAGATGGCAAAAGTAAATATTTGTAGTGTAAAATACATCATACTCACCCGAGATGCTTATTATCTTTAGACAAAATCCATCCCTATTTGCTGCTCACAGTTAGATATGTTTTTTTTTTGTTTTTTTTGTTTTTTTTTTTGTTTTTAATGTTCGATGTTGATCACAGCCAGCAGCTACACATATTTATCAATCCCACTGTGTTTACACGCACCGCTGCAATATGGTAGGCTGCAAAACTAGTTAGCATAGATCAAATGTCGGTGTCACATTGAGCCTACATGGAGGACGAGAATGGTGAATCAAAATCTGGCATTGAAGGCCCGGCATGGGATGTTTGTTTACATACATGCTACATAGAAGCTGGAATCTGATTGGGGGGAAAAACAAACACAAAACAAAAATGAACATGAATGGAAGCCCGGCAGCCAAGACACACACGATAAAATGAAGATAATAGACTGTTGGAAATAAGTCACCCTCCCAACCCTGCTTATAGAGCATAATGTGAACCTATATGCATAGATACTTGATTATACACTGATGCTGTCTTTAAGTCTGCTTGTGTTTTCTCTCAAAATGAATCAAATTGTATGTATGTATGAATAGGCCTGATATATCGTTTGAACATCGCCATCACGATGTGCGCATGCATGATAGCCACATCGCAAGTCGTGCGATGTTTTTATTTTTATTTTTTTAGAGCAAGCAAACGTTTGTTTTACTTCGTGTCTCGCGCTCACCCCCTCCCTTCCTTCTGCCACCCAGTCAACGGCGCATACCCCAACCGCCACCCAACCCCACCCCTTACCTCTCTCCCTTCTGCCACTCAATCACCAGTGCCCCCCCTCTTCACAGGCTGGTCCTCCTGCTAACGCTAACAGCCAACATGCACAAAAAGCGGCAGTCAATTTAGTCGCCAAAAGAAAGTCAAAATCCGTAGTATGGAACTATTTAGGCTATAAAAAGAAGATACAGAACAAAAAAAAATCCTCTGCCGACAGTCACCGTTGTTGCCGCAACACGAGGTAATACAACAAACAGTACACGACCATTTGAATCCCCATCACAAGCTCCTGTATGACCAGTTCAAACTCCAAGTGGGACACGAGGTGAAACTTCTTCTACTCAAAAAACAATTAGAGACACATTTGCCATAGCCAGCATAACGCCTTATGATAAGCAGAGGTGGGTAGTAAAGAGTTACATTTACTGCGTTACATTTACTTGAGTACATTTTTTTTTTTTAAATGTACTTCTCAGAGTAGTTTTACCACACAATACGTTTTACTTTTACTTGAGTAGATGTGTGAAGAAGTATCGCTACTCTTACTCCGCTACATTTGGCCACACTAAAGTCGTTACTTGTTCTCCTTTTTTCATTCATTATCTTTACCAGAGACGCCAACAGTGGTTCTGCCACATGACTGCGTTTCACCAATCAGATGTAGCAACAATAATCACATGACGACTCCTTCCCTTAACATTCTACCAATCAGACGTAACAATGCAGTCACCTGACACTGGCGGCATTTGGAACATGGCAGCGGCAGAGGCAACTGTTTCCGAAATTGGCTCAGAATAGAACAAAGCCGAACACCTATGGCCTCATATAATATGCATGTTTACCTTAAACACCGTCCGGAATAACAGCTTTATAATGCGGTGTCTTATGTGTCTGCCGAAACAAACGTTTCGGCATATAAACATTCCACATCGAACCCGAGTTAACGTGTCGCAGTAAGTTTGGCCAAAATTCCCTTTTGCTGTATTTAGGCAGGTATTTGTCTTAACTTTTGAAAAGGACCTTTTCACATTGACTCTTTTGCAAACATTTTGTTAACTGTTGCCATATACGAAACAGATGACGATACATGTTATATGGAGGCATGAATTGGCGGTAGCCACTAAGTGTCACAAATTATTAACGGTAGAGATAGTTTTGGTAACAGATAAACACTTGACTACATGTAATGCCAGAACCTGGTAAGAAAACATGTTCACGTTAAGCCATTCTTATTCAATGTAGCAATGATAGCATATGTAAACAAAAAAGATTTAGGTTAAAAGGTACAAGTTTCTAATTGTTCTGCTGGATGGGTATTTTTCAGAAATTTTGTGACCGCAATATTTACAATCCTATTTAATACATTAATCATCAGAAATCCTCCTCTAGTATAGTTAACTTAATTTAACTTTGCAAAGTGAACTGAATGTGTGATTTCAATGGCTTACTCGCTTCATAGCCTGATGTTTTTTATGTCAACAGAGGGTTCACCCTAACCCAATGAATGTTTTTTGTCTGATTGTTTAAAAAAATAAAAAAATTAAAAAAAATCAGACAATGTTAAAGCAGTTACTCAGTACTTGAGTATTCTTTTCAGTGAATACTTTTTTTTTTTACTTCTACTTGAGTAATTTTTTTATGACTACTTTTTACTTTTACTTGAGTTGTGGTGATGAGAACATAATTCACCCACGGAACGTTGGGACGAAGGAGGAGTTGGATGGGATGAAAGGATGAAAGGATAAAAGAACAGAATCTTGGTAGGTCTGTGAGCCTCGCGCAGAGTGAATTGTTGTTGCTGTTAACACCGAGAAGCTGATGTCAATAAATCGCCGGTCTTTGTCTCCGGACTTCAACACTCGGCCTCCGACTCCCGTCACTACTCGCTACATTGGTGACCCCGACGTGATAGTAGCGCGTGGAATCGTCCGTAATTCCCCGGATGGCAAACTGAGCTTCAGCTTCTACAAACCACGTCGCCGCGGCCGACTCCCAAAACTCCGGTAACTTGAGATCAGCGGAGTTCGCCATGTCGCTCAATTCGATCAAATTATCAGCCTCGGAAACGTCAACGAGCAGTGACGTGGCCCGGGCGTTTATCGGGACCTGGGTCGCTCGGTTTGGACCGCCAGCGGACCTCTCGTCCGACAGGGGTGCGCAGTTCACGTCAGAGGTTTGGAACTCTGTTGCTGAGAGCCTCGGGGTCAAGCTACACCGCACCTCAGCTTATCACCCTCAGGCTAACGGGCTGTGCGAACGGTTCTATCGTTTGATGAAAGCCGCTTTGCGCGCTCGACTTTCTGACGGCAATTGGGTCGACAAGCTACCCTGGATCATGCTGGGCCTTCGTACTGCACCTAAGGAGGACCTGCAGTGTTCGTCGGCTGAGTTGGTCTATGGACAGGTGCTAAGAGTGCCAGGAGATTTCATTCCAGACGCCTCGACGCCTTGGCCCGCACCCAGGCCTGGGCCGCCGGTGGATGCTGCTGGTGCGTTCCAGCTCCTGCCCACGTCGCAGCATGGCACCCCTGTGGCCCGGGTGCCCCCCAACTTGCAGTCGGCCGAGTTTGTTTTCATCCGACACACCGTGGTCCCTTGCGTCCCCCCTACGACGGGCCATTTAGGGTCCTGCAGCATGGTGCCAAGACTATGGTCGTGGATGTTGGGGGCCGTTCCGAAACTGTTTCTGTTGACAGGCTTAAGCCGGCTCATGTTGACCTGGCCGGACCCTTGGACTTGCCCCGCGCCTCCCGCCGCGGCCGCCCCCCTAGGCTGCACCTGGGAGACCGTGCGGGGTCCCTTCCAGTTGTTCCTGCATCCCCGCCAGTTGGTGCGCGGGACTGTTCTGATGTTTCTGCCGCGCCCCTCCCGCCCGCGCTCCCTGGGTACTTTACCCGCAGGGGTCGGGCAGTTTTGCCGCCCCGTCATCCGGAGTTTGATTATGGGTGAATTCTGGGGGGGCTTGTGTGGTGATGAGAACATAATTCACCCACGGAACGTTGGGGCGAAGGAGAGTTGGATGGGATGAAAGGATGAAAGGATAAAAGAACAGAATGTTGGTAAGTCTGTGAGCCTCGCGCAGAGTGAGTTGTTGTTGCTGTTAACGCCGAGAAGCTGATGTCAATAAATCGCCGGTCTTTGTCTCCGGACTTCAACACTCCGACTCCCGTCACTACTCGCTACAGAGTAATATTATTTTGAAGTAACGCTACTCTAACTTGAGTAAAATTTTTGGCTACTCTACCCACCTCTGATGATAAGACAAATCACGAATGCAATAACTATTCACCTGGCGAAATAGCCTCCATGCTGCCATTCAACACCGTAACTAAAGAGGGGTTTAAATAATAATAATAATAATAATAATAATAAAGGTTCCGCAAACATGGTGAAGGCAGCTGCCTTGCCCCGGGATTACACCGGTTTCGTGTGCGTTGCGTCTCCGCTCCATTGCGTCTTGACTGCCTGCTCCGGACGCATCAATATTTTGGCCAACTCACACCGGCTGCGCACAGCTGTAGTCCGGCAGTGTGACGTGGGGTGTATGGATGGACCCAAAATGGGAGGAAACAGACAGGAAGAGCAAGTGGTAGAATGATGTAAGGAACTTTATTGACTATGGCGGGGAAGGACTGGACGAGACTGAAGGGGAGTAGACTAGGCTGGACGTGGACACAGATCATGGCGGAGACTTGGCGTGGCGTGATGCAGAGACTTGGCGTGGCGTGAGACAGAGACTTGGCGTGGCTGACTTTGACGACTTGGCGTGGCTGACTTTGACGACTTGGCGTGGCTGACTTTGACGACTTGGCGTGGCTGACTTTGACGACTTGGCGTGGCTGACTTTGACGACTTGGCGTGGCTGACTTTGACGACTTGGCGTGGCTGACTTTGACGACTTGGCGTGGCTGACTTTGACGACTTGGCGTGGCTGACTTTGACGACTTGGCGTGGCAGACTTTGACGACTTGGCGTGGCAGACTTTGACGACTTGGCGTGGCAGACTTTGACGACTTGGCGTGGCAGACTTTGACGACTTGGCGTGGCAGACTTTGACGACTTGGCGTGGCAGACTTTGACGACTTGGCGTGGAAGACTTGGCGTGGAAGACTTGGCGTGGCAGACTTGGCGTGGCAGACTTTGAAGACTTGGCGTGGAAGACTTGGCGTGGAAGACTTGGCGTGGAAGACTTGGCGTGGAAGACTTGGCGTGGAAGACTTGACGTGGAAGACTTGACGTGGAAGACTTGACGTGGAAGACTTGGCGGGGAAGACTTGGCGGGGAAGACTTGGCGGGGAAGACTTGGCGGGGAAGACTTGGCGGGGAAGACTTAGCAGATTTGGTGTGGAAGACTAGCAGACTTGACGTGGAAGACTTAGCAGACTTGACGTGGAAGACTTAGCAGACTTGACGTGGAAGACTCAGCAGACTTGACGTGGAAGACTAGGCGGACTTGGCGTGGAAGACTTGGCAGACTAGGCGTGGAACACTTGGCAGACTAGGCGTGGAAGACTTAGCAGACTTGGCGATACAGACACCACTGTGATTAAAGATGCAGACACTCAACCATCAAACGACAAACAGCAAACATCCAAACAAACAATGCTCCCACACCCGCGTGAGACAAACACCACTCCCTTATACCAACACTAATGACAATAACAGGACACACCTGGGAGACACAGCAGGGAGGGGTAACCAATCAGCAATACACATCAGGAAGGGAAGACACAAGCAGGTGGACAAGGTTAACCATAACGAGACTGGGGAAAAAGACAGGAACACCAGACAACCAACACTCACCAAAATAAAACAAAAACTCAAACAAACTGAAACGTGACAGTACCCCCCCACCAAGGGACGGCTCCCAGACGTCCCTAAAACAAAAACAAGCCAAAACGGGGAGGGCGGGGACGGGAAGTGAGCTAAACTCTGCCCCTTAATCAGGGTACGAATAGGAGTCTACCCAGGGGCGAAAAACTGCCCTACAAAACTCCATGAAATTTGGATCGGGGGGCGGCCCAGGAGGCGGCCGTATTGCGGGCTCAAGGGGCGACAACAGAAGTGGCGCCGCCAAGGGCCGGTTCCCGTGGTGAGCCCTTCTCTTGCGCCGCCTGGCGCTGGGTCCCAGGTCCGTCGCCATTACCGCGCTGCCCGGGGTGGACCCCAAGACCGGAGACTTTGGCTGGGGCGGAGACGAGGAAGCTGTGGACTTTGGCTGGGGCAGAGACGAGGAAGCTGTGGACTTTGGCTGGGGCAGAGACGAGGAAGCTGTGGACTTTGGCTGGGGCAGAGACGAGGAAGCTGTGGACTTTGGCTGGGGCAGAGACGAGGAAGGTGTGGACTTTGGCTGGGGCAGAGACGAGGAAGGTGTGGACTTTGGCTGGGGCAGAGACGAGGAAGCTGTGGACCTTGGCTGGGGCAGAGACGAGGAAGCTGTGGACTTTGGCTGGGGCAGAGACGAGGAAGCTGTGGACTTTGGCTGGGGCAGAGACGAGGAAGCTGTGGACTTTGGCTGGGGCAGAGACGAGGAAGCTGTGGACTTTGGCTGGGGCAGAGACGAGGAAGCTGTGGACTTTGGCTGGGGCAGAGACGAGGAAGCTGGAGAAGGCGGCAACTCTGCCGTGACGAGGGGACCTGAGATGCCAATTGGCCGCGACGAGGGGACCTGAGACGCCAGGGGCTTAGGCGGCACAGGCGTTGCGGCCAGGGGCTGAGGCGGCAGCGGCACAGGCGAAGCGGCCAGGGGCTGCGGCGGAAGCGGCACAGGCGAAGCGGCCAGGGGCTGCGGCGGCAGCGGCACAGGCGAAGCGGCCTGGGGCTGCGGCGGCAGCGGCACAGGCGAAGCGGCCTGGGGCTGCGGCGGCAGCGGCACAGGCAAAGAGGCCAGGGGCTGAAGCGGCAGCAGCGGCACAGGCGTGGCATTCATGGGCTGCCGAGGTGCCGGGACGATGGCCTGGAGCCGGCGGGGCGCCGGAACGGGGTCCTGAGGCCGGCGCGGAGCCGGAACGGGGTCCTGAGGCCGACGCGGAGCCGGAACGGGGTCCAGAGGCCGGCGCGGAGCCGGAACGGGGTCCAGAGGCCGGCGCGGAGCCGGAACGGGGTCCAGAGGCCGGCGCGGAGCCGGAACGGGGTCCAGAGGCCGGCGCGGAGCCGGAACGGGGTCCAGAGGCCGGCGCGGAGCCGGAACGGGGTCCAGAGGCCGGCGCGGAGCCGGAACGGGGTCCAGAGGCCGGCGCGGAGCCGGAACGGGGTCCAGAGGCCGGCGCGGAGCGGGGCCGAGAACACCGCCATGGTAGCACCCGGGGAGGGAGGTTCGGTTTCCGGCTTGAGTCGTTTTCCAGGAATTCGACACATCCAGGGTCGATTTCCAGGATTTCGACCGATGGGCTAAACCTGGCCCGCGAAGCGGGCCCCAAGCGCACCGAGGCCCCGCGAAGCGGGGCCGAGAACACCGCCATGGTACCACCCGGGGAGGGAGGTTCGGTTCCCGGCTTGAGTCGATTTCCAGGAATTCGACATCATCCAAGGTCGATTTCCAGGATTTCGACCGATGTGCTAAACCTGGCCCGCGAAGCGGGCCCCAAGCGCACCGAGGCCCCGCGGAGCGGGGCCGAGAACACCGCCATGGTACCACCCGGGGAGGGAGGTTCGGTTCCCGGCTTGAGTCGATTTCCAGGAATTCGACCCCATCCAAGGTCGATTTCCAGGATTTCGACCGATGGGCTAAACCTGGCCCGCGCAGCGGGCCCCAAGCGCACCGAGGCCCCGCGAAGCGGGGCCGAGAACACCGCCATGGTACCACCCGGGGAGGGAGGTTCGGTTTCCGGCTTGAGTCGATTTCCAGGAATTCGACCCCATCCAAGGTCCATTTCCAGGATTTCGACCGATGGGCTAAACCTGGCCCGCGAAGCGGGCCCCAAGCACACCGAGGCCCCGCGAAGCGGGGCCGAGAACACCGCCATGGTACCACCCGGGGAGGGAGGTTCGGTTCCCGGCTTGAGTCGATTTCCAGGAATTCGACCCCATCCAAGGTCGATTTCCAGGATTTTGACCGATGGGCTAAACCTGGCCCGCGCAGCGGGCCCCAAGCGCACCGAGGCCCCGCGAAGCGGGGCCGAGTACCGCCATGGTAGCACCCGGGGAGGGAGGTTCGGTTCCCGGCTTGAGTCGATTTCCAGGAATTCGACCCCATCCAAGGTCGATTTCCAGGATTTCGACCGATGGGCTAAACCTGGCCCGCGAAGCGGGCCCCAAGCGCACCGAGGCCCCGCGATGGTAGCACCCGGGGAGGGAGGTTCGGTTTCCGGCTTGAGTCGTTTTCCAGGAATTCGACACATCCAGGGTCGATTTCCAGGATTTCGACCGATGGGCTAAACCTGGCCCGCGAAGCGGGCCCCAAGCGCACCGAGGCCCCGCGAAGCGGGGCCGAGAACACCGCCATGGTACCACCCGGGGAGGGAGGTTCGGTTCCCGGCTTGAGTCGATTTCCAGGAATTCGACATCATCCAAGGTCGATTTCCAGGATTTCGACCGATGTGCTAAACCGGACCCCGAAACGGGAACTTGAATCCGGCGAGGAGTCGGAACAGGGACTTGAATCCGGCGCGGAGTCGGAACAGGGACTTGGAACCTCCGCGGAGCCGGAACAGGGACTTTGGAACCTCCGCGGAGCCGGAACGGGGACTTGGAACCTCCGCTGGGTCCGGGTTGGTGGGAGCATTCTGTGACGTGGGGTGTATGGATGGACCCAAAATGGGAGGAAACAGACAGGAAGAGCAAGTGGTAGAATGATGTAAGGAACTTTATTGACTATGGCGGGGAAGGACTGGACGAGACTGAAGGGGAGTAGACTGGGCTGGACGTGGACACAGATCATGGCGGAGACTTGGCGTGGCGTGATGCAGAGACTTGGCGTGGCGTGAGACAGAGACTTGGCGTGGCTGACTTTGACGACTTGGCGTGGCTGACTTTGACGACTTGGCGTGGCTGACTTTGACGACTTGGCGTGGCTGACTTTGACGACTTGGCGTGGCTGACTTTGACGACTTGGCGTGGCTGACTGACGACTTGGCGTGGCTGACTTTGACGACTTGGCGTGGCAGACTTTGACGACTTGGCGTGGCAGACTTTGACGACTTGGCGTGGCAGACTTTGACGACTTGGCGTGGCAGACTTTGACGACTTGGCGTGGCAGACTTTGACGACTTGGCGTGGAAGACTTGACGTGGAAGACTTGACGTGGAAGACTTGACGTGGAAGACTTGACGTGGAAGACTTGGCGTGGAAGACTTGACGTGGAAGACTTGGCGGGGAAGACTTGGCGGGGAAGACTTGGCGGGGAAGACTTGGCGTGGAAGACTTAGCAGATTTGGTGTGGAAGACTTAGCAGACTTGATGTGGAAGACTCAGCAGACTTGGCGTGGAAGACTAGGCGGACTTGGCGTGGAAGACTTAGCAGACTAGGCGTGGAAGACTTGGCAGACTAGGCGTGGAAGACTTAGCAGACTTGGCGTAGAAAACTAGGCAGACTTGGCGATACAGACACCACTGTGATTAAAGATGCAGACACTCAACCATCAAACGACAAACAGCAAACATCCAAACAAACAATGCTCCCACACCCGCGTGAGACAAACACCACTCCCTTATACCAACACTAATGACAATAACAGGACACACCTGGGAGACACAGCAGGGAGGGGTAACCAATCGCCGAGGGGCCGGGGGCGGCGGCCCGATGAGGGGCCGGCGGCCGCTCGACGAGGGGTCGGGAGCGGCGGCGGCCCGACGAGGGGCCGGGGGCCTCAGGGCGCGGGGCCGGGGGGGTTGGGGTGGGGGGGCGGGGGGCCCCTCGTCAGGCGGCGCGCTCCCTTAGGCCCCCGGCCCCTCGTCGGGCCGCCGCCGCTCCCGACCCCTCGTCGAGCGGTGCGCGTGTCCGGGGGTGGCGGCCCCGACGATGGGCCCGGGGCGCCGGAGTCCAAATATTAGCTACAGTCTTAAGTATAATACGGGGTATATTCACTTGACTGCAGACTGCATCCAAAAATAAACAATGTCTTTGTGAAAGAGGTCATCAAAACTGAGAAACAAATGTGCTTTTTTGTTTGTTTGTTTTGTTTTAATGTAGGCTTGACTTTTTTTTTTTTTTTACAGCTTTTGTATCCAATTTTAGAGGTTTGTGCAAATGACTCGTTGGTATATGCTGGATATTATTTTGCCTGCATGTATGGTGTTGTACACATATGACTAAAATTAAAAGTAACACTGCCATAGTGCAAACACATCATGGAGACAAGTTTGAGAGGCAGACCTGAAGAGGAGATGTCCAAAAGGGTCTACATCTGTGCTGTACCGTATGCAAGCTTAGGCGTGCCTCCACTTCTTTTTCAAATGTCAGAAGGAATGGAAAACCCCAGGGGCTATTTAAGACAACAAACATTGCAAGTGAGAGTCATCACCTCACCTCTGAATGTGTTTGTTTCACGGTGCAAAGGATGCTGAAAAGCCAGGTCAAATTAGTGTATTTTTGCCTTGGCGACAACAGCCTAAAGGCAGTGGAATGGGACTTCATGCATAAAGGATTATTACTGAGATTTGTTTAAAGAATTGGTGTTTCTTTGGCAGTGCTCTGAGGGCAGAAATTAGTTGTCTTCAGTTTGTACAGTTTTTTTTAAACTATTTCACAAACAATACATAATGGATCAATACCAGTGCTTAATTAGAAGTTCTATTTTTCATTACTGCTCTGGAGTCATTTCTCTTAACCCTTAAGTGCTACTGACATTAGAATGGAAGTTTGAACACACACACACACGCACACACAAAAAGATGAATTTTATGTTTGTCTAATTATTTTTCACAAAATCTGCCTTAAAAATTAATTGAGAATGGTGATTAGGACTTGACAACACAACAGGATCAAAGCTTGATGTCTTACCTAAATCCAGTTCAAGTTTGACAATAATAGGACAGAAAATGAGCATGGTCATGAGTTGACAGCAGGAAGGGCAAGTGACTACTATATGATGAGGGCGGGGCATCAAATTTTGTGTTTTCAGATGAAAAAGGATATGCTTAATAACTCCCCGGTACATGCTCCAAAAAATCCCAAACTTGACAGGTATGTTTATAGTCAAGGCCTGAAGGCCTCTATGACAAAATTCAGTTATATATGTACCGCCACCTAGCCCCTGAGGCATAAAAAAAAATAAATAAATGCCCCACTTATGGTATTTTTACAAAAATTGTAAACTCATTCTAAGTGTTATAACTAAGTCATTTATGAATATTCTTTTACCTTCCACCACTCAAAATGTTCACTGGCATCAGACCGATCCAGACATTATACTTCTTTATTTAGTTTGATTTATTTTTGATAGCCTCAATGGACAATAAAAGCAACATTGTGCAATGAGTATGAGCGATGATGGGTATATATACTTTTACATAAAATACCAATCAGGGCAACTCATTGCCTAAAAATGAAAAAGGACGCTGATTTTTGCAGATCTTAACAATCACCAAAACCCGTTGAGCTTGACACACTCATCACAACTGGAAAAAAAATAAAAAATAAAAAATAAATAAAAAAAAACACATGTGAAGGTTTATCATGCCATTTTCAAAGAAATTCTGCTTCTAATGTGCAAGTACCCCAACGTGGCCCGGGCTGCGAGGACCCTTTATAGCTGCTCGCAGTTCTAGTTATTCTTTATTCTCCGCAAACAATCGCATTTTAGAGGACCTAAATATTCACGAAAACTCACCAAACTTTGCACACTCTTCAGGCCCGGTGAAAAATTTGACATTATGGAGTTGTCATAACAACGTGACTCTATAGCGCCCCCTAGCGTACAAAAATAAAAACCAATCCCGGCACATTTGACCTAGAGCTATGAAAATTGACGGGCACATGTAGCACCCCGAGACACACAAAAAAAAGTCTCCTGGGACCATGTGCTAAAATGTACAGGAAATGAGCTATAAATTTTTGAATGTCCAATTTTGGCCCATTTTGGTACATTCACTGTGGTCATACTTTTTCCCCTTTTGCAAACAGTTTTCATCCGATTGACTTCAAACTTGGCATGTATCACCTCAAGACAGGAGAGAACAACTGGGCAAAAAATCTTGCCTTTTCGAAATACTATATGACGGGGGCGGGGCATCAAATATTGCCTTTAAAATTTCATTTGTCCAGAAAGAGCAAATGCTTAATAACTCCCATGTACAAGCTCCAAAAAATCTCAAACTTCTCATGCAATGTAATAGTCACGGCCTGAAAACATCTATATGATAAAATTCAGTTGTACATATAGCGCCACCTAGTGGTGACAATAAATGTCATACTTTACATTTTTATCTGTTGTGCCAAGCTCGTTGAAGGGATCCAGTTAAAAATTGGTCAGAAAAGCCTTAAGATGTTGATCATGCCCCACACCGAATATTGTAACTTTTCGCCAAAGGGCGTGGCCTATACAGTGCCGCAAAGTCTGATAATTTTTCGTGGCCATAAAAGCTGCTTTAACTTGACCCAGATGATCCTATCTGTCATGGTTCGGTTCTCAGCCCTGTTGTGCTCTTGTGTATGTGTTTCAGTGCCAATTACGAGGGGGGCGTTCCCCAGCCCCGCACCTGCATCGAGTTGGCAATCAGGATTATAAAAGGACTCCGACCAGCAACAGCCAGCTGTCGGATTATTATTTGCTCACCATTGTGTCCAAGTGTTCTCCGCGTTCTCCTGTTTGGTAAAGTTTTTGAATCCGCTGTCGTCCTTAGTTAAGTTTGTATTCACGTGTGTATATCCGCGTCGCCTTTTGTTTTTTATTTCCGTGTTGAGTGATTCCGTGTACATTTCGAGTAGTCCTTGCCGGTTGCAAGTGTTTTGTGTTTTTCTAGTCCTTGCCGTTTGCAAGTGTTTTTGTTATGTTAGTTCTCCTTGCCTTTTGCAAGTGTTTTTCGTTACGTTAGTTCTACTTGCCGTTTGCAAGTGTTTTTGTTATGTTAGTTCTCCTTGCTGTTGCAAGTGTTTTTTGTTACGTTCGCGTTCCTTGCCTTTTGCAAGTGTTTTGTGTTTTCTATTCCGTCCTTGCCTTTTGCAAGTGTTTTTTGTTACCTCCGTGTTCCTTGCCTGTGTGCAAGTGCACTTCTGTAAATCTCGGTGTCTTGCCTGCGAGCAAGCTTTGTCCCTTCGGTTTATCCAAAAGAATAAATCGAGATTGTTTTCCTCCTCTGAGCCTGCGTTTCTGGGATCTGTTTTTCATTGACTCTGTCGAGTCATTACACTATCTTCTCAAAATTCCACACATTTGATGAGAGTCCAGCCCTTATGACATCTACAAACATATTTTAAAAGTAAAGTTCAATATTATTATTTAAATCAGACATGAGTTAAGAAAATTGTAGAAATGATTTATTTATTTACTTATTTTTCTTTGATGTATCAATATGAGTGTAAGGAAATTTGTATATGTGTGTTACTATTGTGTATTTTTTGTGCACCAAGTCTCCTGTGGGTCAGTGGATAGATTGGCAGTGCAGTAGCTCATTTAACAGGAGGTGAGGGTTCGATACCAGTCTCAGACTGGTTGAATTTAAACTTCTGTCTTTTCATTAATAATTCATTCAAAATTTCCCATATGTAATTTACAGCCAATTTATCTTTCTTTATTCATTTAACATACATTTTATTTAATGCATTCAATTTAATGTTCAATGACACATTCACTGGTTCAGCAAGACAACTCTAAATTACATTTCAAAAAACTTCAATGACGGCACTAAGTTTCCTATGGGTCAGTGGGTAGAGTGGCTGTGCGGCAGCTCATTGAACCGTAAACAGGAGGCGAGAGGTAGAAACCAGCCTCAGACTACTTGAATTCAAACTTTTGTCTTTTCATTTATAATTCACCTACAATTGATAATTTCTAATTTACACACAATTTATCTTTCTTTGTAATTTGTTTACCACATATTTAATGCATTCTATTTAATGTTCAATGACACATTCACTGGTTACTAGTAATTAATAATTAATTACTATGTAATTTTCATATTATTTATCTTTCCGTTTCCTTCATTAGCATTCAGCTATTAGCATTTAGCTTAGCATTCAGCTATTAGCATTCAGCTTTCAGCATTCCCTCGCAATTTCTCCAGAAATTGCTTAGTCTAGTTGTGGGAATGCTGAAAGCATTCCCACATATGTTGTTTCTAACCTTTATTATTATACTTATTATTATTGTGGGAATGCTGAAAGCATTCCTACATATGTTGTTTCTAACCTTTATTGTGGGATGCTGAAAGCATCCCACATATGTTGTTTCTAACCTTTATTATTATTATACTTAAACTTATTATTATAGCATTTTATTCTCAACACTTTTGCAATCAAACTACTCCTACATTATACTTCCGATTTACACCGTTCAAATTTCAACTTGCTGACAAAATTCACGCCTTTCGGGCTATTTATCGTTTGACTTCATATTACTTACAGTACTCGCATAATTTAATGTTAAAGATCCACTTTTCCCCATTCAGTTTTAATGGGACTGACACTGAATTTTTTCTAAGTCCCATTTTCCACGCCCACTTCCATACATACAACAGACCATCTTGACTTGCTTTCAGATATTGCTTCGTGGCGCAGTTGGGAGAGTGCATGTACAGTAAGCAGGAGGTCGCAGGTTCAAAGCCCACCGCCGACTGTACATTGCACATATGTCTGTGGCAATTACATAAACAGATATTAAGTATACCAACTGACTATCACACCAGGAAATGCGTTATACTGACATGATCAAACACATGTGTCCCAAATCAGCGCTGATGACTTTCAGCGTCAGGTGACACTTTGAACTACAAATACGCCAATTTGCTCTGCTGCCTACAGGTCCTGTGGCTCACTGGCTTAAGCGCTTGCGCCAGGTGAATAGCAAAGACAGCCAGATGAGTTGTTCGCTGGTTCAAGCCTCGGACGGAGCAACTTTTGGACATGGACATACTTCTTTTTTTTTTTTTAGTTAAAACTAAAACTTTCTTCTTTTCATTTATAATTCAACCATAATTTCTCATTTGTAATTTACAACCAATTTATCTTTCTTTATTTAACATACATTTTATTGCATGTTCAGACACATTCGCTGCTTCCATTTCACAACACTTCAGTGATGCCACCAAGTCTTCTTTGGGTCAGTGGATAGATTGGCAGTGAAGTAGCTCATTGAACAGTAAACAGGAGGTGAGGGTTCAAATTCAATCTCAGACTGGTTGAATTTAAACTTCAGTCTTTTCATTTATAATTCATTCATAATTTCTCATATGTAATTTACAGCCAATGTATCTTTCTTTATTAATTTAACATACGTTTTATTTAATGCATTCTGGTTCAGCAAGACATCTCTCAATTACATTTCACACTTCAATGATAACAATAGCATTCTGCTATTAGCAGTCAGCTTAGCATTCAGCTGTTAGCATTCGGCTTTCAGCATCCCACGCAATTTCTTCAGAAATTGCTTAGTCTAGTTATTATAGCATTTTATTCTCAACACTTTTTGCAATCAAACTACTCCTACATTATACTTCCGATTTACACCGTTCAAATTTCAACTTGCTGACAAAATTCACGCCTTTCGGGCTATTTATCGTTTGACTTCATATTACTTACAGTACTCGCATAATTTAATGTTAAAAATCTACTTTTCCCCATTCAGTTTTAATGGGACTGACACTGAATTTTTTCTAAGTCCCATTTTCCACGCCCACTTCCATACATACAACAGACCATCTTGACGTGCTTTCAGATATTGTTTCGTGGCGCAGTTGGGAGAGTGTATGTACAGTAAGCAGGAGGTCGCAGGTTCAAAGCCCACCGCCGACTGTACATTGCACATATGTCTGTGGCAATTACATAAACAGATATTAAGTATACCAACTGACTATCACACCAGGAAATGCGTTATACTGACATGATCAAACACATGTGTCCCAAATCAGCGCTGACGACTTTCAGCGTCAGGTGACACTTTGAACTACAAATACGCCAATTCGCTCTGCTGCTCACAGGTCGGGTGGCTCACTGGTTTAAGCGCTTGCATAGCAAAGACAGCCCTACGAATGGTTCGCTGGTTCAAACCTCGGATGGAGAAACTTTTGGACATGGACATACTTCTTTTTTTTTTTTAGTTAAAACTAAAACTTTCTTCTTTTCATTTATAATTCAACCATAATTTCTCATTTGTAATTTACAACCAATTTATCTTTCTTTATTTAACATACATTTTATTGCATGTTCAGACACATTCGCTGCTTCCATTTCACAACACTTCAGTTATGCCACCAAGTCTTCTGTGGGTCAGTGGATATATTGGCAGTGCAGTAGCTCATTGAACAGTAAACAGGAGGTGAGGGTTCAAATTCAATCTCAGACTGGTTGAATTTAAACTTCAGTCTTTTCATTTATAATTCATTCATAATTTCTCATATGTAATTTACAGCCAATGTATCTTTCTTTATTAATTTAACATACGTTTTATTTAATGCATTCTGGTTCAGCAAGACATCTCTCAATTACATTTCACACTTCAATGATAACAATAGCATTCTGCTATTAGCAGTCAGCTTAGCATTCAGCTATTTGCGTCGGCTTTCAGCATCCCACGCAATTTCTTCAGAAATTGCTTAGTCTAGTTATTATTATTATACTTAAACTTATTATTATTATAGCATTTTATTCTCAACACTTTTTGCAATCAAACTACTCCTACATTATACTTCCGATTTACACCGTTCAAATTTCAACTTGCTGACAAAATTCACGCCTTTCGGGCTATTTATCGTTTGACTTCATATTACTTACAGTACTCGCATAATTTAATGTTAAAGATCTACTTTTCCCCATTCAGTTTTTATGGGACTGACACTGAATTTTTTCTAAGTCCCATTTTCCACGCCCACTTCCATACATACAACAGACCATCTTGACTGGCTTTCTGATACTGCTCAGTGGCGCAGTTGGGAGAGTGCATGTACAGTAAGCAGGAGGTCACAGGTTCAAATCCCACCGTCAACTGTACATTGCACATGTGTCCGTGGCAATTACATAAACGGGTATTAAGTATACCAACTGACTATCATACCAGGAAATGCGTTATACTTGCATGATCAAACACATGTGTCCCAAATTAGCACTGTTGGCTTTCATCAGGTGACACTTTAAAATACAAATACGCCAATTCGCTGTGATGCTCACAGGTCGGTTAGCTCACGGCGTTAAGCGCTTGAGCCAGTTGTATAGCAAAGACACCTCTATGAGTGGTTCACCGGTTCAAATCCCTGATGGAGCAACTCTTTTTTTTTTTTTCCTGACTCTTCATTAGCATTCTGCTATTAGCAGTCAGCTTAGCATTCAGCTATTAGCATTCGGCTTTCAGCATCCCACGCAATTTCTTCAGAAATTGCTTAGTCTAGTTATTATAGCATTTTATTCTCAACACTTTTTGCAATCAAACTACTCCTACATTATACTTCCGATTTACACCGTTCAAATTTCAACTTGCTGACAGAATTCACGCCTTTCGGGGTATTTATCGTTTGACTTCATATTACTTACAGTACTCGCGTAATTTAATGTTAAAGATCTATTTTTCCCCATTCAGTTTTAATGGAACTGACACTGAATTTTTTCTAAGTCCCATTTTCCACGCCCACTTCCATACATACAACAGACCATCTTGACTGGCTTTCTGATACTGCTCAGTGGCGCAGTTGGGAGAGTGCATGTACAGTAAGCAGGAGGTCACAGGTTCAAATCCCACCGTCAACTGTACATTGCACATGTGTCCGTGGCAATTACATAAACGGATATTAAGTATACCAACTGACTATCATACCAGTAAATGCGTTATACTGACATGATCAAACACGTGTCCCAAATTAGTGCTGGCTTTCATCAGGTGACACTTTAAAATACAAATACGCCAATTCGCTCTGCTGCTCACAGGTCAGGTTAGCTCACGGGGTTAAGCGCTTGAGCCAGTTGCATAGCGAAGACAGCCCTACGTGTGTGTGGTTCACCGGTTCAAATCCCCGATGGAGCAACTTTTTTTTCTTTTTTTTCTGACTCTTCATTAGCATTCTGCTATGAGCAGTCAGCTTAGCATTCAGCTATTAGCATTCGACTTTCAGCATCCGACTTTCAGCATCCCACGCAATTTCTTCAGAAATTGCTTAGTCTAGTTATTATAGCATTTTATTCTCAACACTTTTTGCAATCAAACTACTCCTACATTATACTTCCGATTTACACCGTTCAAATTTCAACTTGCTAACAAAATTCACGCCTTTCGGGGTATTTATCGTTTGACTCGCATAATTTAATGTTAAAGATCTACTTTTCCCCATTAAGTATTAATGGAACGGACACTGAATTTTTTCTAAGTCCCATTTTCCACGCCCACTTCCATACATACAACAGACCATCTTGACTGGCTTTCTGATACTGCTCAGTGGCGCAGTTGGGAGAGTGCATGTACAGTAAGCAGGAGGTCGCAGGTTCAAAGCCCACTGCCGACTGTACATTGCACATATGTCTGTGGCAATTACATAAACGGATATTAAGTATACCAACTGACTATCATACCAGGAAATGCGTTATACTGGCATGATCAAACACGTGTCCCAAATTAGCGCTGATGGCTTTCATCAGGTGACACTTTAAAATACAAATACACCAACAGCATACAACAGACCATTATGACCGGCTTTCTGATACTGCACGGTTGGGAGAGTGCATGTACAGTAAGCAGGAGGTCGCATGTTCAAACCCCCCTGCCGACTGTACACAGCACATGTGTCCATGACAATTATGTAAACGGATATTAAGTATACCTACTGACTATCATATCAGGAAATGTGTTATAGTGAAATTATAAAACACGTGTGTCCCCAATTAGCGTTCATCCCTTTCAGCATTAGATGACACTTTGAAAGACAAATACGCCAATTTGCTCTGCTTTGTACTAATCCCAATTAGCTCACCTGGTAAGTAACTGGGCTGCGGTTACAGTTTACGAAACAAATCCGGGTTTGAAGCTCGGTGGGGAAATGTTTGTTTTTTTGTTTTTTTCCCACCCCCAACTTTCATTTCAATTGTTTTACATTAAAAAAAATAATATAGTAACCCTAAGTGCATCCATCAATTCTGTAAATAAATGTGAAATTATTAAACACGTGTCCCCAATTAGCGTTAATGGCTCAGCATCAGATGATTCTTTGAAGACAAATACGCCAATTTGTTCTGACTTGCACCATGCGCCATTAGCTCACTTGGTAAGTAACTTGAGCACAGATGCATTTTGAAACAAGCAAGTTCCGATTCAAAACTCGGTGGGAAAATGTTTTGTTTTTTTTCTTTCACCCCCAACTTTCATTTAAGACATTGTTATAGATATTGTTCAATTGTTTTACATAAAAATGTAATATACTAACAGTAAGTGCATCCATCAACTAGTGCGTTATTGTGAAATTATTAAACACGTGTCCCCAATTAGCGTTCATCCTTCCGCATTAGATGACACTTTGAAAGACAAATACGCCAATTTGCTCTGATTTGTGACAAGACCCATTAACTCACCTAGCAAGTAACTTGCCTACGGTTAAATTTTAAGAAACAAGTCTCGGTTCGAAGCTCGGTGGTGAAATGTTTTTTTTGTTTTTTTTCTTTCACCCCCAACTTTCATTTAAGACATGGATATTGTTCAATTGTTTTACATAAAAATTTAATATACTAACAGTACGTGCATCCATCAATTCTGTAAATAAAAATAAAAAACGTGGTTAGAAATCAAGCCCTCCGTGAATCACCTCATTATTATAACATTGGAGCAGTTGCTCATATGCTTCCTTCGTGGCTCAGTGGGTACAACACTGGTACCTATCCATGAGTTCGCTGGTATGATACCAGTCTGGTCCTTTTATTGTTTATTATTTTTAAGTTAAAACTGAAATGCCTCGACACAGACCCGTCACCAGAGCCCAGGCTTAAGGGGGGCACTTGAAATGAATGGGTGGGCCCAATTATTATGAATATCCTACAGACAGCATTAACTTGCCCAATATATTTGGATAAATTTATGTAGAACTGCCGTGCAGCTATCCATTGAATGGCGCCCGCTGACTGTCAGCGGCTGACAGTATTATCATAGACTGCGTTTACAGTACATACACATACAGTAGACTGCAGCGGCGGCGTGAGTACGTTGACGCCGCAACCATACTGGATGAGGCAAAGTGAAGCTATTCGTAAAGTTGCCTCTTTCCGTTTCTCCTTGGAGATGTATCATGAAGCCACAACTCATTGGATTAATAAGGAACTATTACCTTTGATTATATTATCCCTTTCAAAGTCAATCTTACTCATCATTTGCCGATGTAATGGCAAATACAATTGTCACATCCAACATGGCGGATGCACTGGCATATCGCTTATAACGGGCCACCTGTTTGAACGGTGTCTGCAGCAGAATTAAATAGGAAAGCAAAATCCTACCTCATTCTAGATGCCCAAACTAAATGTGGGTCCCGTGGTTTCTTTTTTCAAGTGGCTCTTTAGTTGCCGACACGAAAGTAGTTTGTAGAATGTCCCTCCTCACTTGTCTTGTGCGCCAGCATCCTCAGAAACTTGCAGCTTTACTTGTACAAAATGTACATGACGCTTTGCAAGAGTCATAGAGACTTTATGTGTATAAAGTCAGCGTAGGCATACCTAGCATTATTTTCAATAAGACTGTGATGGCTGTTGCGGATAAGACTGGCCATCAATCAAACCATATCACTATTTCTTCACATTGTGACGTCTTGCGAGAATACCGTCAGCAGTAGAATTTCTGAATTGTTCAACAGGAGTTTAGATAGTGAGAAATTGCCTGATGAATGGAGGAGAAGTGTGCTGGTGTCAATTTTTAAGAACAAGGGAGACGTGCAGAATTGTGGCAACTACAGAGGAATAAAGCTGATGAGCCACACAATGAAGCTATGGGAAAGAGAATTGGAAGCTAGACTGAGGGCAGAGGTGAACATTTGTGAGCAGCAGTATGGTTTCATGCCAAAAAAGTACGACCGATGCAGTATTTGCTTTGAGGATGTTGATTGAGAAGTACAGAGAAGGTCCGAAGGAGCTGCATTGTCTTTGTTGACCTGGAGAAAGCTTATGACAGGGTGCCCAGAGAGGAACTGTGGTTTTGTATGAGGAAGTCTGGAGTGGCGGAGAAGTATGTTCAAGTGGTGCAGGACATGTATGAGGACTGTAAGACAGTGGTGAGGTGTGCTGTAGGTGTGACGGAGGAGTTCAAGGTGGAGTTGGGACTACATCAGGGATCAGCTCTGAGCCCCTTCTTGTTCACTATGGTAATGGACAGGATGACAGACGAGGTTAGACAGGAATCCCCATGGACTATGATGTTTGCAGATGACATAGTGATCTGCAGTGAAAGCAGGGAACAGGTGGAGGAGAAGCTAGAGGCGTGGAGGTTTGCCCTGGAAAGGAGGGGAATGAAGGTTAGCCGTAGCAAGACGGAGTATCTGTGCGTGAATGAGAGGGACCCAAGTGGAAGAGTGAGGTTACAGGGAGAAGAGACCAAGAAGATGGAGGAGTTTAAGTATTTAGGGTCTACAGTCCAGAGCAATGGAGAGTGTGGAAAAGAAGTGAAGAAGCGTGTGCAGGCAGGCTGGAACGGGTGGAGAAAAGTGTCAGGTGTGATGTGTGATAGAAGAGTTTCAGCTGAAATGAAAGGAAAGGTTTATAAAACTGTGGTGAGACCAGCGATGTTGTTTGGTCTGGAGACAGTGCCACTGAGGAAAAGACAGGAGGCAGAGCTGGAGGTGGCAGAGATGAAGATGCTGATGTCCTTTGGGAGTGACCAGGATGGATAGGATCAGGAATGAGTACATTAGAGGGACAGCACATGTTCGAGGCTTTGGAGATAAAGTCAGAGAGGCCAGATTGAGTTGGTTTGGACATGTCCAGAGGAGAGATAGTGAGTATATTGGCAGAAGGATGCTGAGTTTCCAAATGACAGGCCGAAAACCAAGAGGAAGACCAAAGAGGAGGTTTATGGATATAGTTAAAGAGGACGTGAAGGTAATTGGTGTAAGAGAAGAGGATGCAGAGGACAGGGTTAGATGGAGGCAACTGATTCGCTGTGGCGACCCCTGAAGGGAAAAGCCGTAAGAAGAAGAAGAAGAAAAAGGAGAACCATTTTAGAGATTCATGCCTCAAATGGGCGGGCACAATCATTTTGGTGGGCGGGCACGGACCCCTATGGCCCGCCCATGGTGACGGGTGTGCCTCGACAACAGCCATTTTCTTTTTGTCAAAAATTGTAAAACATGGCCTGGTAATGCTTGTGATGTTACACTCGAAGCTCACGCTCGGCAAGTGTCCGGCACTCGCGACAAAAAGTGTCGCGCTTCATTCGGTGGAAAAACACCTGGTCGCGGAAGGGAAGCGTCCACGGGATCCCATTGAAAAGAGATACAATGCTACCATCTGCTGGCCAGAGTTAGTGGGTGTTTTTTATTATTATTATTATTATTATTATTGTTATTATTATTATTATTATTATTATTATTTTGCAGCGCTTTAAGTGGGCGAACGCACCGGGACGGAGCTCAGGCACTTCTCACCGTGCAAAGAACGCACTGTCACAGTCTGTCAGTGTTCCGGTACGCTTGACAATGCATATTTTGACCCCAAAATGCTGTTCTGCCGAGCGCCGTTCGTCCACGGACCTATAATGTGGAAATCTGTTGCTTCTGTTTCAACTAAAGCATTGTCGTGTTTCTCTAAGTTGTGTTGGCTTAACTACAGCGTGGGCTAACAGCTCTTCCTTTTAGTGCTGTTATATTAAGACGCTGAGACCGCAGATTGGCATCGGCAATCTCTTTACTCAACTCTTTTGTTCATTCATCCCTAGACAACATACTACAGTGCCGCCTAGCGGTCACACTGTAATAATACACCACATCGCTCTTTTCCAACAAAAATGCCGTTTGACTTTTTTTTTTTTTTAATGCCAAATATTCTTTGCAATGGTAAGTGTATAAACATATATCACCCAAACATTAGTATTACTATTCTTTACGGAAACCCTGTTGAGTATTAATCCAAACATATTTCAAGTTACATCCAAATACAACTTTAAAAGTCATTTGCTCCCAATAATGTGTAAATATGTTTTTTTTGTGTGTGTTTTATTTGTCCCAAAGACATACAGAAGGCTTTGATGCAGCCTCTCAACTGCAAAGAACGGTTGCAGAAATGGTAGTTATTACACAAACGGCCAGCAGGTGGCAGCAGAGTAAAGGAGATCAACCAGAGCCATGTAGAAAAAAAGCTAAATTACTTACAATTTTGAATAGATTTTTGAAAACTGATGAACTTTAGCTCTCTTCTAATGCTAATTGCTGCAAAACGGAAACAGATAGAAACATACTTTTTTTCCCTGATGAAAGAAGAGACTTTAATCTTTCTTTTGATAGGTTCCATGCTTTTATAGCAATAGAACACAATATTCTGTGGGCCTTGCAAAATTAGTCAAAATACAGTAAAACAGCCGGGAGCGAACGGGAATGTTTCTGTGAAAATGGCTGGGAGTCAAAGAGTTAAATTAACAATAATTCCTACTTCCACTTTTTTTTTATGACAACATACTAAGCACATGAACAAATGTATCCCTATACCTAGTAAGGCGCCTGACTGTTCCTCCTGAGCATCATTCCTCCTGGAGTCTGCACGTTGTAGGAGCGAGGTTCCTCTGTCTTTTGGACGACAACTGCTGGCTCCCAGCCGTGCTGTGTTTGCATGTGCACCGTGTTACCTGGAGTCAACACTGGTAGTGGCTTTGCACGATGGTCAAAGTGTTGTTTCTGGCGAAACTGCATTGCTCTTATCTTGTTGGAGATGTTTGGTGGGGTAGATTGTTTGAGTACAGCACAAGAACATGGCAATGTGCTGCGCAGAACTCTTCCCATCAACATTTGTGCCGGTGACATGTTCAGTCCAGTAACTGGAGTATTTCTCAGAGACAGCAGCACTACATGTGGGTTGTGTTTTGTGTCAAGTATACTGACATGGCATACTTTTTTAAGTTTGCTGATAATCTTTTTTTTTTAAGCACCAGCACCCAAATATGTGAAAGAGGAGTATAGGCATTGCTTCTAAATAGATGATTGAAAAAAACTTTACTGTACTATTAATTTATATATGGTAGTCATGACGTAATCGCCTGCATATTATTATTAATCATCGCGGGGGGTGGGGGCTCCAACAAAGTATGTGTACATTTTTTTCTGTTCGTACAAGACATGCTTGGGTACAAAACTGTTTTGATTGAATTTAAAATATAACCACAAACAAACTGCGTACCTGTCCTGTACATTTCGCAATGAATGGTTCATTTTGCGTATGTAAACGTGGTTTGACCTATGCGGTTACCAGTTTCCAAGCGAGCCAAACCGGCCGATCTTTTGCGCATGCGCTCCAGCAATGGACGACGATCGTGTCCACTGTCACCTCAACGTGCGATAAATAAATAAATAAATGACTAAAAGTGAAAATAAAATGAATATAAAAAAATATAATTTTGACAATTATATCTAATAAAACAAAATATAAATGGAAATAAAAAAAAATATAATTTTGACAATTATATCTAATAAAACAAAATATAAATGGAAATAAATCATTTTAGTCATTTATTTATTTATTTAGGGCGGCACGGTAATCGAGTGGTTAGCACGTCCGCTTCCCAGTTCTGAGGTCTCCGGTTCGAGTCCAGGCTCGGACCTTCCTGGGTGGAGTTTGCATGTTCTCCCCGTGCCTGCATGGGTCTTCTCCGGGTACTCCGGTCTCCTCCCACATTCCAAAGACATGCATGGCAGGTTAATTGGGCGCTCCGAATTGTCCCTAGGTGTGCGTGTGAGTGTGCATGGTTGTTCGTCTCTGTGTGCCCTGCGATTGGCTGGCAACCAGTCCAGGGTGTCCCCCGCCTACTGCCCAGAGCCAGCTGAAATAGGCGCCAGCAGCCCCTGCGACCCTTGTGAGGAATAAGCGGTCAAGAAAATGGATGGATGGATTTATTTATTTAGTATTTTGGCAGTTTGGGGCCGGACTGCCAAGTGGAAATGTTATTCAAATGAGGGGGCGGTCCTCAGCGTGTCTTGGGTTGGACTCCACCGTTGCAAACTGCCTGTCATTGGTCGAGTGAGCAGCTCGGCGAACAAGGACGTCTCACCGGCTTTCAACGGAGCACTCCAGCAATGGACGACGATCGTGTCCACTGTCACCTCAACTTGCGACTTGAGTTGTTAGACAAGTGAGATCAGACAGTGGACAAGATCGTCGTCCATTGCTGGAGCGCTCCATTGCAAGCCGGCGAGACTTCCTTGTTCGCCAAGCTGCTCACTCGGCCAATGACAGGCAGTTTACAACGGCGGAGTCCAACCCAAGACACGCTGAGGACCGCCCCCTCATTTGAATAACATTTCCACTTGGCTGTACGGCCCAAATCTGCCAAAATTCAAAATAAATAAATAGAATAAATAAATGACGAAATAAATGACTAAATAAATAAATGACGAAATAAATAAATAAATGACTAAATAAATATCTAAATAAATGACTAAATAAATAAATGTCTAAATAAATAAATGACGAAAAGTGAAAATAAAAATGGATCTATTTCCACGTATATTTTTTTAGATAGAATTTTGGAATTATATATTTTTTTATATTCATTTTTATTTTTACTTTTAGACATTTATTTATTTAGTCATTGATTTATTTCGAATTTTGGCAGTTTTGGTCCTCCATAACAAAATAGCAGTGCTGCTTACATTGCATAAATCTGATCACCTTGGATGACATGCCAGTAGGCTGAACGGATTTGGTTAATCCTTTGGTGTGTGTGGGTGTTCTTGTACATAATACATAGTGAGGACCAAAATACGTCTTTATCCAACAGAATGAGGACATTTTTGTGAAGTGAGGACATTTTGGCCGGTCCTCACTTTGCAAGACCTCTTTTTGAAGGTCAAGACTTGGTTTTAGAGTTTAGGTTCGAATTGGGTTATGGTTGGGGTTAGGGTATGGGTTCGGTTTAGGCAATCATTTTTGATGGTTGCGGTTAGGGTAAGGCTCTAGGAAATGCATTATGTCAATGGATGTCCTCACAAAGATATATGTACAAGGATGTGTGTGTGTGTGTGTGTGGGGGGGGGGGGGGGGGGGGGTCAGCAGTGTCACCCCCTAGTGGTAAAACAAACCCACAGCAAAAAATGTCTCTCCAATAAATAAGGCCACATTTTGCTCGTGTGTCACAGTAAACAAAAAATGATGTCTCATCAAAATGGCGTTCATCTTCAGTGCATCATGCAAACACAGCAACAGCAAATACAAAAGAGTGTGTTTTTTTTTGGTTTGTTTACACACGATGGCTACGGGTCTTGGCAAAAATGAGCACATCAGTTGTCCATGGACTGAGCAGCACTAAAATACGGCCTTCCGTTAGCCAATGTGATCATACCACGCACATCGACATTTCTCTTTTCAAAAGCGCAAGTTCCCAACGCCATCCGGCACATTTGAAAAGAAACGCGGATACAAACAATGTCGTCGGCCAACCCTAACCCATTTTCCACATTTCCTCACGTTTACTGGCGAGGGCGAGCCAAGCGGCGGACCGGCAGCGAGTCGTCATTACGCTTAGCCCAACGCTTCCGGAGTTCGTCCATAAGCCCTATTGCTTCGGCCAGTTTGCAAGAAATCGTATGAATTTCAAATACACGTTTTCATGATATCCCTTGATTATTCCACTAAACAAAAATACATTCAATATTTTAATTATGGAGCCTGACATTTGACAAAAGTTTTTTGAAAAAGTTCTTTGGAGCTAAAACTTTTTCACGGCCCCGTCTTGTCAAAAATGTCATGCGACCTATCATGTGGCGCCAAGTCCTCAAAGTTGACGCAAGCACAGGTCAAAGTTCATCACTTGCGTCACTTCCTCTTTCCAACCAGTGTCCAGCCGTCTTCGTCTTGATGAGGATGAGGAAGATGACTTGTTGTGTCGACTGACGCACTTTCACACTCCATCACCTGCAAGCAAAACACACGCTTGAAGAAGGAAAGACAGGTGACGTCATTCCAGACCGCAAGACGCAAAACATGGGCCCGTCAAAATTGAGACACTCTCCCGACGTTCCGTACCGATCGGCTCCCAAATGACTGATTGCATTTCGTGAAAATGTGTACTAAGAGCAAATTGGAAAAGTCCTTGCATGTTTACGTCAAAGGACTTTTGAGGTCAGGAAAGTCGCTTGAATCTTTCAAATCTCAACTTGAAAATGACAAAATAAAACAGTGCAAAAGTTCAATGCGGCAAAGTTAATCGCAAGTGGAAAACAAAAGAATGGCTGTTCCTGCGCACTTTGGCCTCTTGGGGGCAGTGTTGTGCTGCGCAAGGCAGAGAGGCTGTGCGAATGTCTGCCCTTTTCCCCGAAGCTATGGAGGACCAAAAGTGCCAACATTAAATAAATAAATACACCATTAAATAAAAGTGTCATTAATTAATTAAATGTGTCATTAATTAATTTCCCTGTGATTATTTACATATTTAATTTTGTATATATTTATTTATTTATTTATGTATATATTTATTATTTACATATTTATCTATTTATATCTTTCTCTATTTAATTATTTCATGGTCGCTGTTTTGCGGTGTTTCGTGAATTTATTTTATCTGTCAAGCTCGCCCGTCAAAGTTAGTGGGCGGGGCTGAGGCCTGATTCACTCAAATCTTGTCTAAGCGACTGCTTCGGCCTTAAGTGGTTGTGAACATGGCGGGTATGGTGATAGATTTTTTGCTGATATTGAGTGATCGAGGCTTGTTGTTGTGCAAAACCAACATCAAAATAAAAGCGATATTTCTTTTATTTCGATAAAGTACAATTTTGCCTTGGAGGCGTTTCCATTGAAGAGTAATTGGCTTCAGAGGCGTAGTTCTCGTAATGTCCCGCCTCAACTCTCGCGAGATCTCGCAGTTCATGTAGGCGGTTGCATCATGCAACGTCACGAGAATAAATTGTTTGCGTGTTTCAGACTTGATACATTTAAGGGATTTTAAATATATCTCAAATTCTATTAGAAAAAATATAGATAGATGCAGGGAGATTTAAGAAGTCTTGTTTATGATGCCTGGAAACAGCAGTGGCACGGGCAGCAAGTCAAACAGCGACATCTGCTGGCTTTTAGGTACACACGTTTGGAATGTGATAGAGTTTACTGTTTGTATGTTGTTAATTTAATGTTTTGTTTTCGTATGCTTGATTTGTATTCCATGTTGGCGACAGCAGTTTTCATTGCAACGATTTTTTTTAAGTGCTCTCAAAATAAAGGTGCTGAATTTAAATTTTCTACTATTGTTAGTAACGTTTTACATACATAAATGCAAATGTTTTGTGTGTGTGTTTTTTTTGCAATGTTTTGATCGCTTTGGTGATGTTTGTTGTTGGACTTGCAGCAGTTGTTCAATCGAGCATTTTGCACCGTTGTGGCTTCTCGCTGAGCCACTGATCCTGTATACTTCCTTTTCTCCGTGACCGGGCGGAGTCACATGACTAGTAGGAAATCGGAAAAAAAGTGTTTCCGTTAAAATTTTGCGAAGACCTACCATTTCAGCACGTCTCAAAAAGCACCTAATGAAAGCGTAAATCTAATGTCTAATGGAAACGCACCTATTTAGGGTGAAAAGCGCCACCCAGCCTATCAATTATGTTTACTAGCCACGAACACTGCATCAATTGACTACTGTATTCTGAAATGGATTTGCCTTGACTTGATGAGCAGATTGACCAATCAGTTGTTAGGACCCTCCCACTAACTTTGACGGGCGAGCTTGACAGATAAAATAAATTCACGAAACACCGCAAAACAGCGACCATGAAATAATTAAATGGAGAAATAAATAAATGAATAAATAAATGAAAGAAAGAAAGAAAGAAAGAAAGAAAGAAAGAAAGAAAGAAAGAAAGAAAGAAAGAAAGAAAGAAAGAAAGAAAGAAAGAAAGAAAAGAAAGAAAGAAAGAAGAAAGAAAGAAAGAAAGAAAGAAAGAAAGAAAGAAAGAAAGAAAGAAAGAAAGAAAGAAAGAAAGGAAAGAAAGAAAGAAAGAAGAAAGAAAGAAAGAAAGAAAGAAGAAAGAAAGAAAGAAAAAGAAAGAAAGAAAGAAAGAAAGAAAGAAAGAAAGAAAGAAAGAAAGAAAGAAAGAAATATATAAATAAATATATACATAAATAAATACATAAATATATAAATAAATAATCACAGGGACATTAATTAATTAATGACACATTTAATTAATTAATTACACTTTTATTTAATTATTTAATGGTGTATTTATTTATTTAATGTTGGCACTTTTGGTCCTCCATACGAAGCAAGCCCTCCATCACATCGTTGTCAATTCACCATTCCGTTTGGCGATTGGGACAGACAGACAGCTCGCTCGCTACTTTCCCCTGGTCACATGTCACGTGACCACCGGAATTGTTACCACGCATTCAATCTCCCACTATTCATTGTAAAAACTGATGTTTTAAAACTACTTTAGTTCCTTTGTTGTACATATTTTCTACTCCAAAATATATATCAGGGGTCCCCAAACTACGCACGCAGCCCACCTTCACTTTGGCTCGGCCCCCTGAACAGCAGCAATGCCCCCTCCCCACGGAACTCCGCCCTTCCAAAGTGACTCGAAATATATGCAGGTGCTGTATCACTGCTTTGTGATTTTCAGTGGGAAGTTGATGAGAGAGTGTGGCAAACAAAATGGTGCCTACAAGCCAAATGGAAGCAAAAAGTTGGACAGGCTGCTCACACTCGTCATTTAATTAAAGTAAGAGAGGTTCTGCTTTACAAGTCAGTTGTTAAGATTGTGCACGTTCATGATGTTGCATGGACTTTTTAGGGGCCAAGATCCTGGAAAAGCTTGTTCATATTTGCTTATATGTGGCGCTGTAGGAAACAATAAACGTGTATGTCTAGGCACCCCTGCAATCGTCGCACTTCTTTTCTGTTACAAACAGAGCCTGGCCCCCCATCAGCGAAGGGAAACCATCATAGGAAAAAGTTTGGGAACCGACCCCCGCTATATACGTATATGAACACACATGGCTTTGATCGCGCTTCCTCGCGTGGTATGTATTTTCTCATCCTGGCAATAAATAGATTGTGGTCTTATCAAGCCGGTTGAGTTGACTACTTTTCAGAGTGCATTGGGGCTCATTTTGAGGGCCCGACATTTTGGCTCCCTAGACATTGGGAAAGCACTCTGATCCAAACTGGCGTCAGCCACCTGCCGTCAGTCGCGGGGAGTAAGTAGGGTGCACATTGGGACACAGGCAGAGTGCAGCCAAGTGAAAAGACGGACGCCATGTCGGTAACAACATCAAACGTGCAGGCAGCGCATGAGCACGTCTATCGTTTTGCACGCAAAATAACTTTCCTTCACAAACTAGATGTACACTTTATTTTCCCTGTGTTTCTTTTGTAACCTCAGATGTATGACAAGCCAACAAAATCAGGAATACACTGCACAACTATTACTAGCGTCACGTGAGGGCTCCTTGCTGCTTCATTTTATGAAGATGAGAAAGCAGGACGGAGACGGATTTGTTGAGGAACAACGCTGTTGACTAGTCACCCACGCACGCATCCAAAGCGCCAACACTTGCTGACAACTCGTCAGCTGACCAACTTGAAAAGTTCTCTCAACTGGGAAATCAAAATCAATTTCCCAGTTGTCCTTTCGAAAATGCAACATGAGGGGGCTACTCAACATGTGCTATTTACCATATTTACTATACCACATGAAGGCAATCTTTTCATCTTTTGAAATGATCATCTATCATATTGGCATCTATACATGCGTTGGACTGTTTTTGATCATGTCAAGTAGTTTGTGGACCTCTATCCTTAAACTAGTTCGTTTTAAATAAAAAATAAAAAAAGTGCAAATATGTACATTTCAACTCAAAAACTCATTTTTATTTTATTTTGTTGTTAATCTTTGTTTTTTATGATGATGCCAATTTTGTAATTGTGGAGTGTAATAATTGAATTTCGATTAATTAAACTGCCCTACATTTTAGCCACACCCCTCGCGCCCCCCACCCCCATCCCAATACGAAGAGCCTATGTGCCATCTTTATCTCATGTGTACGTGCGGAGCCTGGAGAATATACAGTAGCGAGCTGGCGAGGTGGGAGTCACAAGATGGCCGCCCTGTGACCTCAACCTGTTGCCTCTGCACAGGCGTGAAGGGGCTATCAGCCATCCAGTCATATGATATAATAATAACAACAACAACAACACTAATAATAATAATAATAATAATAACAATAATATAGGTCAGCGGAGCGGACGGCTCACCTGACTTTCGCCATCACTATCGGAGTCCGACTGCGTGGGCGGGGCTGTGACCTTTGCCCTTGGCCTCTCCTTCTGCGTCAGCAATTGGATGGAGCTCGACAGCTGCTGCAGCGCCCCCTGCTGCCAATGACTGAACATCTGCATCAGTTGGACACACACCTGAAGGGACACACAAACTTACAATGGGTGCGCGTTGCTGTCGGACAACTCGACCAATATGCTTTTTTCTATGGAGGACAATGCCAATACCGATTTTTGGCAGAAAAGAATACTGATTACCAATTATTCTACCGTTTATTTAAGAATATATATATATATATATATAATGAATAAAATTACCCCCCAAATTCCTTTTCAATAGGTGTCACGCACAAATTTTCACTATTCAGATTTTCTGCTTTGAATGACGAGTCCATAGTATGACCTTATCAACAAATTTCATCAAGTATACAAGGTTATTGTATAGATTTGTGTGTCAATAATAAAACTATTCTTACTTGTTTACAACTGCCGTACAACATTAACATTTGATCTATTTTTTATCTTGTGTTATTTTCACAAGTCTTGGGACTTACTGGGCTAACCTGGGACCTCAGGTATTGGATTTCACAGGGATGTGCCCCAAAAAAATAAATAAATAAAAGAAATCAATTCTCAAAAGAATCATAATTATCTTTTAAAACAATTTGAGAATCTATGTTAAATGTCTCAAAATTGATTTTATTGAAATGATTGGATACTGTCTTGGCCTTGTTTGTGTGTGCTTTTATTAGGAGCGCTGTTCATTTTGTACCCGATTTGGCCACTTAGGGGCAGTGTTCTGATACACAGTTACAGTCATGGACGGAATTATTGGCATCCCTGGAAATGTACCACAAAATACACCATTTCTCCCAGAAATTGCTGCAATTACAAATGTTTTTGGTATCAAAGCATTTATTTCCTTGATGTGCATTGGAAAAAGACAAAAGAGCTGGAGAAAAAAAAAGCCAAAATTGACAGGATTGTACACAATGCAAAAAATGGGCTGGACAAAATTGTTGGCACCCTTGTACGTGTAAATCAAGTGTCTGAGGACTTCAGAAGCAAAATTGTTGAAAAATACCAACAATCTCAAAGATACAAGACCATCTCCAGAGATCTTGAGGTTCCTTTTGTTGACTGTGTGTACTCCAATCAAACAATTGAAAACCCATGGAATGGAACTGTGGCTAATTTCCTTACAGAAAAGAAAAAATGAGGAAATTATGCAATGTAGGTTAGTTTGACTGGTGGATAAACAACCTCAGTCAACTTCCACACAAACACAAGATGTTTTGCAGACTCTGGGTGTAGAAATGTCAGCTCGGGCCATACGTTGTCATTTGAATAAGAAGCCCAATGGCAGCAGATCAAGGGGAACCCCACTGCTGACTAAAAAACATAAAAGGCAAAAGCCAGACTGAAGAATGCAAAAATGTACCTGAGTAAAGTCTCAATCCTTCTGTGAGAACATTCTGTGGACAGACGACACTAAGGTCGAGCTTTTTGGAAAAGATCATAATTGTCTTGTTTACAGAAAAACGAGTGAGGCCTGCAATAAAAGAAGACAGTGCCTGAAGTCGAACATGGTGGAGGTTCAATGATGTTTTGGAGTCGTTTTGCTGCCTCTGGCACTGGGTGCCTTGATGATGTGCAAGGAGTCGTGAAATCTGGTAGCACTAAAAAGCACCAAGGAACACTTGGAGACACAGTTCTCAAGTGTCTACTGATGAGCCCGCTTTGAAATCCGACTGGAAACCTCAAATCTCAAAATTGTTGTTGCAAGACATCTTTCAAATCTGAGAGACCTGGAGCAGTTCACAAAATAAGAGGGGTCCAAAATTCCACCTGGAAGATGCTCGAAACTTGTTGATGGTTAGAGAAAGAAATTGTTTTCAGTTATTTCTTCCAAAGGGTGTACAACCAAATATTGAGTTGAGGGTGCCAACAATTTTGTCCAGCCCATTTTTTGCATTTTGTGTCAATTTCGGCTTTTTTCTTCAAGTTTTTTGTGCTTTTCCAATGCACATCAAAGACAGAAATGATTGATACCAAAACATTTGTAATTGTAACAATTTCAGGGAGAAGTGGTATATTTGATGGAAAAATTCCAGGGCTGCCAATAATTTCATCCATGACTGTAAGTTGTAGCCACAGTCGAGAGTAGAAGGAAAAGGTCAGGTTTAGTGTACCTGAGGCAAACTTCCATCATCCGCCACGGTGTGAAACTCTTGATCCATCAGTGTGCTGATGAAATGTTCCACTTCATCTTGTTCCAGGTCAGCTGATGGCCACAAACAGAAAAGTCAGCAAAGAATGCAACAACTCCATCTTTCTGGATGCACAAGACCACATCCAAGCATTCCCCCGTCAATTTTTTATGCGCCGCTGGCTAGCTTACGCACATTGGCGGTACGCAGGTTGCGTCTTCCGGACATGTGATGGCCACAATGACCCCCGACCCCACCACATTTCTGGAACGGGGCTGGCATTTCCCTCAGACACGGAATCCCAGAAAGATTCTTTTGGAAACGTTGAAATGAACTTGCGTATGATTCATTTGTGGCCAGTGACACGTGCGCCGCCCAGCTAACAGGCTTCTTTGAAGGAGCGCCTGATTTGGCCTTGTGTATTCCTCAATGCAATGAAAAATTCGATTGACTTGGAATTGTGGGCATGATGTGTGCGTGCATGTTTGGAAGCGCGACTACTCCGCCAGACCGCTTGTCCGTCCGTCCCCAGGAGGGTGAAACGGACAACAATCATCCATCTGCTGAAAGCTTGCTGACTTGTTTACCGTTGTCATGGAAGTACTGCTGGACAACATCCACCAGCCAATCAGCTTTCTCTTGCCCGTACATGCCTCCAAATCCATTATCCACGGCAATCTGAAAGCACATCAGGAGCAACGTTACATATCAAAGACTTTGAGGACAAAAAGACAAGAGTTTCAAAACAGAAAATAAACACTTTGCTTCTTTGTACACCATCATTTGTCTCCATATCAAATACAGAAAGTTATATTTGGAAGATTGCTTGAAATGAGTATGTTAATATTTGCAAATGAAATACAAGAGGGGGCGGGGGTTAAGTACTCAAGACCAACATATCCTGTACACTGTCAACTGTCCAAATGCAAGATATGCATATCAAGTGAAATATTTCTTTAGAAAATGTGACCATGTCTGTGCACCCCCCCGATAAACCATTCACGCCGGCGCAAGCCGTTGAAGCCACAGAGCTGTCAGCTATCCAGTATTACATACAGATCAGTGGCCCAGCGGACGAGCCGCAGCCGCCGTTGTGCCATCTCCAGATGCCACAATGGCCGACAGGAATAGGACCATATTTGGATGTCAAAGTGTTTTGTTTTTGTTTTTAAATCAATCTTTATTGTACAAATGTTTTAAACATACACATCTATATGAAAAACAAATATATACATGTGCGATACGTGACGGAAAAGGTTAATGATGTTGAAATATATTCGATCGATCGATCGATCGATCATGGGTTCTCTCTCTCTCTCTCTCTCTAGTGTGCACAATGTGACCAATGATGTCCTGCTTGAGTATTTGTAATTTCAGAGTTCAATAAATTGTTTGAAAACGTATCTCATTCATATCATACATATTTGTTTATAAATGTGTCATTGCATGTCATTCCTGTGTAAGTCACAAGATGTCGCTGTTGCATTTGACATGTTGCCTTCGCTCAACAGAGTGCATTACTTGTCTCATCTTGGCTGTACTGCATTGTATTCTGTGTTCAATAATAATAAACCACCTAACACAAAAAAAACAATTCGTGGACCGGTCCATATTTGAAACGGTGCCAGGGAGATGCCACAATGGCGGACGAGCCGCAGCCGCCATTGTGGAATCCAAATATGGTCCTATTCCTGTCGGCCATCTATCTATCTGTCTATATATTTCTACAGCATTAACCTTTTTCGTCACGTATCGCACATGTATATATTTGTTTTTCATATAGATGTGTATGTTTAAAACATTTGTACAATAAAGATTGATTTAAAAAAAAAAAAAAAACTTTGACATCCAAATATGGTCCTATTCCTGTCGGCCATTGTGGCAGATGCCACAATGGCCGACAGGAATAGGACCATATTTGGATACCACAATGGCGGCTGCGGCTCGTCCGCCATTGTGGCATCTCCAGATGCCACAATGGCCGACAGGAATAGGACCATATTTGGATTCCACAATGGCGGCTGCGGCTCGTCCGCCATTGTGGCATCTCCCTGGCACCGTTCCAAATATGGACCGGTCCACGAATTTTTTTGTTGTTGTTTTTTTTTGTGTTAGGTGGTTTATTATTATTGAACACAGAATACAATGCAGTACAGCCAAGATGAGACAAGTAATGCACTCTGTTGAGCGAAGGCAACATGTCAAATGCAACAGCGACATCTTGTGACTTACACAGGAATGACATGCAATGACACATTTATAAACAAATATGTACGATATGAATGAGATACGTTTTCAAAGAATTTATTGAACTCTGCAATTACAAATACTCAAGCAGGACATCATTGGTCACATTATGCACACTAGAGAGAGAGAGAGAACCCATGATCGATCGATCTATCTATCTATCGATCTATCTATCTATCTAATATATTTCAACAGCATTAACCTTTTTCGTCACGTATCGCACATGTATAGACAGATAGACAGACAGACAGACAGATATATTTGTTTTTCATATAGATGTGTATGTTTAAAACATTTGTACAATAAAGATTGATTTAAAAAAAAAAAAAAAAAACACTTTGACATCCAAATATGGTCCTATTCCTGTCGGCCATGCGGCTCGTCCGCTGGGCCACTGATCTGTATGTAATACTGGATAGCTGACAGCTCTGTGGCTTCAACGGCTTGCGCCGGCGTGAACGGTTTATCGACTATCCAGTATTATATGCAGCTCAGTATATTGAGTCGTGTCACAATGGCGGATTGGCATCTCCCTGGCACCGTTCCAAATATGGACCGGTCCACGGAAGTGATTGCTCATGATGGAGTGCAATACCTTAATTCAACTTAACTTCCAGAGCACTTAAATAAATAATAATAATTTAAAAAAAAAAAAACATCGAAAATAAGGAAGTGAAGTGTTTAGCAAAGTGACTAAACAAAACAAACACACACAAAAAGCCTCGTAATCCATTTATAAATGCATACAATGAGTAATGGCAGCGGCACCAAGTCGAATGGAGTCGCGACATGTCCCGAGGGAAAGAGGAAAGGCAACGGCAGCCGCCGATGCCGCGACATAAGCGGAAGTGACGTACGTGATGCCGCAGCAATACGCGGAAGTGAAGTCGCTGGTGCCGCGGCATAGACGGAAGTGACGTCACCGAAGCCACAACAGCTGCCGCTGCCGCTAAATGCGCTAGCTCTTACTGCGCTCGTACACGCTGCGCGCACTCGTACGTGCACGATCTCAATACTGAAGACTGGGCTCTTCATATCCAATTAAACTATGTTTTCAGAGGTAAGAAGTTTTATAATGTTATACAAAGCTGGCCACTTCACAGGATGAGACTCTCGATCCCCACTAAACAATTCACGTCCACGGGACATGCAGATCATATTGCTTTAGTCGGTCGAAGTCCAGTCCTGTGCTGTACTCCAAAACGATGTGCAAATTACGTCAATTAATTGGACCTCATTCCGATGTTAATATGCAGTTACATATTGTAGTCACCCCGCCCGACGGACATCAACCTGATTCTAGTCATTATTAGTGTAGGTCGCCCCCAGTCTAGAGTCATTGTGCATTAGCCGAAAGGTGGGCTGTCATTTATGGAAATTGACGATTGTGAAAAACATATAGACCCATTCACTACTTAGTGTGATATGGCCGTGAATGTTATCGCCATTCAGTAGTACCGTTCACATTCCGTTAGCATAATGTAGCTACAATAGGCTGTTGTCACGGAGGAAAATAAGGCATAATTTAGCCTGATTGAAACGCCGCGGAATGGAACGTCTGTTCTTCATAAAGTCATTCTGTTCTATTACATTCAACTTTGCCGCCCCTTTCACGCTAAATGTTGCCGTCCACCTCACTTTCACCCCAATAGTTACGACCGAGAAGTGATCGATCTTGAGGTTACTGCTATTTGAAAACAACATATTTTCTTCTAAATGTCAAGATACTCGCTTCTTACCTTTTCGAGTAGAAAGAAAGCCAGCTGTGAATCACTTTTCTAATCCAAGTCCGATCTCAACGCTCTCCACCGCTGAAATGTCAAACCAATGTTCACTCACGTTCTCGGCGCCGGTCACTATCAAGTTTAGATTTTTTTTTTTTCTTGGCACTTGACATTGTTTTCATTTATTTATTTTTTTGAGCAGCCTTCCGCGGAGTAACAGCGGGTGTCTGGGGCAGCGAAAATCTGTACTAGTTCCGTCTTCGCGCGACAGGAAACAACTGACGATGACGCGAATAACGTCACATCCCGCAGACAGAGGGCGGGAAATTCGAAGGATTCGGACCGGACGCCTCCTAAATAATATTGGCCAGAGGCTTTTAGGAGTACCCATTGTGAACAGCGAAGATGTTGATCTACTAATTAGAATATGTTTCAGTCATAAATTGTCAAATAAAAAGGCTATTGTTAAGATTTTTTTTGGGAAATCCTACATAGAGTGGCTTTATAATATTATACCCAAGAACGTGTGCAGTTCATGACACAAAATCAATAAGTTCACTTGATGAGATGTGAAAGCGAGCGAGTACAAATCACAAAAAGTAAACAAGAGTTACACCTCACCTGGTGAACAGGACAGTACACTTCGCTCTCTAAACATCTTTTACACCTTTCTTCCTTTTCATTAACTTTGATGATCAATATTTTCCCACGGCTGCCTGTTTGCAAAACTGAATGTCAAGAGCCCAAAAGCGAGCGCACTCCTCTCGCCATACATTCCACACAAGTTGTTCATAATCAGAATGCCCTCCAACATTCATTATCTCATGAAAGATTTATACAGTTAGAAAAGTTACGTTGAAGGCAACGCATCAACGGGAACAGAAACATTTTGACGAACAAGAAAGTTTCTCGATAGGATGAGAACGTTTCTCGTCCTAACGAGAAACATATATCACTTCTCCCCGGGCCACCTTGATGCCTGCGAAAGAAAGAAAGAAAGAAAGAAAGAAAGAAAGAAAGAAAGAAAGAAAGAAAGAAAGAAAGAAAGAAAGAAAGAAAGAAAGAAAGAGAGTGTGTGTGTGTGTGTGTGTGTGTGTGTGTGAGTGTGTGAATGAGTGAGTGAGTGAGTGAGTGAAAGAGTGAAAGAGTGAAAGAGTGAAAGAGTGAAAGAGTGAAAGAGTGAAAGAGTGAAAGAGTGAAAGAGTGAGCGAAAGAGTGAGCGAAAGAAAGAAAGAAAGAAAGAAAGAAAGAAAGAAAGAAAGAAAGAAAAAGAAATGGAGCATCACCAATTTGTTGCGACGGCTCCAACCATTTGGCCACGATGTGGCCGCGCAGAATCTGTACTTGTTGTGGTTCTTGCGCAATTCTCGGCAAAATAATTGCCGTTCACGGTCAAATGACCACTTCCAAAAGAAAATGCAATGCCCCCAAAGCTACTTATTCCTCCTTTCTCTCGAGAGCCGCAGATTCGACACTTGTTGACGATATTGATCAATGTGCTCCAACGTACACCATTTGACGAAAAAGCAGAAATATTTCAAGACGATCGAGAGCGTAAGCGGCGGCTGATATCTCAGTTATGACGTGATCGACTGCATATTATTATTAATCATCCGCGTTAAAATGTGTGCATGTACATCATGTCAACATCTGATAGTGTCCTTGTGCGTTTACCTGCAAAACTGGCCAGTTGTGCAAGGCTGCTCTCACGCCATCCGTGAAAAGCACGCGCGAATCTGCCGACGCCGCCATGTTGGATGGGACAGGCATTAACAGTCAATCTCGATGCGCTGATTTGACTGAGACAGAAAAAGTCGATCGCTTTTCCATTGCAAAGTCAATCCGAGCTAGCGAGCGTGGTCAAAGTCAAATCGAGTGTATTTATATCGCCCTTACAGCTGCGATAGGCTGTTCGGCTAATCGAGATGGATGGAGGTGTTCTTTTTCTTTATGCACATCATGTATACACGCACATACACTCACAAAGGGCGCTTATTTAGTCAGCAACAATTCTTCACAATAGACTACTCTATACAACCACCAGGGAGCGCCATTTCACCACAATATGGCCACAAGCTGGAGCCTCTTCAGCCCGGTTTCCACCGACAAAATCTACTTTGCTGTTTTTTTTTTTGTTTTTTTTTCGTTTTTTCAAATAAACAAACGCTATCTCGACAAGACTTTGAGCGGAAACCATCGCCTCTTGCATGGGAAATTCAAATCTCAAAACCTTTATGCTACCTTTCCTGTTGGAATGGGTCATTTAATCAAGGAGAGATGAAAAGGGGTTTCATTTGGATCAATTGAGGAAACAAATTGGAAAAATAGTACATTATTATTATTATTATTATTATAACAGGGCAAGGCGGCACAGTAAGTGAAGGTTCTGGTTTTCCGGCAGGATTCCTGTATGGAGTGATGAGAACCTCTCGAAGAACCGAGTATATGATGTCAGTATGTGACTTACAGAGGTTAGGTTTAGGTTTCAATTTTGCAGCAATTGTTTTGCTCTTTTCATTGTTGATAGGCCAACACATTGTGACAACACAATGTGGACGCTTTTGCCGTGAAAACAGAAAATAACGTGACAATTAGGCAGCTGCCCAATCAGTTGGGTCATCTTAGCTTGAGTGGCAATTCAAGATGGTGGCTTGACTTCTTGTTACTGCGAGTAAGCAGCATTGTTGTTAGTCCATCACAGTCCATGCTTTCGGACCTTACCTGTAAAATATTTGCCTAATAATTTAATGAGTACGTCACTTATTAAATTGCCACATATAAGGTTCCTGTAATGGTTGCAGTGTTGATCTCGTCATGGAAAACTCCTCATTGGCATTTTTGAAAAAGTCAAACGAAAGTAAATCTTTGGATGTGTAAGCTGCTCACTTTATGTTGTTTTGTTTGATGCTATTCTGTCTTTTTGTCACGCCCTGGAGGGCCCAAAAATTGTTGATGACAAGTCTGGAGATCACTCTCTTTTTTTTCAATCTGTCGCCAACCGGCACGCTTGCAAATCATGCCAAGCCAAGGAGGAAGGATAAACGGTCGACAAAACAAATGGAATGCTTGCAAATAGAAAATTTTATTTGGATGAAGCTGATCGGAATGACTTTATTGGATTTTCACTCACGCCAACAAAAGAGGGCAAAGTGTCGCGCGGTCACGGTCAAGTTTGGTCCTGGTCGTCGTCGTCCTGGTCGTGGTCGCTGTGCTTGCTCTTGTCCTCGCTCAGGCCGCTCTCGTCGATGTTGTCCAACGAGTCGGCGCGTTGCAGCGTCAGCTCCGACACGCTGATGCTCGGCAAGGCGTTCTGTTCCGGAAACATCCACGGCTTCAAGTGGGGATTGTGCCTGCGCTTCCATTCCGGATACTTCTGAGACGCCTTGTAGATCTTCCTCATTGCCTGACAAGTCACACGCACGCACGCATGTCACACTTGCTTCAACCGGCAACACTCATCACCCTTTTTACTCGCAACTTGCGGCTGCTCCCTGCAGCGCAAACGTTATGCTAGCATGTCGCTAGCCAAACACGCCGTTTGAACCCAGTCAACTTGTACTTTGGACAAGTGTCAGTGGAAGGAAAAAAAAAGATTTCGTGTGATGTCTGATGAGGGAACACAACATATCGGCTGCAATTTGCATTTTTATATCTTATCGACGTGTTTTGATGTGGTTTGTAGGAAGACTGGTAAAAAGCAATCGAGATCGAACTTTCCATTTCAAGTCGGAGAGTCAACAGCGATCAAAGTCTTCACTTTTACACCAGAGCAAGCAAACGATATTGTGCAGTCTGACGAGTGACCAAGTGTGTCCCGCGTAGAACGTACACGCACAGCCTTGAAAACTCAATTCACGTGTCCCACTATATTTAAACGCTGCGTGTGTACGCGGGTAACGCGGGACACAATTGGTCAACCTACCGACAAGTCATTTGCTCGAACCAGTTTTCCTTGCCCTCATGTGGTTCGATCAGGGGACGTCGCTGATATTTGTCAACTGTGAGCATGTGAAGCCCTTTCAGACTCTTTTTGTGATTCATTACGGGCTATACAAATAAACCTGACTTGAATATGCGCGTGAGTGTGCTGAGCCCTTCCTGAAGCTGTAACACAGAAAGAAAAAATAATAATTAAAAAAGCAGAAACTTTCCAGAAAGGGCTTGCCACCACCAAGACCAAGACTCTTTTGGTGCCTAAAAGCCAAAAGTTGTCCTGTAAGGGTTCGCAAAGCCTGAAGCATCAACAATCAGACCGTGTGGAGCGCTTGCAGCTGTGGCGGACTAAGATGGTGCGGCCAACCTCTCGTTCGTGCAGCATGATGACTGCACAGATGGCGGGGAATGACCGAGACTCTGGCAGTCAGTGAGGAACCAACCGCCAGGAGTCCAGAAAGCCGCCAAAGCGCTCGACTGGGGCACTGGCTGGGAAGGCCGACAAGTTTTTCGACAAGTTGTCGACGGGCAGTGCTCACTCGCTCTCTACAACCCCAGCAGATCCTTCCTGCCTGGTGTCCATTGTTTACAAACATTTTCAATACTCAACGTGTCTTCCTTGAGCTTCTTTTGAAATCAAGTTTACCTTCGGAGCCACAAATTGAGAGACTCTGTTGACCACCCATTTTGGTAAAGAACCTGCAGACAAAATGCAACATTTGCTCCAATTGGCTGCCAGGACGATATTTGCGCGTTTGTGTCGTCACCTCGAGGGTCCAGCTGGGTCAGGTAGTACAGAGACGAGCCGTCGGCGCCGCTGGACTGGACAAAGTATCCGGTGAGCAGGGAGACGGCGCGCACAAAATCCTTCTTGGGAGGATGTTGCTGCGGACACAATCCGTCAGTCATATCAGGGTTGCATGGAGACAAATGTTGGCAGCACGTGGAATATTTACCGCGTGTTTGACCGAGTAGTTGATGATCAGGAAGTCACTACCAAGAGGGAGCCACGACCTCAAGGTCACAAAGTCCCGATTCTTCAGTGGACTGGGACACCTCCCTTCAATCAACAACATTCAACATTAGTCAGCATTCGGCCGTCCATTTGTCCTGATTAGAGTGACGGATGGGGAAGACAGGGATGAGCCCTGATGACAAAGATACAAAATCTTTCTTAGCTGGACTCATCCTGGCAACTGTGAAGCCCTGAGGCAGGCCTTTGGGATTCATTAAGGACTAGCCAGGTCCTGCAGGTTTTTTTTTTTTTTTTTTTTTTTTTTTTTCCTCTCTCCAGAGCTCAGAATTGTTCATTCGGTAGTCTTACCGATTCAACGTCTTGTCATCATTGCTCTTTTTTTTTTTTTTTTTTTGTGTGTGTGTATGTGTGCGTGCGTTTGCGTGCGTGCGTTTGCGTGCGTGCGTGCGTGCGTTTGCGTGTGTGCATTTGCGTGCGTGCAAATACGTATAAATTTATACTCATTCATTCACCTAAAACCTTATAAATATCCCATTACCCTTCGCCTTAACCAGGTACTTCAGAATCTTGCCAGAGTCGTGAGGTTTAAATGGTCAGGAGACCAGAGAAAAGGTCAGAAAAAAAAAGAAATAAAGAGAAAAGAAAGGTAAATCAAAGTGAAATCCAGCACCGACCAAACACTTCCTGCCTTCCCCATGATTACAAAATCAAAGTCTTACGCCAACCCCGGAAGCCTCTAAATTCCAGCAAATTTAGCGAGATCTCAAGAGACCAGAGGAAAAACTAAAGAGAGGAAGGAGGGAAGGATCGATAAGGCAGAGTGAGATCCATAGAAGCCAGTACATCCAATCCATCAAAGTGAAATCCAGCACCAACAAAACCCCTCCTGCGTGGTTACAAAACCAGAGTCTTATGCCAACCCCAGAAACCTCATACTTCTAATAAATTAAGATCTCAAGTGACCAGAGGAAAAACTAAAGAGAGGAAGGAGGGAAGGATAGATAAAGCAAAGTGAGAACCACAGACACCAGCACCAACTGATTCAAGGGGCTGTGGGAGGGAGAGGCTACTTCTGTTGAGTTTCAGTAGATGCTGGTGCGACGGATCTGGCATGCATAAGGACCACCACCAAAGAAAGAAGCCGTCAACCGCGGTCCAGCAAAGCGAGCACTCCCCCCCCCAAGGTCCTGCAGGTTTTGGATGTTTCCCTTCTCCAACACAGCTGATTCACATGCTCAGCTCATTAGCAAGCTCTGCATAAGCCTGACAATGATCCTGTTGATTGGAATTAGCTTGAGTTGGAAGAGGGAAACCTCCAAAACCTTCAGGACCCAGTTTTGCCCACCCCCATTTCGAGTTGTCAATCAAGCAAGTTTTTGAAATGTAGCAAAGACGTGAGTGGCCACGTGGACAAAATCCGCACAAGCTGGGAGAGAAGATGCAACGTGTGCAAGGGGCTTGTCTGCCTTTTTGCCGGCAAAACCGGGAAACATGAATTCATACAACATTGGCTTGAGGTCTTCTCTTCAATCACTCCTTTTCTTTTCTTTTCACACCAAAACTTTGTGCTTTGTTTGGAAAGACGACAATCGGTTGAAGGCACTGCAGTCAAGACAAAACCCTGATGAGAAAAAAAAGTGCACAAAGCGCCATGCTTTTGTTTTGTTGCCAAGCAAAAGCAAAAAGGAGCAAGATTGGAGCAGCCGAACCTTCGGCCACTGGCCCAAAGCTGCTGTCGCAAAATCCTGCTCCAATCTCGGCCCTTTTTTTTGGTTGTTTCGCTTTTTCAGCACATTGGCACCAACCAGCCAGCGTGAGCGCTTCCAATCCTTTTTCGGCAACTCACAGGAATAATATCCCACGTCGGCGTTGACCGTCAGCCTGCCGATGTCGTACGTGTCGATCATGTTGCTGTCCCACTTCCTGCGGTAGCTGGTGTCGTGGAGGACGTCGTACAGCGTGTCGGCGCTCACGCCCTTGCACACCATTTTCATCTGCATCACATGACCAGAACAAGAAAGAAGAAGGTGAGAACGCGATACGGCCTTTCCATCACGCATGAAACTCGATCTGCCGCCGCCTCATCCAATATTGACCAGTCGGCATCTTTAGCCGTTAGCATCTTGACGTCCATCTTGCTTTTTTTGTGTCCCTTCTGAAGGCTGTTTGTGTGTTGTTGTGCGCAACAAAAAGAAGAAAGTTTGCTGAATTCTGACGTCGAGCAAAACATTTGTTGTGTGCGTGCGTGATGATCACCTTGATCTTGTGAACGTTGTCGCCGTCGTCGGGTTGGCACCACACGGTGACCCCTCCTTTGTGGTAGCGTCGAGACCAGCCTTGGCTGCCGAGGCACTGATCCTTGAAGGACGAGAAGTCCGAGTCGTCCGGGATCTGAACGGCCATCTCGCATCAAAGTCTGTGCGTGTGTGTGTGCTGGGAAGCAGGTGTCACTTTCAGGTGCCTTTCAGGTGAGTTGACATCACGGGTCACCTGATCCCACGGTCCACCAATCCGCTCGCTCGCGTGGCAACAGGAGCGCTTTGGTATCAGGTGTGCGTCAGCAAGTCAACGGCGGGCCAGCAGGAGGCGCCGCTTACTCCTGTCTTACAGGCAGACTGGATTGTGCCTGTGCTCAAGGATCACAAATTCTGAGAGGTCAAAGGTGAAGAAAGAGCCGCTGTCTTGCCCGTGTGACCTTTCACCTGGCTTTCACATGACGTGCATTTTCAAGGCGGCCTGCAGATTCGCATGTCCGCCTCCCACTTGGCTGCTTGGAATCAAATGCACTTCCTCACTCACGTGCACGTGTGCATGCGTACTTTTCCTCCCACATTCCAACAAGCTGCCGAGGCGGCTCAAGAGAATTAGGCGAAGGCGGCTGTCGGACTCGGTCTGCGTTTGTCGCTCTGCTTGGTGACCAGTTCGGTCCGGGACGCCTCTCAACCAAAGTCCGACGGCTCCATGATTCTCAGACATCCAGCGCTAATTCGCAAGCCGAGAAAAATGAACATTTCACATCCGCTTTCATGGTGAGCACAGGAAGTGTGTTGAAAGCTTCAAGATAGATAATTGTTGACTTTCAACATTTGTATCCTTCATTGGTGGAAAAGTGCTCCATCCAGCACGAGACTCGACCGGTGCCAGAAAACTCCTGGAAGCTCCTCCATCGTTTGTCCAAACAAAACCACTTTCCATGTGTCTCCTTGGTCACGTAACGTCATCGGTGGCAGCAGCAACAGCTTCACCCACACAAAATGTGCGCTCAAGTCATAAACAGGAGACACTTTTTCATACTGGATGACTTCATCACTAAGCATAAGTGATGATGATGTCCAGAAATATATTTTGTTGTTGACATTTCATCTTCACAAATGTTCAAATGTATTGATGTTTGAACCTATTTTGGATTGATATCAGTCGTTCCATTTGTTTATTTGTGGTCTGTCATTGATAGATTTTTAAGGACGAACATTTTGTTTCATGATGATGACGTACCGTTGAAGTGGAATGTCTGAGTGTTTGTATATTTTTGCTGTTAGTTCAAATGTGTTGTTATATTGTCAAAAGATTGTTACCGAATTATCAAATATTTGTCCGTAAAGCTTCGTGAAGTTCAGCTGACCAATTGAAATGAAGGGGCCAATGCAAGATAATGAATGAAATGAATAATTATGGCCGTTCTTTTCCCCAGTCTCCGCCCAGTGAGCTGCAGACCCCTGCGCACCTCCGAAGACCCCAGTCCGTACACCGGCCCCCACCCTCGCCCCCGTCGCGTCTCCCTGACGCACCTCAAGTGGCATTTTCATTTTCAAAGTGAGAGCAGAAGCAGCGGCGGCCCCGCAAGAGCAAGTAGGGAGCAGACGAAAGAAGCGCTGCCTGCTTGCAGGGGATTTGTTGCGCTCAGGACAGGGCGGAAAGGGACAGGACAGGACAGGATGATGAAGTCGTCGACTGCAGGCACGCTGGTCTTGTTGCTCGTTTGCTTGTGCTGGAGCCCGAGCGGCGGCCGATCGCCTTACCAGGCCGTCCTGCAGCACAGCCGCGTCCGGGGACGCCAGCAAGGGTGAGCGAGCGACTCGACTCGACTCGACTTGATCACTAACACGGAAGGAAGGCTGCACCATTGTTCGTCTTCTTGGCACTCGTGTGATGCGCAGGCGCGTTGCAAGCAAGCGCTCCAACTTAAAGTGAACATGTTGGCGAGGAAAGAAAGCAAAAGTGACTGAAAGTTAGCCAAAATGGACGGAATGTGCAATCGGTGGAATGTTGACGGTCCACGTGTGTGTTTCTTGCCAAAAGAGATGAAACGCTGTTTTGTGTGTCGCCCCCTGCAGGCCCAACGTGTGCGCCATGCAGCAGCCGCGAGGCAGCGACAAGAAATATTTCGCCAACTGTAAGCAGTGGTACCACCGCAAGATCTGCAACCAGCCCACGTGAGTGGACACGTAACCCCCCCCCCCCCCCCCCCCACACACACACACACAAAGGGAGGGGGGGTTCGGCCTGTCAAAGGGCAAGCACGTCCTAACTAGAAAATCGGGCAAACAAAAAGCTCCCCTACGCTTGCACAAAAACTGCCCATGAGAGCACTTGGGTCAAATTGGTCTTGAAGGCAACAATGAGGTCGATTGCATAATTGAAAGGCAGACAAAAATCGGACACGGGCGGGGACGGCACTTACAGCGGAGTTTTGGGGGGGCTCCAGCTAAAGATGACCAACCGAGTGTGCTCGAACGCAGCCTGCGCGTCCAAATAAATCCTGCCGCTCCTCCAGCCAATCACAAATCACGCTCGAGCACGAGCGCAACCTTTCATGTCCTACAAGATGTTGCGTGCCACCAAACGGAGCCTGGAGCCCACTTTTGGGTATTCTCCTTTCAACTTTGATTCTTTCATCAAGGTTGACAATGTTCACGTTTAATGTTTATTGGCAAGCAAACGGCCACTGTCGTACCTGTCACCTTTGAACGTCACACATTTTTAGCATTGTTAGCAAAAATCTAGAATGTTCCAACTCACTTGGAACTACTTTCATAGTGAACACTATCATACTGCTTTTATTGGGGGCAAAAAAAAAAAAAAAGTATCACAAACAACACACGAGCGAGTTCATTCGTTTTCGCCGCGCGTGCGCTGGTGTGACAGGACGAGGACGCATCCGCCACAAGCAATATGGCGACCTGTCACAGCACCAGCTCTCGATGTCAACATTGTAGTTGGTCGGTTATCGTGTATGTCATAATATATTGTAATTTATTGTCATATATTGTTGTATAATCGCTGTTCATGTGTCCACTTCTGGCCACGTGGACAAAATCAAGCTAATAACATTTTGAAGCACACAAAAAAAGAAACAACAACGTTGCTGCTGTCACTCCTTGCACTGATGATGGCCCCCTGGTGGTCACCTCCCGAGTTGTCGGGTTTTTGTTTTTCCAAGTGTCTCTTCTGGAAAAGTGTTTTGACTGGCGTGCAGTTTTGTTGTGGAGGTCACGTGAGGCCAAGTGAGCCAAGCAAGGAAGGAAGGAAACTCGCTGGCGTCTTTGTTTGCATGCAAACCTTCTGTCATCGCTCGCACGTGCACTTTGTCCAAGTTGTGAGTTTTGGTTTACTTTGCTTTTATGAAAGGCAAGCGGTCATTTTGGCATCCCGCCTACTTGTGCAAACTTCCCGTGTGCAAGTTGTGGAATGTTCCACCAGCAAAACGTTTTTTGTTTTTTGTTTTTCTGTTCCAGGCCAGCCAAACTTGAAAAGTCTTCAGTCACGCGTTTGACTTCCAAGTGAAAGCGTCCGACATGTTTTTAGTCGTTTGACTGAAAATGTTGTCGACGTTTTCCTTTTCTTGCTGGTCTCGACCTTCTCAGCCAGGAAGTTTTTTTTTCCCCTCTCTCTCTGGTCGTCTGTCCTGCAGGCATTTGGCGTCTGCAGTTTTTCGCCGTGCACTTTACGAGTCCCGCTGATGACGGGAATGTCAACAGGAAGCGGAGAGGCCGGCCAGCTTTCCTGCCGAGCGTCAAGTCTGGCAGCTGGATGGGATCTTTGTCCTGAGCCCTCGCAAGCTTGCCTTCATTCCTTCCTTCCTTCCTTCCTTCCTTCCTCCGCTCGTCTTCTCAACACGCGCAAACACGCATTCGCGCTGTGGGAAGGCACAAGCAACATTTAGCCAGCGTCGGGGGAGGGAGGAAACACACGTGGGCGGGGGGAAAACTTTTACGAGCAGGCAAGAATTTGCGTGTCTGCTCAGCTCCGTCAGGTGGTCCGCTGGAAAAAAATACACTTTTATGGCCTTCACACCAAATTACATCTTACCGCAACAGCAACGTTTTTGTTTTCTTTCTGCTGGTTGCAAAGGTGGCGCGTTGTCAGTCGTCATGCAGCATTGTCGATGTGATGTTGTCGATGTGATGTCGTCGATGCGATGCAATGTGACTGATGCAATGCGGTGGATGTGTGGCCCGGCACAGGGTGGTGACTTACGAGTGCTGTCCAGGTTACGAGAAGATTCCTGGAGAGAGGGGCTGCCCCGCAGGTATGACCTTTGACCTCTAAGACAAATGCAGTCTGTAGGCCAACTTTTTCAATGGACTTTTCCTCAATTGTTGTGGATCTGTGTCACTTGGGGCGGAGCCTGGAGGTCATCAGCCATCCGCCGGATGACTGACGGCGTTCTGCTTGCGTTTCCAGCCCTGCCGCTGGTCAACATCTACAAGACGGTGGGGGCGGTGGGCGCTTCGACCACCAAGATGTACGCCGACAGAGCCCAACTGCGGGAGGAGATTGAAGGGCCCGGAAGTTTCACCTTCTTCGCTCCCAGCAACCAAGCCTGGGCCGCCTTGCCCACGGTCGGTGCGCCGTCTTTCCCTTTCAAACTCTGTTTGTCGCCTTGCTCAGGCGCGTTCGCGTGTGTGTGTTTTGTGCGTGCTTGCAGGAGATCTTGGACGCTCTGGTGAGCAACGTGAACATCGAGCTGCTCAACGCTCTCCACTACCACATGGTGGCGCGCCGCCTGACGTCAGAAGAGCTCAAGCACGGCTCGTCCTTCCCCTCCATGTATCAGGACTTCCACGTGCACGTGCACCACTACGCCAACGGGGTAACGCACGCACGCGCGCGCACACACGCGCGCACGGCGACCCAAACGCTTTTGTCGGTCCTTCAGATCGTGACGGTGAACTGCGCTCGTCTGATCAAAGCGGACCAGCACGCCACCAACGGGATGGTGCACGTGGTGGACCGCGTCATCACCGCCGTTTCCGGCAACGTGCACGCGCTGGTCGACGTGGACGACGACTTGGAGACGCTGCGCGTGAGTGACCGCCCGCTTTGCCCGTTGGTCGGCGCCGGACGCTGACGAGCGCCGCCCGGCCTTCCTTCCAGACGGCCATCGCCGCCGCCGGCCTTGGCAACGTTTTGGAGGGCGAGGGTCAATACACCGTCTTCGCTCCCACCAACGAGGCCTTTCGCAAGATCCCGCAAGAGACGCTCAACAGAATTCTGGGGGACCCCGTGTCCCTTCGAGGTAAAGGATGGCCGTCGGTTTGCACGCTCACGTGCGCGCTCACATGCACTCCCTTCCAGACCTGCTCAACTACCACATCCTGAAGAACATGCGCTGTGCTGAGTCCATCGTGTCGGGAACGCCCATGGAGACGCTGCAGGGCGCCGTGTTGGAGGTGGGCTGCGACGGCGAGCGGCTGACGGTCAACGGCGAGGCCGTGGTGATCAAGAAGGACCAGCTGGCCACTAACGGCGTCGTCCACTTCGTCGACCGACTGCTCATCCCGGACTCGGGTACCACACCACAAATGTCGGCCAGCTTCCGGCGTCGGAACGTTGGCCCATCCCAACAAATGCCGACCGATTGTGCATTGTGCTCGCAAGTTTACGTTTTCAAGTGCGCGTCGCATCGTACGTTACGGTACTGCCGTGTAGTTCTGAACAATCAGATTTAAGAACAGCCTCTCGGAACACCTTGCGTTGGTACATTGAGGACGACCTGTCCTGTCCGAACAACTCGCCAATGTCCTCAACACAAGTCAGACAACTGTCAATAGAAGCAAGTAGCGCTCAGCATACACTATTCTTACCACCGCTAGGTAATTTCAGCAGTCAGCTAAGAACTGGGCCAGGTACTAGCAAGCGGCGCGTCACAGTTGAGCATGAAAGAAGCTAAAAAGAAAAAAAAAAAAAAAAGCAAGCAAAAATCCAAAAGACGAAATTGGCAAGAGCCAGCTTGATATTGTGATTGATTCAATGGAGTTGTCCACAATATCAATCTGGGATTGCTCCACCGTAATTTGCTGGGGAAAGGCGGGACATTCTCTACAATACTTCGGGCTGATTGGACGATGCAGCATTGTGCACGTTTGTTTTGCCCAATCATGGCCACAGATGAAAATGTCGTCTTTGTTCTCATCAAAAGGGGGAAAAAATAGCACAAACAGCTAAAAATACACAAAGCGCCTTTCGCTGTTCAACATTCAACAAGGAAACGCTGAGTCATGCTGCAACAACACAATTCATTGTAGCGCACATTCGTCCAAGTTAGGCTTGTTTGTTAGCGCCGGCGTCGGCTTCCTGGTTTCGTCACCGTTGCATGTCCCACCCCAAACACAATGTCGCTCTGTGATTGGTCGGTGGAAACCAATGGGCTCAAGTCCAAGATGTATTGTGGGGAGTTTGTGAACTCTCAAATATTGCCAGAAATGATCTTGCAGAGAAAACGTTAGCAAAAGCAATTTGGAGGTGAAAACAAGAAAGGATGTGTTGCAGTGAAAACGTTGCTGGAGTTGGCCGAAAGCTCCAACGTGGCCACGGCGACCCGAATGTTTGCGGAGGCGGGCCTGAGCCACCACTTGAAGGGTTCCGAACCTCTGACCATGCTGGCCCCGCTGGACGACGCCTTCACAGGTGAGAGCGTCTGCCGCCGCGACGGCTCCGCCGCGCTATTTGGCTTCACGCTGTTGCCGTTGGCAGGACGCGTGGGCGGTGACATGGCGAAGGTGATGAGCAATCACCTGGTCAAGGAGCAGCTGTCGTCCAAGTCCTTGTACCACAATCAGGAGCTGGAGACGCTGTCGGGTGTCAAACTACGAGTATTCGTTTACCGAAATGTAAGCGGTCTGGTTGGTCACACGCATGCCCGCTTCCTGCCGACCGACTTGTCACTTCCTGTCCCGTCCCGTCCTTGGTGGGCGTAGAACTTGTGCATCGAGAACGCCTGCCTGGCCGCCCATGACAAGACGGGCCGCTACGGCACCCTGTTGACGGTGGACCGCGTGCTGGCGCCCCCTACGGGAACGCTGATGGACGTGTTGAAGGCGGACGAGCGCTTCGGGTGAGTCCAGCGGCGCCCGAACCGGCACTTGGGGACGGGCCGCAACCTGTCCGCTTTTTTTAGCATCCTGGTGGGCGCCATCCAAGTGGCGGGAATGACGGAGCTGCTCAACCAGCCGGGGGCGCTCACCTTCTTTGCCCCCACCGACGCCGCCTTCCGAGCCATGACGCAGGCCGAAGTCAACAAGCTGATGCGTGAGTCCGCTTTGGGGGATTTGTTGACGCCGCCGGCCGATTTCAAGGACAAACATTTTGCGTTTGCGCAGGCGACCGCCAGCGTCTGTCGGCCTTGCTCAAGTACCACCTGGGTGAGGGGATGGTGGTCAGCGGCGGTGTGGGCGCCCACACCAGGATGGCGCCCCTGCAGGGCGACAAGCTGGAGCTGGGCGTGGTCAGTCCCGGCCGGCACCTCGCTCGCACTCGGCGCCTCGACTTGCCTTGTTAACGCCCCGCCCGTCTGTCGCCGGCAGAGGAACTCCACGGTGTTCGTCAACCGAGTGGCGGTGGTCCACGGTGACCTGATGGCCACCAACGGCGTGGTGCACGCTATCGACAGCCTCATCAAACCGCTGCGTGAGTGCCGTTCTGTCACAGATGCCCGCCGCCGCCCGCTTTGGAGCCGCCGCTAAAGACGCCGACTGTTTGCCCGCAGCTCCCAAGGTGGACCGAGAGCAAGCGGACGGCCCCCTGGCGCACCTCAGGACTTCTTCTTCCTCTTCTACCTCTTCCACGGTGAGACTCAGCATGGATGACATCACCCGTCACGTGACTAACAGCCTCAACATACCAAACCGACGGTTTTGTTGAATGGGCTGTGAAAACGGATCACTCTGATTGGCTTCTGGTCACGTTTCCCCACACGAGGCAAGAAATGAAAGTGACAAAAAGAAAAAAGTCAATTTGCACTCAATTTTCGTGTCCTCGCACGCATGTTGACCATCAAGACGAATGACAACATTGAAAATGAGGCTCATCTTCTTTTGATATTTGAGGCACAAGCGTGGTCGGCGCATGTCACGTTACACGCATGCGGACAAGCGTCGAACCGCCGCCACTTTTTTTTTTTTTTTTTTTTTTTTTTTTTACAAACGTGATGTGGCTCATTTGAGAGTTGACGCCGATGTCAGTGAACTCAGTTGATGACCGTTTTTTGTTTTTGTTTTTTGTATTTTTCTCCTTTTGTCCAGCGCTCAGACTCGGGGAGCTTCAGGAACGGTGAGTTTATTTTATTTTTGTCTAAAAGCGGACCTGCTGAAATGCCGGAGCAGGTCCTGACTTTTTGCTCCTCTTCGCCGGCAGACGAGCTTTTCCAGAAGGTCATCCAAAGTCGCTCCAGCAGGATGATGAGCGTGGCTCAGTGATGACATCCTGTTCCTTTCCAATCCATGGGTGGCTCACTTCCTGTTGACGATCATTTCCACGCTCGCACGCCTTCAAAATGTGGCGCTTTCAAATGCTCCAAACTCAAATCAGCCGAATTGACTTGAAGGCAAAATCAGGTCCAAAGTGGAGAAAGCTTTCTTTGCTTCTTGTTGCTAACGAGCTCGTTAGCATCACTAACGCTTGCTCTTTGCTAGCTCATTCACTAACAAAAGTAAATCGTCAACAAAAGCTTTTGCTCAAAAGCATTTGGGGAAATGTAGCATTGTTCAATGATATTGATTTGATCAATGTAAAATAAAGCTGCGGTGTGAAGCGTGATTGTGAGCTGACAAGCAAACGAGATGCACACAAAAGCACTTGAACGTCACTTTACGTGCTCAAATATTTCACATTCATTCAGTCTTTTATTTGGAAGCAAAATAAAAAAAAAAGATTTCACTTTCAAAACGGACAAAAGTGCAATTCTGGTGAAAAGCGTCGTCAGACACTTCCTCCGTCAAATTCAAAAAGGTGACACGTGAAGAGGTCAGCGTCAACGAGTATAAGGCACACAATTAAAGCTGCTCAATAATCAATAATCAGTCGGTGTGCGCCCAAGACTTCAAACACGCACGCCCGTCCAAGTGATTCAAGCCGATCAATAATCAATGACATTGCTTGTTATTAAGAACACCTGCGATCCGTCACACACGCAAACACATGGTGATTAAAGCTGATCAATCCAAACTTTTCACTCAACAGTCACAATCCGTTGGCATAGAAACAAGATGCTCCAATTTCAGATCCAAAAGGCAGCAAAATATAAACAAAATTGATTGATTGGTTGGGTGAGTGATTGATTGCAAAGTCCAAAGTGAGTCCAGCATAGCAAAGGTGTCGTTTTGGGCGGCTGGTCACGGTTTGCCAATGTCCACCGTGATCTTGGTGTAGAGCGCCAATGTTTCCTTGGCAACCAGCTTGTAGGACAGAGACTTGATGCCGTCCTTGCTCATCGTCTCGCGCGTGTGAGCGATGCGGTCGAACCTGCCGCCGTGGCAAACAACAAAAAGACACGCGTCAGAAGGACACACGCAAACCGCAGCGCAACAAAGGAAGGCGAAACGAGCGGTCAGGTGAATGGCACGAAGCGAGAGAGGAGAGCAAAGCCAGTGAGCGAGCAGGAAGAGAGCGAGAGGACGACATCACGCAATGGAAAACTCCAGCAAGATGGCGGCCGACGAGACACTTCTCCCGCCGGCTGAATGCTTTTTTTCTTTCGGTTGTCGCAGCTGACAAACCGTCGTCACGTTTTGCTGGCGGGGCAAACATGCGACCTTGGCAGAGCAGTTGGCCAAAAGTGGCCCTTGAATAGCAGGCGCACGTTTGAAGTCGGCCGCCGGCGCATCTGTCGGGAGGCCCTGCAGCGTCTCCATGCACGATCCTCCAAATGCCGCCGGCATCTTTGCAACGCTGAGCGACGCTCACAAGGACAAACGCTTGCGCTTATGAAGGATGCTTTCCAAAGGTTTGGATTCAGCCAGCTAATGTCACGCTCCGCTCGGGGGATCCGGTGGAATAACGTGCAAGATACTCCGCCCCTTGAGGGAGCCGGAAGGCGGCGCAAAGAGCCGGCAAACAGACGTCCATCTTCTCAGGGACAATTTGAAAAGAGGCGCCTTCTGCCAGCAAATCCTTCTCAGGCCACACAACGCAAACTTCCATGGAGGCGTCCGTGAAGAAAAAGCGCCACCGCCATGTGGATCAAAGCTGTCCGGCTGCCGGCCCTCGTCGCAGTGGCAAACGGCGTCCAGCCGGAAAAAGCATTGGCAGTCCAACAAACTAATTTGGTCGGCAACTTGCTGAGGTGGTTGCGGGCGTCAGCGGGAGACAAAACGACTCCAGCATGTGTGAGGGACGACACAAAAGAGCACTCGCACTTTTAAGTTCTTACACGTTTGACAGACGAGAACATACGTGGAGAAAAATTCATTTGAAAACATTTGGATGTGAGATTTTTTTTTTTGTACAAAACAAGTGAATCTCAGGAGGATTGCAATTGTTAGTTGGGGAGGGTCAATGTCACATGACCTTTGAGTTTTTGCAAGGACAAAACAACATTCAATAACATTGCAAGCCCATCTACAAACAACTTTGCTTGCTTTTCATGCAATGGCAAACGAGCTGAAGAAAAATGTAAAAAAAAAAAAAAAAAAAGGATGTCATTTGTCAATGGATGTAAAAAAAAAAAAGCGTGCGTGCGTGCGATTTTCAACTTGTTGGTGCTCAGCAAACGTCTGTGATGCCATTTACAACGTCAAAAGGTCATCATCCGAATCTTTAATCAATCATCCAATCGCGCTGGCCAAGGTGAGAAGCGCGAACGAGACAGCAGAGCAAAGGAGAGAGCGAGTAGAGCGCCCCGTGGTACGTACCGCTGAGGGTTGGGATCGTTCTGCTTGTCCCGCTCGTGGCGAATCATGCGACATTTGCCCACCTCGCCGCTGGGCCTGGAGATGGACATTCCTTTGGACGCCAGCCTGACAACAACACACGAGAAAGACAAGATGGCTGCCCGCCGGCCGCTTACAAAATGGGAGCTCGCTTGCGACCGCTCGCAGGCCTGCAAACGATTGTCAGCACAGGTGGACGTCGGCATTGCTGATTGGTGGAAGTGGCCACCTTTTGACTTGGAGCCAACGCGTGACAATGCGAACAAAGCCTCAGAAAAAATGCACGCATTGAGGAGCGTGCGTACTCACCGCCATCGACACGAGTCGCATGTCGTCGTTGTCCTGCTTCACTTGCTGCAAAAAGTCTTTGTAATTTTTTTTCAAGGCTTCAAAGCATCAAAGTGCTGAAGCACACACCAGAAGGTGGCCACTTCCATCAATCAGCAATTCCAATTTTTTTTTTTTTAAAGCGCAATTAGGTGAAGCTAACGTCTTGAGCCGAACTGGATTGGCGCACGCCCCACGCTGTCCCGTCTGTAGGTGGCGGCGGCCTGACGATGACGACGCAACGCCTGCTGAAGGCCAACAGGTGGCGCGTGCGAGTGCTCGTCTTTGACTTGAGCAAAGTGCAGACGAACGGGATGGCCAAAAGCCCGCCCACGTTGGCGGCGTAGAGGAAATGAGGCGGCGGGCGTTCCGTTTATTCAACAACAGCAACAAGTGACGTTCGCTAACCTGTTGTAGATATCGTCGTCCTCGCCCCCCCATCCCCAGTAGTTGTTGGGGAAGCCATTGATGCTCAGGTACTGATCCTTCATCATGGACGATACCCCGCCAAAGTACTGCTTGTACGGCAACCTAAACAACAACAAAGCAGTCCAACAAAAGCCAACGTCCATGGACAGACGACAAAACATTTCAAAACAACAGCTCATCTTTTTGAATATGTGTGAAAAAGAATGAAGTGAATGTGCGAGCGGGTGTTGAAGCGCAAGTTGCTGGATTGACATCCAAACGCTTGTCCTGACTTCATTTTTCTACATTTGATACAAATACAAACGCAGATGTGCATGTTTGCCATTGTCACCTCATCAAATCTGCAAATGAACGTCTGACTTTCCATTTGACAACAGAGGTGGCCATGTCCGTCTCCGCTTTACAGGTCTCGTCCTCCAACACAGCTGACTTCAAATCATCAGCAAGCCTGATAACGATGATGAATCAGGTGTGTTGCTGGACAGGTAAGGGACTCGCTCGCTCGCCAGGACCGGACTTGACCTCCCCTGCTTCATAAGGTCTGTCCCAGTGAGTGATGCATTGGTTAGTTGGTGGTTGTCAGATGCTAAGTGGCTAACAGGTAGTCACCAAAGTGATTGGTCAGGATGCATCCACCCTTGCCCACCTGTGCGGGCATTACACAGGTGGCTACAACAAGGAACCGCCGGCGGTAGGCTACATCCAATTAGCTAACAACAACAACAAACAAACCTGTTTTAGCCAGATGTGCTCATGTCTTCGTCTTCTTCTTGCATGTGTGGAATGTTGACAAACGTGAGCCCACTTTTGCCGACACTTTCATAGTGATGAGCGCAAAAAGCTGATTGACGGTTAGCGGCGCGCGTACTTGCTGCCCGTGTGCGCGCGAACGCACCATTTGCTAGCGCGCAAGCTGCTGACTCAGCTGGGAACAGGAAGTGCGCGTTTGCGTGCCATCATGAGTAAACGCTGCAGACGGTTTGCCAGCGCGTCGCTTTCCTTGCAGCGGTCGCACATTCGGGACCACCGCCAAACATTTCACCGCCCAAGTGACATTTTTACATCCCCTTTTTTTCATCCAATCACACTCGAGTGCAAATATTCACAACCCCCAAAAACGTTTACAGAACGTGAAAAAAAAAAAAAAGACATCATGCCATCAAAACGTTGCGTTTCTCCACTTGCAGACTTTTGCAGACTGGAGAGAATGTGACAGTGAGTCAATTAGGGCTGGGTATTGCTGCCAACCTCACGATACGATGCGTATCACGATACAGGGGTCACGATACAATACGTATCGCGATACATATGTATCCCAATTCATGATCTGAAAGGCGATACATATCCCGATATTTTACATTAATTTACTTGCATTTTATAATAACAGTCAGATGTATACCTAAAGGACATGTTTATTATGTCGGATGACAAAAATCTTTTTGTTAGTAGCTCTTCTGGTTTTTCCACCAAGCGCCATGCCTGGTCTAAATGTGCACCCACTGCAGAGCAAGGAGCAGCTTTCACAGACACACCGGGAAAATTTACTAATAGGCATGAGCCGATATGAGCAAAAATATCAAAGTATTAAAATTACAGCTCTAAAATGTGCTTATTTGAAAAATTTGGGGAAATAAAAACAGCATTTTTTTCATGTAACACATTCTATTTCCTTTTTTAAACAAATATAGGAAAATTGGTACATTAAGACACGTGCCATGTTAAGTTTATTAGTAAATACATGTTGATACTCTTCCTCTGCTTTAATTATTCTGAGCCAATAGACAGTATCCAATCGCTGGTGAGCTATTTTTGCATTAATTGAAGGCAATTAACTTCAAACTTAATTTTTTTAGGTACAATGCAAGCTGCAAAGGCAAACATTAACTGCCTATTTAGAGTTAACGAGCAATATCGATTCTGATGCCTGCGTATCGATACTTGTATTGTAATTAGGCCCGCAACGATATATTGCCGTATCGATTTTTTGAGCACACCCCTAGAGTCAATCATAGGTTGATATTTTTTTTTAATTATTATTATTTTTTTTTTGAATGGCTTCAACAGAGCGAGAACAACTAATGACCATGTAGGAAGATTCACTTTTGTCGATGTAACAATATCGTTTGATTGAGACCAATTGATATTTTTCAAATGTGCCTGTTTCTTTTTCAAAATGGCATCCTTCGAAGAGCGATGATTGTCGGTCTCCAAAATGATGCAAAAAGCCGATTAAAGCCGATATTGGAAATTTGCAGGAGCCGTCGAGCTCCCGCTAAGTGATTGACGATGGACATTGGAATGGTGACGACTTCTTTCATCTGCAGATGGCAACAAATTGCATGTTGGCAGTCGATAGCAACTTGCTGGCACATGTTGAAGACGATGGCGCCGTGCGTGTGTGTGCGTGCGTGTGGGTGTGACCTGAATCCAAACTTGTCCATGGAGACGGACAAATGTCGCGGCTGGCTGAAGCACTTGTAGACGTTGCGGTCGTCCATGGGGATCAAGTCGACGTCGCTGAAGACCAAACAGTCAAAGTCGTAATCCTTCATGGCCTCCGCGTAGCCGACGTTCAGCAGCTTGGCCCGGTTGAACGTCTCCTCGCCGTCCTGTCACGCACGCACACACATTAACAAGGACGTTAAGATGGCGGCAGCCTTCGCGGTGTTGATCCTCCATCTTATTGTTGTGTGCGTACTTGACCACTAGGGGGACGTCAGCAACAGCAAAGCTTTCACATTTACAGGTGGCTCATCAGCCCATTCATTCATTGACAGCACTTTTTCTTTTTTTTAACTTGTTTCCACGTCTGCCATGACGAGCGAGTGCCATGCAGCTCTTTCTACGCCATCACGTGGGAAGCTGTCTGCAAGGAAACACAGACATTGGCGAACAGGGGCGCAACTACCAACTACCGACTTTCTGAGGGGTATGCAGACACGTGAAAGGCAAAAAATACCATTTTGCCAACCATTTACTTTATGAGGTTATGACACGTAGCCAGTAATATTACACAGGTGATCAACTTTTCGGAAATTGATTAGTATGTTTTGATTTTCCAATGTGCATTCATTGTTCTATTGCATCAATAAGCATTTTTTTTTTTTAAAACATAATCGCTAGTTATATTACATTGGTCGCCGCAATCTTTAGGTTGTTGCATTCTATTAGTTGACCACTAGATGGCACTAAATTCTACACACTGTCGCTTTAATTTAAAAAACAAACAAACAAACAAAAAAAAAACGATATACACAGTAATAAATAACAGCAGCAGCCCCCAGTGCTCAATGCATTCTCTGTAGTGGAAATATGAAATGTTGAGATTTGAACAACACTTTGTACTCTGTTGTTGTGTCTTTGCACCAAGGTTATTTCAGTAAAAAAAAAAAAAAAAAAAACTAACAAAAGAACTAAAATAGAAATTCAAAAAATATTTTAATTAATAAAGTAAAAAAAAAACTATAACAAACTATATTTTACAAAACTAACCAAATCTATGGTAACTACTTACTGTATAGCAAAAATGTCACTCGTTTTCATCTTTGATAATTATTTTAATACATGAGCTTTTGGGATGATTTTAATTGTAATTTTAAGTATATTTATTTCTATATTAAACTGAAGAAGAACGTTTGAAAGTGTCGCACACAAGTGATGTCTTGTATCAGCAGCCTATGTTGTATATGCCACGGAAGAGGCGGGACTGTTTTTGCACATCAGTTTGCTTCCGGTTCGGTTTGCGAGGTGTGGGCTGTGTCAAAATACTTGTGCTTCCGACTTTGTGCCGTTGCGCGTTAGCAACCCGGACCGGAAACAAACTGATGTGCAAAATCACGTCCCGCTTCTTCCGTGGCATATACCCCACAGAAAAGCTAAAGATGACGTCGCTCCTAGGCGACAATTTTGTCGCCTGCTTTTTCATTTAACTCAACTGATGCAGGTAAGAAATGCAGTACTTTTTTTTTTTTTTTTCATTTTACCATGGTGTTTATTAAATCATTTAAATAAATATATTATTATTTCATTTTATTTATTTTACATTTTTTAATTAAATTCATTAAATAAATCACAATAATCAAAAACTACTCAAACTAGGCATATTTGAAATAACTAAAATTCATAAAAACTAACAGAGCTGCCCTGAAAACCAGCTCAACTAATCCAATAAAAAAATTAATAAATAAACAAATGAATTAAAAAAAAAAAAAAGAGTAGAGGAGGTGACAGTCACGGAGCAGAGGAGCGCCTAATAAATCACGTGCCTTTGTTATTTAATCATTACACGTGCTCCAAATAATTTTCCCCATGTCGCTTTGGCGCCCCCCTCTGGGGAGCCTTGGACACAAAGTTTCGTCATTGCAAGGTGGCCGACTTTTTTTTTTTTTTAAACCGACCTTTTCTTCAATTTTGTCAGAAACCAATTGTGAGGATGCAAATGGGAAATACCTTCAACAAATCACAATCCTTTCACGCTTCATGCTTGAGTTGCAACAAATAACAAGTTTGAGTTTGCAAAACAAAGACGGAAAGCTCACCTAGTAAAAGCATGCTGACGCAGTGACAGGAACAACCACAGGAGAAGAAGGAGAAGAAGAAGAAGAGGAAGGAGGAGAAGAAGAGGAAGAAGAAGAAGAAAAGGAAGAAAAAGAAGAAGAAGAAGAACAGGAAGAAAAAGAAGAAGAAGAAGTAGAGGAAGAAGAAAAACAAAAAGAAGAAGAGGAAGAAGAAGAAGAAAGAGGAGGAGGAGCCTCTTTGGTCGGCTGTCAGCTGCTATTGGCTGACGGAGCGGAGGGGGCGTGTCTGAGCAGCTCCAAAGACAATGCAGTGATGACAGCATGTTAGGGTTGAAAAAGTGTCAAAGAGGAAGACAAGAAACAAGAAGGCGGATGATTAGAAAGGTTGACATGCAAAAGCATCAACGTTATTTTCATTTTCATTCTCAAATGTGTTAGCAACGTGATTTTATACACAACCACACCCGACTTTTGAACATTTTTCACACTTGACAAGCCGGCAAGAGATCCTTCAGGATGCCTTGAGAAAGGACAAATACAATTTCAATTCAATCTTTTCATCATGTTCAAAAATGGAAAAAGCAGGAAACGTTGCAATCGCATTTTTCTGACATGGGATAGATCCAATGTCGTGTTCACTATTAAATATGTTTACAATTGATGATCCAATCCATTAAACAACAAATCTGATTCATTTTATTTTGCAATAAAGTGGATTACAAAAGCTTTTTTCCCCCCCGATTACATTTTATTAAGCAGTGATTGGTGTTTACGTCGTACTTCCAATTCATATAGTGATATTTAAAAAAGGTGGATTGATGTTGTAGTCTGTTAGCAGTTCGGTTATTGTTTTCTAAAGTCAAAAGAGAAGGCAATTAATTCAGTCTTCTTTCATTAATTAAGGACAACAGAAAATCAGTCAACAATTAATATTCTCCAAACGATGACTCAATGATTCAAATAGCTGTCGATGACTTTGATGATCAATTCATTTCTAATCCAAAGCAAACCACATCGCCAGTCGGCTCCTAACGCAATTGTTTGTCATCAGGGGCCACGTGCATTCTCACAGCGGGAAGTCTTACTTGCACGCACATTTTTTTTTTCAAGCAATCGTTTGGAGTCACCTTGTGTTCAACTTTCAACCGTCTTTATATTTGTTTACAAACAGCAAGAGCACGCAACGAATACAAGCCGTCATGCGTGTCAAGACAAACAACGGAGAAACTTCAATCAGCTTGATTGATTGTGGTGTATAAAAGCAAACGTGAGCGTGAAATCCAGCTGACAAGTCATTCATGTCAGAGTGACGCCAGCGGCGACGCGGTTTTCCGCTCCAGTCCTCCGCTCGTTTGCACGTCGACACACTTCATTTTGACAACAACTTTTTAGTTTGTTTTAGTTCTGACTCAAATTCATTCGAGTTTTAGTCATAATTTAGTCATCTGATGGATATTTGTTTTAATCTAATTTTATTTGATCAAAATAAAGAGCAATTTTAGTCGACTAAATTGACAGTTTAGTCAATATTTTCCTTCAGTATACATTTCAACTTTTATACAGAAAATTATAACACTATTTGTAACTGTACTGTAGTTTAACATGCAAGACATGAAATAAAACTGTGTCTTTATTAATTGTTTCAATCAAACATGTTGAACTGACAATAATAGAACTGAGTTTTCACCTCAATAAAAAAAGTGCATAATTGCTTGAGGTGAATCTTAAAGCTGCACAATGAATGTAAACATGTTTGAAGATGAAATCAAGTGCAGTGAACAGTTTGTGAGTGCTTCTTTTCTCCAACCTGCATTTCGTTTCTTCTGATTGGCTTGTGTCAGTTGTCGTCACCGTGTTGTTTTTATTTTCGATTTAGTCTGACGAAATCGTCAGTTATCGTTTTCGTCTCAATGAATGGCCTCTAATTTAGTTTTCATTTTTGTCTGAATAACACATTTTCGCCAGAATTTTTTGCCATTACCCTAAATTATGGCTGCACGGCGCCAACGGGCGAAGTACCTGATTACAGGCAAGGTACGGGCAAGTACCTGATTGATGACGTAGACGGCGTAGTCCAGCTGCTGTCGCTGCAGGATGGGATGCAGGTAGTAGAGCCAGAACTTGAGGTGCTCGTCCCGCTTGCGGAAGGGGATGACCACGGCCACCTTCTGTAGCGCCTGGCAGTCTTTGGGCTTGTAGCGCCCGCCCGGACCCACCTGAGGGTTGGCCTTCCTCACGTCGTCCAGGCTCACCGGAACGTTGAACTCCACCCGTAGGGGACCCACTGCAACCACACACACACACACACACACACACACCTGTCAGACACGGCCGCGCGTCACGCGGCTCGACGGCCGACGGGAGGTCGCAGCTGAGGAAACACGGAAGGCCATGCGTGTCGATGTGACGCCAGCGGTCCTCAATCGACCACACAAATTCCATTTTGCTCATACAAACAGACCACAATTACAATTCACTTCCATACACGGTTGTATGGAATGGAATGTAGTTTTACTTGTCATCTTTTGCCCAAAATTAATTCAAGTTTTAGTCATTTGATTGGACTTTAGTTTGAATCCAATTTTAGTCGACTAAATTGAGAGTTTATTGATATTTTGCTTCAGCATCTCATTTCAACTTTTATACAGAAAATGATAACACACCTATTTGTAAGTTGTAACTGTAGTTTAACGCACAAAAAACATTTGATACGTATAACAGTGTCTTTATCAATTGTTCCAATGGAACATGTTGCACTGTAAATAATAGAACATTAATTGCTTGAGATAAAATTTACAGCTGCACAATTAATGTAAACATGTTTGAACATGAAATTGTGAGTGCTTCTTTTCTTCAACTCGCGTTTCGTCATTGACGAAATTGTCAGTCAATTTTAGTGATCCTTTTCGTCTCAATGAATGGCTTCTGTTTTAGCTTTCGTTTCATTTTCGTCGGAAAAAAAAACATTTTCGTGAAGAAAATTTGTCGTCATCAAAATTATCACTGCTTCCATGGCTTCATTATTGATTGAATGCATAAAGTAAAGGAAAAAAACAAGTGAAGTCAAACTATAAATTTGTGAAAAGATGCAGAAGGAAAGCGTCTGACCGAGCAAGGGTGAAGTTTCAGGACATTTCTTCAAGCTTTTGCCCGCCGCCGCCGCCGCCGGCTCGTCTTTGGCTTGTCCGCCTGCTTGGGCTTCCGGTGGCGGCTGTGCGGCACCGGTGCTTCCGATGGTGCCGGTGGCGGTTGCTTTGCCGGTGGCGGTGTCGTTGGCGTCGCGGCTTTGCTGGTTCTGGACGAAGGCGAAGCGGATGTCCAGCGATCGGACGTAGAAGAAGACGGTGACGGAGATGTGCAGGAAGCAGAGCACGACGACGAGCTTGCACGTCCGGTGAAGGAGGTTAAAGTTGACCGAGGGCTCGGGCGAGGCCATCGTGACCTCACTCACTTCCGCTCCGGTTCTGTTGACCCCGCTAGCTGCTCGCCTTCACCTCCATCTTCTCTCAAGTGGACGTGACGACGCGAGCCGAAGGCGAACCGAGTCTAGCTGAGACGTGACGTCAGCAAGCCGAGCGCTGTCACGCGTAACTTTAGCCACGTTAGCTTTAGCCCTGTTGGCTTTTCCGATGAGCGTTAACAAAAGTTGTTTCGGTTCGGCCGCTTCTTCCAACTCAAAGCTCGAACCGGTCCAGAGGAGCCTCGCGTTGACGTCGCAGGTCCAAAGAGTGTCGAGGTGACGCGCGGCCACAATTTAACAACTTGATGGCAACTTCAAACTGTCGAAAAAGTTCAACAAGTCCCAAGACGACACACAGCTGCGTTTCCAGCAACGCATTTCAAAATAAAACGCACTTCCTGCTTGTACGCGACGTCATTTCACTGGAAACTACAACAGGAAGCGACGTCACAGCGGCCATATTGGTTAAGGATAATGTGCCCACATAACGACCACCTTGGAAGGGGCAACAAAGGGCATTGAAATCTGTTAGCCCCTACAGCGTTTATTTGTTATTTCAAAATTGTATTTATAAATGATTTTCTCTGCCCGCCCCCCCATGTATCGCTCAAGCCCGCTTTTTAGGAGAGAAAAAAAATTCCTGGAGTTGTCCATGATCATAACTTGCTCATTTGTTTATGTGTGTGCGCGTCTCATTTATTTTGACTTTCATTTTGCCTTGTTTGACTTTGCTGTCTGCAGCAGGTTGGTAAATAAGAAGCAGTCCTCAATTGACTTACACAGTTAAATTAAAAAAAAATATATATATATATATATATATATATATATATGTACATGTGTGTGTAGCATTTAATTATTCATCCATCTTCATCACAGAGATCTGAGGCAAAAGTTTTTTTAAACAATAAAAATACAATGAATGAACAATTGTTTCTTTTTTCCTATAATCAACAGTTTTTGTTTCTTAATTTCACATTGTGTATAGCATCAAACTTTATTTTCTAGTCTAGAAGTAAAGCTTAATTGATTTTTAAAACTCTTACATTTCATCAAATAAAATGTATTGTAATGTATTCCGATCCATGACCTTCAAGGCAAAGTGCAACTCCATATTTTGCATTACATTACATATGAAAACAGTCCTCTGTATACCTGAATAATCTTTTTATTATATGCAGGATGTGAAAAATGTTTCCTTCTTGTAATGTTAGCGGCGCTTCCGGTTTACGGCCTGCAGGTGGACAAATTCAATACATCCATACACGTGTTGTAAAGAGGCCCACAACGATGCTGTTTATCCTGCTAAAGATTTACTCAAAAACGATTTAAAATAGATGATAATGCATGTGCTTTCTGTGAGGATGGTGTAGAGACTATAGACCACATATTTTTTGAATGTGCCAAAACGCCAGTATTTTGGAACCGTGTGCAAGACTGGACTCGTAGACATTTTGGAGATCGACTTATAACAAGAGACATTGTAACATTTGGAACTTTTCTTGGAGACAAAAACAAAGAACTGTGCTATAATTTAATTTTATGTTTTGCCAAATTCTTTATTCACAAACGAAGACTTCTTAAATCGCCTCCCATCTTTGCGGTTTCTCTGATAGAATTTAAGTTATATTTACAATCCCTTCATTGTATGAAGTCTGAGGGGTATGAAAACATTTATGTATTATTGTCGAGTCTTGTATAACCCCTGGAAAGTTAAATTGTTTTGTTTTGTTGAGCTTTGTATTCATTGTTTTGTATTTGAAAGTGTAAAAAAAAAAAAAAAAGGCCCACAACGATATTAGTTCCGTATGGATTTTTTGACTACACCCCTATTAGTAAGTAACAAATGCTACAGTGAGATATCAGCACAATGAGAGAAAAGTGGCAAGTATAACATTGATGACAGTGGTGAGGAATGTCAAACAGCCTATATGTATAGTGTCCAAAAAATACAAATTGACATGTAGTATGTATGCATAATAGTTTAATTGTCAAGTCAAGTTTATTTATATAGCCCTTAATCACACAAAAGTCTCAAAATCTTCACATGCCCACAGTTGACTAATAGCAACGTCATCCCCTGATCAAACCACAAAAGGGTAAGGAAAAAACTCACCCAAAAAAAACACCAAGGAAAAATAAATAAAAATAAATAAGAAACCTTGAGAAGGGACCGCAGAAGTGGTAATCCCCCTTCCAGCATGGTCAGGCTGCAATGGATGCCGAATGGGAAACAATTTACATAGTTTTTGATACTAAACATCATGATACTAATATATATATATATATATATATATATATATATATATATATATATATATATACACACACATTAGTAAAATCAAAAAGTGTAATAAACGAAAAAGTAGTCGAAGTTGTAAAAGGAAGCGTTTTGTATTCGAGGCGGACGTGATGACGTCATTGAAGCTGCGTCGCTGTGCAGGAATGTGCGCAAACTTTTCCGTCTTTCTCGGCCGCTTCGCCCTCGACGACGTGTGAAAGTTTGTCCGCGAGCCGAGCCGGCCCGGCGGCCCCCGATCGACGAGTTGCTGCCAAGGGACAGCGGGTGAGTGCGAGCGGGACTTTCGCGGGCCTCCCACCCCACGCAACTTTGGCGTCGCCGTTCCCAGCAAACTTTGGCAGCTTGTGGAAAATGGAGGCGCCTCGTCGGCCTGGCCTGGCGCGGCCCGGCCAGGCCGACGAGGCGCTGTCCGCCGCTGATCGCGATTCAGGACCATGGCTAACACTACAAGAAGCCGCACTTGTGCCTCCCTTTGGCACTCACGGCGTCTTTGGGGACTTTTCGGTTCGCTTCGCTCGCTCGCGGCGGCTTTTGACTTCCGCCAAGTTTGTTGAAAAGTGAAATGGTGGCCCAGCAAACCTTCGCGCTAACTTGTTCCGACAACTTTTTTTTTTTTTTTTCCCTTTGGAACTACTACAATCTCCGTCGAAATATGTTTGGAAGAACAAATCCCGAAAGAAGGAATGCAGTTCGTCTGTGAGGCAAAAGTTTGCTTGACATTCATAGAATTGATGATGATGATGATGAAGATTAGCAATGGCGTCAGCGAATGTCTTGGGTGCGTTCTTCAACTTGTTTTTTGCTGCGAGTGCTCGCCGGGCGCTGTCGACCGTGTTGGTGCTGTTTCAAAATGGCCGACACTCTCACACACTCGGCAAACTTTGTCACGAGCACACAACAGTGACGTTACCAGAACGCATTCACTTCACGCAGACGAGCTGAAAATGTTTGTAAAACATTTTCTTCTTCATTCTCTCTCAGGTCACAGCCCCGCCCACCCGTCCCTGCCCTGACATCTGTCTGTCCTGACATCTGAATGTCCTCATCAGTCTGTCCGTCTGTAGATGCTGTGTATGTTGTACTCCAACTTGCAGCTACTTGCAAGTCTTGACTCAGCACATCCTCAAATCTGTTTGGGCCAGGCCAGAGGTTATTTTTTTTATTTTTTTTTGGAGGGGTGACTGTCAAGCGCCTTCCAACTAATTTGAGTCGCTTTCACAAACATGGCTGCCAACGGGGACGAGCCGGTTTGTGAGTGACGGCAATTCCTCTGCAAGTGACTCTTTGAAAAGCACAAAAACAAAAAGAGCAACTTGACTTGCATTTCTTCTGTTTTTCGTGGGTGGCAAGAATATGTTTTGGGGCGCTATGACCCAAGGTATGTGCTTTTTCATCAAGGTTGGAACCGGACGTGAGAAAAGCTGTAGAGTGTGCATTTTCATATCTTGAATTCAGTTTTGCAAGTTTGACACGTGACGTTTCACAATGAATAACGGTTGATGAATGGAGAAAACAATCATTCAAATAATCGCTGATGGTAGCTGAAGTTTTTGTGAATGATGTCATCACGGGCTGAAAAGTGCATTTTGTTGACATTTTTGCTGACTTTTGTGTTTGTCATCAGGGACTTTCCGTTGTCTTTGATTTTTGGGACTGATGGCGCTCACTCGCTACGTTTTCTCATTCAGGTTTGACGCGATCATGTCGTCGTCTGTGTCGGGCTTCTCCCTGGAAGGTTTCCCGCTGCTGGAGGAGGCGGCGCGCGCTTCGGCCGCCCCTCAGCTGGTGATGCTGGCCAACGTGGCGGCGGTGGCGGCGGCCGACGTCGCAGAGGGCAGCGTGGCGGACGACAAGGAGATGATGGAGCTCAAGACGGTGGCGTGCGCCTACTCGGACAGCGAGGACGACGCTGTCGTCAGGTGAGTGGACAGGCGGGTTGGAGGGAACCGCCTCCCGACGGACGGTCAGTTGGTCGGCCCGACGTCACCTGCCGCTCTTTCGCCAGGTACGCGTACGACGAGCGCGATGCCGTCGACGACTGTTCGCCGTCTGCGGGCCTTGGTGCCGCGCAAGAACAACATGGCGGACGAGTGGACGCCGGCGATGCGCCGGCGGCCCCAAGCTGGAGCGGACCCAACCCGCCGCCGTCGGCACCGGCACCCAATGGAGATGCCGTCGTCGTCCCTGCGGAGATAGTCAAGAAGAAGAAACCTTTCCACTGCAAGCCGTGTCACTTCCAGGCACGCTTATATTAACAGTTTGACAATTTTTCATTTCAGTTCAATTTCATTTTTTTTTTTTACATCGAGTTCGTTTTCTCGATGGTTACTTTTACTTATTTATTTAAATGCTTAGTTTTATTTAAAAAAATTTTTTGCGTGTAAATACGCGCAATATTAAAAAAAACAGCATGGGAGTGACATCATCTTTTGCTGCTGCTCGATGATGTCACTTTTTTGTGACACACTTTCAAACGTCCTTATTCTGCTTCATATCAAATAAATCAACTTTAAATCACATTTAAAATCATTAAAGTTAGTTTTGTAAACATAAAATGTAGTTTCAGATATTTTCATTTTTTAAAAGGCATTTCCGTTTTCTATTTTACCTGATTAACAAAATTGTTTTTTGAATTTGAGTTTTAGTTTTTTTTTTATAGTTTTAGTTCACTGAAATAAACTTGAAAGTTTACTTGGGGAGAGAAAAAAAAAAAAAAGAAGTCAGTTTACAAGAAGATTCCTTTTTCTCAGGAAAAGCCAGTTTTATTCTTAAAAAAAAAAAAAAAAAAGTTTCAAAATTGTTTTTGTCGTTAGAATTGTACAAGAAAAAGATAACAAAGTTACAGAACAGTCATTCACAATTTCATTTTATTTTTCAAGAAAATAGAGAATTTTTTTTTACAACAAAAAAATATGTAGTTTTTTTCTTTGCCCCCCCAGAAAAATGTAGTTTCAGTTTGTTTTCGTTTAAATTTTCTGTCGTTAAGGAAATAGTTTTTTGAATGTTCTTCTTTCCGTTGACTCAAATAACGTCGCTTGCAGGCCGCCGACGAGAAGGCCTTTGTGGAGCACCTGCAAACGCACACCATGAGCAAGATGGAGGTTGTGAAGCGCGTGGAGGGCGGGGGCAAGGCGGCCAAAGAGGCGGAGTCGGCCCAGGAGGACCCCAAAGGTCTGATCCGATGCCAGCGCTGCGGATACAACACCAACCGATACGACCACTACGTGGCGCACCTCAAGCATCACGGCAAGGAGGGCGACGACCACAGGTCAGCCGTAAGCAAGCCGCACGTTTGCCGAACGGCCAGTCAAGACGTTTGCCTTTGTTTTTGGGTTTTTAGGGTATTCAAGTGCACATTGTGCGCGTACAGCACCGTCAGCCAGTACCACTGGAGGAAGCACCTGCGCAATCACTTCCCCAGCAAGCTGCACACCTGCGCGCAGTGCTCCTACTTTTCCGACCGCAAGAGCAACTATATCCAGCACATACGCACACACACAGGTCAGCCAGGCGCGGTGGGGGCCTGGGGGGCGGAGCTTCCTCTTGCAAGGCCAACAACGTATGCGTGTCCATCTTGCAGGTGTGCGGCCTTTCCAGTGTCCGTACTGCGACTACTCCAGCTCGCAGAAGACTCATCTCACACGACACATGCGCACGCACTCCGGTGAGTAGCTCGATTGACCCATCCATCCTACCACCCACCCACCCATCCATCCATCCATCCATCCATCCATCGGCTCTCTGGTGCCTTCTGTGGAGGGAGGCGACGCCCCTCGCTTTTGTTAGGGCCCCACCGATTCAACCGTCGTGCCATACGACCCTTTTCAAAACAATCCTCCTCAGCTAGACTTCAGTTGAAGAACTGTGAAGCCGCAAAAGATTTATGAACGTGATGGTTACATACATGGAAAATGTAGTGGAGTCAATCAATTGTTTTCGACAAAAAGCTATTGAGGAACTTTCATGTGAACAAAATTGGTGACTTGGCGCAAAAACACGCCACATCAGTTTGCGTGCGGCCACTAATTGCCGGTAGAAAAGTCACCTGCGTGTGTGCGTGGCCATAACTCGTTAACTGTTACGTTGCAACAATTTGAGATTTGTCGCGACCTTTGATTCAACATCCATTTGGGCTATGCAAACAAGTTTGTGCATTATGGTGAATTTTCAACAAGGACAGCTAATTTGATTGATTTTCCAGTGTGGGAAAACCTTTGAAGAATGCGGACGACAAAGGCGGGCTTTGGTTTCATCGTCTCAAGCGTTTGACACTCTCACAACGTCACACGCGCCAATTGCGACTCTGAAAAATGGCACCCGCCTTTGACGCATCACAACGGCCTTTTTGTTTTCAAGTCATCAGCTGATCGATTTGAAGACACGCCGTGGAGACACAAAGATGTTCATGATCCAAAAAGAATAATTTTTTTTCATGCTTTTTTGCATGTTTTTACACTCGAGACTTCTGCGCTGCTCTTACGTTCAACAAATCTGAAAAGGCAATCAATTGATCTCAGCAGCAAAAATAAAACAGTCAACGTTGGGCATTTTTCAAATGATTTGCTTATTGAATTGTTTTCCAACAAACATTAGAATCACTTCAGCCTAAAAAAAAATAAAAAATATTGGTCGTTGTCATTATCATCATCATCATCATCATCATATGCAAACAAGGCTTCATTGTTGTGACTTTTGTTTGTCCACTGAAGCATTCGAAAGGCGCAGCAACACGGTAAACTCTTCGTGTTTGTGTGTCTTTGTGTGTCTTTGACTTGATGTGTTTTCAACATTTATGTCTGAAGTAGCAGAAGTCAAGAAGTGAGTAACCCCCCCCCCCCTCCCCTCCCCTCCCCACAGATAAGTATGGTATGGATGCATGTCAATTGAAGATGAAAAATCATTTGAAATTGACCTTTAACCTTTGCGCATCCGTGTGGAAATCTCAAATGGGTATCACACAAAGTGAAGTGGGCAGTTTTTCCAAAAGTTGTTCCCCACCTTGTCAAAATCCACATAGTCAAGTTTGTATGTATGAATTTGCTCATTTTGCAGTCCCTGTGAGGTCAGTGAGACCTCCAGTGGACAAACTGAGCAACAGCAGTCAGTCAATTGTCTTGGAGCTGCATTTTGTTGGAGTTTGACAGCGATGTGGCTTTTGTGCGCAGGCGAGCGTCCATTCAAGTGCGAGAGCTGTAACTACCTGGCAGCCAACCAGCACGAGGTGACCCGCCACGCCCGGCAGGTCCACAACGGCCCCAAGCCGCTGGCGTGCCCCTACTGCCAATACAAGACGGCCGACCGCAGCAACTTCAAGAAGCACGTGGAGCTGCACCTCAACCCTCGCCAGTTCCTCTGCCCGCTCTGCAAGTACGCTGCCTCCAAGAAGTGCAACCTACAGTACCACATCAAGTCTCGACACTCGGGCTGCCAAGTCACCGTCGACGTCTCCAAGGTCAAACTGAGGGTCAAGAAACCCGACGGGCCTTCCAAAATGAACCCGCCCGACGCCCGCCAGGACTTTGACGGAGAAGAGGCGGAGCGAGAGCCCCTTCCTGCTGACAAAGCGTCCGGGCCCGTCAATTTGTCGCTCGCAAAGAGTGACGAAGCGCTGCACGTGGACGAGGAGGAGGAGCCAGCCCACATTCCCGCCAGGAAAGACGTCGAGCAGGAAAACGGCGTGGCGAGCCCACAAAAGACGACCAAAGCGAAACCGCAGGAGACGACGGGCGCCGCCAAGGCCAAGAGAAGAGTCAAGAAGACCACGACCCGCGGGCCACACGACCCGCAACCCACACGAGACCAGTCGCAAGCGAAAGCGACGGCTGTCCGGCGCCATGGGAACCACGGCGGCAAGCCAACAAGGTCTGGTGGGAGGAAGTCAGAACGAGAGGAAGTCGCTCGGAGCGCGGCGGTGCCAGAAAGCCTTCACGAGGGCGCCAAAGGAAAGTCCAAAAAGAGAAAAGCGGCAGATGCGCTCCACCTGTCGTGCATGGACGCCCCCAAGACCCGCAGAGTCCCGACAGGCGACACGTCGCTGCGGTCCGGCTCACCCGCCAAGAGGACCAGGAGGTCCGCCAGGAAGTCTTCCACAGACCAGGAAAAAGCCACGCCGGACTCTCAGGAAAGCTCCGCCCACTCGCCTGAGTCCTCCCCCGTGACGCTTCAGGCGGACTCGGTCCCGAGGGAGCCCTCCAAAACCCTCCCCCAAGACACTTCCGCTGATGTGGTGGCAGCCTCAGTCAAAGGCGTCTCCCCGCCGCCGCTTACCAGGCGGTGCGGCAAAGCGTCGGACGCCGACGACGACGAGGGCGTCCACAGCAGCCACGAGGGAGGCGGCGAGAGCGGCGACGTCAGCGACGGCGCCTCCGAAGGCAGCGACGACTCCGGACTCAACGGAAACGCTTCCAAGGACCCCGAGACGCCCACCTGTGAAATTGTCACGCCCACTGAGCTCCAAAGTCACACGTGCATCTTCTGTGACCGCCATTTCCCCCTGGAGGCCGAATATCGCCGACACCTCAACCGCCATCTTGTCAACGTGTACTACATGAACACCGCGGCGCCAACGAGCAACTGAGGGCGAGCACTGCGCCGCTTTTCCTCTTTGTCAAGCCCGCCGGACGATTCCAGTTGCGGCGGCGTCTAAGGTGAAAATGACTTTCTTTGAAGCGTTTGACAATCTGGATTTTCTTCAGTTGACTTGTAAATATTTTGCTGCAACATTATCATGGATGGCGTCAACATGATCAATTCTCTGCAATTGGCTAGCAACCATTTGAGGGTGTGCCCCACCTACTGCCCCAAGCGGGCTGGGATAGGCTCCAGCACCCCCGTGACCCTTGTAAGGAGTAAGCGGTTAAGAAAACCGATGGATAGATGATCAATTGTCTCCTTTGAATACAACATTCGGTCTTTATTTAGTGAGTGTGGTTTGGACTGTTTTGCCCTTGCACAATTCTGTTACACAAAGTGGGAACCCTGCCAGATTTTGGCTTTAGCCACAGTTGCTTCTACTCATCCGCTCGGCAAAATCCAAAAATCAAACCGTTTCCGGGTTTTGACTTTATGGACCTCCGCTAACAAGTGGGTGTGGTCAAAACAGGAGAAAGTTGAGTACCTGATCAAGTGAGTACTCGCGTTGGAGATTCAAGCCGAGTTGGTCGGTTGCCAGAATCTTTTTGCTTTTCTTTGTTGTCGGTGCTTAGCCGAAAAATAAACCAGTGGATTTCATGAGCTGCTTTCAAGTGTCTTTTTTATTTTTTTTCTTCTTGTGCCGCTGCCGCCTCAGGCCCACGTCCAGCAGCACGGCGGGTGTGGGCGCTTTGTAGGCGGCCGACTTGGGCACGCGTGCCCCCTTGAGGGAAACCACGTGCGGAAGGAGTGGCGGCGTCCGCAGGCCGAACGCCGCCAAGGGCGGCCCGTGAAGTCTCAGCAGCGGCTGCTGGCCCTCCAGCGCCGTCACCGCCACCCAACCTGCACACAGCGCACACTTGTCAGGAGAGCGCACAGTACGGTTCATTTCATCAACAAAAAAACAAACAAAAATCATTTGTTCAGCACGTAGTTTTCACCCGACTATAACTAGACTAGATTGGACGAAAACCCTCATTAAGAAACAATAACTGGGACGAAATCAGGATGCATTTTTCTCAACGAATGAGGACGAGATGAAAATGTACTTCATAAAAACTGGACTCAAATCGATGGACATTTTAGTTCATGTCATGAGATGATTTAATTTTGTAAAATCCTGTTTCTGCTAATCTGTCACTGTGACAATGTTACGTGACACAGTGACACACACCCTTTTAAAATCTGCAGGTGGATTCATAGTGAACGGTAAAAAAAAAAATTATAGCCATTAATCCAATGGCTATACCATTCCAACAATGTTAATTTGACTTCTCGTTAAGTTATTAGCTCAGCGTGGAGCCATAGTAGCCACTTGTTGATATACTCAAATTGCGTGTCAAGTTGTTTTTCATCAAAAAGATGAGCGAAAAATTTATGTGAAATGGTTTTAGATCCGAAATGTTCAACATAATCTGCGTACAAAAAAGGTATGCAGAGGTAAAATGTTCATCAAATTAGACTTAAAAAAAATGTTTTCTTGGACTAAAATGTTAAATTTATAGTCAAATAAAAATGGACTAAATAAAACTGGGGTGAGTTGATTAACTGTGATAAAAACTAACAAGTGTGACTACATTTGAAAAATGTCGGCTGAAATTAACAGTAGTGAACAGGCAGCGGTGCACGGCGCTGGCGGCGTACCTGCGGATGACAGCTTGATGTCGGCGGTGGCCTCCAGGGGGCCCCGCCCCTCCAGCCGGAAATCCTGAGGAACCAACGGGGGAAAGTCCTTCATGCGCTCCGCCCCTCCCGCTGGCACCTGAAGCCAAAAGCATAACGGACGTCAGCATCGTGGTCGCCGCCCCAAGCCCAATTTTCAACGCGCAGGCGAGCACTCACCCCCAGCAGATCGCCTCCGGCGTGTTTCTGGTAAATGGCGTCGGCTTTTTCCACGGTGCTGATGTGAACCGGAAGTCGAGCGGCGGCCACGACGGAAAACCAGCACGACTTCTCACCCTGGAATGGAACTCATAAATCAATCCCAAATGCTGGCTGGAGTCTTTCAAATGAGGTCCAACATGTTCACGACACTTTCAGGCCTCATCTGGACTACAGTCTTCCCTCGCTATAACGCGGTTCACTTTTCGCGGTCTCGCTGTATCGCAGATTTTTTTTTAAGTGCAATTTTGCATATTTTTTTACAGTATTATACCCATTTTATAAAATTTATGAAGGTTTGAACATTGTCAAAGTTTGAACAAGAGAGAAATGTGAGAACATGTAAATGCCTCAATGAGAAAAGTGTATAAATTGTGCGGTCGGGGATTTCAGAGCCTTAAAACATTTCTAAGAATTGTAAAACATAAAGCTAACTACTTCGCGGATTTCATTTATTGCAGGTATTTTTTGGAACCTAACCCCAGCGGAAAACGAGGGAACACTGTACATGACTTCCTCTCGCACGGCCCTTTCCAAGTAGCTTGCCAAACAATCACTTGCTGAATGCAGACAATGGAATTGCAAATTGCTTTAAAAAAAATTTAAAAAAATGCTTGCAAAGATGAATTGTACCTTCTGACATCTAGTGGAAGAAGTTGCAATTGCTCTGCCTGGTCCTCAATCAAAATAGTGTTTCCGAATTACTGGTCGACAACTGGCTTCAACGCCTGCGCACTGGACCAGCGGCGGCCGGGCCGCTTGCTGATCAGCGTTAAAGGGATGCTTGACTCAATGAGACATTTTCAGCAGTCAAAAGTTCATATTTTGTCGATAATTGATGTGGTAACTTCAATATTTTTCATGGACAATTAGTTTTCTACTTGCTGTTGACTGATGATGACAACACCTGTGCTGAGGAAGTAGGTCACAACCATTCATGGCTCAGTTTACTGACCAAACCTAGAAAACAGGTGAGGCATGATTGGCCGTGACCTACTTCCTCAGCACAGGTGACATCTGTCGACAGCAAGTAAAAAAAAAAAAAAGACTATTTATACAGGAAAAATAATGCAGTTCTCAAATTCACTCTGGACAAAATATTCACCTTTCACTGCTGAATATTGTTAAATGAGTAAGGTGTCCCTTTTAAGTCTAAAGTCCTCCATCGCTAACTTGAGCGTCAACGGTATTGTGGTGTCGCTTACTGACCTCCAGGAAGTCGATCCTGGCCAGAGCGCCGACAAAGAGACTCATTCCGGCCTTCAAGACGAACGTGCGTGGGATGATGGCCCGCGTCGGCACCACGGCTCTCACTTCCTGTTGCTGGAGCAGGTGCAGAATCTGCGGACAGCGGTCCACTTTGGATTTTTATTTTGTCCGGGAGACGCGACTCAAGCGCTGACGCGGCACTCACGTCGTGCTCCTTGGTGATTCCGGGCGTGTCAAAGAGCCAATGCGCGTCTTTCAGCTCCTTGTACGTCAACTCGCCGGGTCGCTCGTCTTCTTTTCCTGTCAAAACTGGGATTGCTTCAAACGGCGTACGACGACGGTGTCGATCGATCGATCGTCTTTCTCACCCGTCGGCGCCGTTTCCCCGTCGTCGTTCTCTCCGAAGGCCAAAGCGTCCGCATGGAAGCTGACGGTTGCTCGTCCCGCTTTGGGCAGGAACGTTCGACCGACGTGACCTGAGCACAAAAGGCAGAGTCGCTTGGAGGCCTCTGACGGCCGCGGCCCCGCCCACTGCCACTTGTAACGTACCTACCTACTAAGTATCCCTGGCGGCGGAGGTCTTGGACTTTCTTCAGCTGGTCGGGCGGCAGGTCGTCGTCCGTCCGCCGGCGACATTCCTCGAGACGCCGCTGCCGCCGAAACATCCGGTACGGCGTGGGGTTGATGATGGGGAACTTGAGCAGGTTCAGTGTGGTCCCTAAGCACGAGACAACAATCCCACCGCGAACACGTGTCAAAAGACAAACAAAGCAATTTGCTATTTGGACATCCTCAGTCATCTGAGTCCACAGCAACCTGCAAAGGTGGAATTTTGCCAACTGGGCTCTCATAGTTACTAATTTTGGCTGTGGGTTCCCCGTATGCAAAGGACACGACATCCACGTTGTTGGACTTGTTGGTAAAAGCATCTTCCTAAGTGAGCGTGTTGTATGTTTGCTGGCAACATGTTGCTCTTTTGCCGACTCTGAAATCTACATTTGGACCGCCTGCTCTTCTTTTGTGATGAACAAGTCCAGTTTTGCCACTGAGACTTGAGCCATATCTGCCAACGGCACAACTTTGAAAGTCATCAGCGACCATTTTCCAAGGCAAATGGACCAATGTCTCAAAATGAGTACTTTTTGATTTGACATGTGGAAACCACCACCTACTGCAGGACTGCCAAACCCTCGCAGACTCTCTTCTAATTTCAGAGACATCAATAGGCCACATTTCCCACGCCATTTAGATGTAGGCCAGCATCAAGAGTCCAGTTGGCGCCATTCAACGTTTGCGGTCAAGTTGATGAGCTTTGCGGCGATCTCACCTGGCCACGGGGAAACGGTGGCTTTGCCGATGAGGTCGGAGGCTCGCGACTTGCAGTAGTCGGACTGCAGTAGCGCGTTGAAGAGCGTGGACTTGCCGGCGTTGGCGCCTCCTACCAGGTAAACGTCGCCTTTGTACTTCCAGGAACGCTGCAGGCCGGAGATCAGCTCCTCCACGCCGTAGCCCGTCTTGGCGCTGATCAGGTGGACGTCGCTCACCTGAGAGCCGAAGCCGGCGTCCTCGCAGAAGCGGGTCAGCTGCCGGCGGATTCGTTGCAGGTAGTTGGGCGCGTCGGCGGGGAGGAGGTCAATCTTGTTGCCCACAACCACCACTGCTTTGTTGGTACCCACCAAGTCGGGAAGGTCCGGGACCAGCGAGTCGGGGACGTCCAGGAGGTCCACAATGAGGAGCACCAGCGCCCTGCGGGAGCGGATCTCGCGCACCACCTCGCGGAACTCGTCCTTCGACACTTGCACGTTCAGGGCCTTTTGGTGGTGGCGCAGCAAATGGCAGCGCTGGCAGGTGGCGCCGTTGAGACGCTCCTCCCGCAGCAGGGCCTTGTACTTCTCGCTGGGCAGGTAGCCCGGGACGGCGGCGTGTGCGCAGTGCAGGGTGGCGCCGCAGCCCGAGCAGTGGGTATCGCTGGCAGGTTCCTCCCGATCGGGCGTGCCGTAGATCTTGTGCCCCGCCTTCTTTTTCTTGTGGGAGGCCAGCAGGCTGTGGGGCAGCGGGAAGTCGGCGTCGTGGAACCGAATGAGGGACTCCGCCTGGGGGTCAGGTCCGCTGGCGTCCGCCAAAGCGCGCCGTTCCGACCCGCTGCTGGTCCGTCGAGCAGAATCAGCAGCGGGTGTGGGAGGAGGCCGGTTCGGCGGCGGAACCGCGTCCACCAAGGCCGCTTCCTCCTCGTTCTCGAGATCTGAAAGGACGCGAGACCGCTTCAACGCACCACTCATACGGGAAAAACGGGAAGCAAGTTCCATAAGATGGCGCGCCACATCACAAAAAGGAACTTTGGGGCCGCACGATACGCTTGCATTTCTCGTCTTCTGTTTTCTTAGCTTTAATTGGTTTGGAAAGTGATATTTGTTTATGGCGCTTGCCTGATAACACAGCGAGCAAACTGTGACTGGTGGAAGCTTTCGGAAAAGTAGCCAAGATGAAATCAAGACATTTGAAATTGTTTTTAACAAAAAAAAAAAAAAAAAACTCACTTGGAGCAAATTTTATAAACGCAAAATGCAGTCTACTAGTTATCGTTTGGAAAAAAAATCTATTGCATTTTCTTATCTTTACAAAACTGTTTTTCCACATTTAGTTTTTGCTACGTGACTTTGATGTGTTGTTTTTGCCAACTTAACATTGCGACCTCAAGAGAACTTCTTCAGGGTCTTGTGGAAGACCGAGGAGAAACAACGCTTTGTTTTTTTGTATTGTTTTTTTTTTTTTGTAGTTGACTCGATTGTCGCCAAAACACACAGGAAAGCTCAAATCGACAGACATTGATGCCACCTTTCCTTCACTTTAACCTTGATGTCATGGAGGTCAAGGAGAGCTGAAAAGGTCAAATTCATTTGGAAGACAGGAAAGGACAACATACTTTCACACAAATGTGACTTTTCCCAACTAACGTCATCGTGTGATGACGAGTGTTGCTGACGGAAGTGTCTCGTTTGTGGACTTTTTCTGCAAAATATTCAACATGAAATGAAAAAGGTAAAGATAGTAATTGATTTTGTGATTATGGTTTTCATTGATTTTGTTATTGGCCATTCTCAAACAAATAATGTAAAAGTGGTCAATGTTTTATTCCATTTGTGTGAAAGCAAAGAGAAACCGAAGCGGCTCCCCGGATACAAATGTGTCCCCGAACACTCAGAAAGTCAGGCATGCGCATGCGCAGTGCTGACCTGTGCCCTCCTGGTACCAGAAGCGTTCTTCCCGCGCCGGATCCACCGTGCAGCTCCGTTCGAGTCCGCGCGGGAGTCTGCCGGCCGTACGGTCGCTCGAAGTGCGTCCTGGGGCGGCTTTCGAACCCGGAAGTGACACGCTCCATCCAGTCGAGCGCCGGAATCCGAGCCGCAGCGTAGCCGCCACGCGCGCCGCATTCAACATGCTCCGTGAGCTTAGTGTGACGTTACTTCCTTTCACTGCGCGGAAGTGACGTCCCGGAGCGATGTCGTCTTGATGGGGAAACCCAAACCACCCCCTTACATGAAGTGAGCTTGTGTGAGTGGGTGAAAGAGTGATTAATAAAAAAAAAAAAAAAAAAAAAAAACACCCCCCCACCCCCCCCCAAAAAAAACAACTAAATAAACAAATAAATGTAAAACATTTTTGCCAGTGTGTATTTTTATTCACTTGCAATTGACTAATATTTGTTTTGTGAATTATTACTTTTGGAATTATATTTTAGTTGTACATATGTAAGTGTTTCGTGTACTGCGCATGTCGCAAAAGAGAGAGATGTGTAATCGAGCGAGCGAACCTCCTTCGAGAAGCGAGTTGACTAAAAGGAGACGAGCTTGAAATCCTGTCCTTGTTCTGTCGTGTCTGCCTAATTTAGCAGGGAAGACGCCAGAAAACATGCGAAACTCCAAAATATTTGGAACCCGCCTTTTACCCAGCCTCCGCAAACAACAAGTTGGGAAACACAAACAAAACAAGCAAGAAACGAAACACGTGAGTGGTGGCACGCTGCGTGATGACGTCAGCAAACCAAAGCTCCATCCCAGCTAAGTAGAAGTCTCACTTTGCTACGCTGTGCTGACCAAACAAGAGCAATCCAGTATGTCCAAATCTGTTCAAATGCGTCCCGATCATCAGAACATATGCAACACAATAACACGTTCGCAACACTTCCTGTCAACATTTCACCTACATGCAAAACGATTCGGATAGACTTTATGTAAAATGTATTTACTTGTAAAGAAAATAAATGTATTAACACTTCAAAATGTTTGCTTTGTTCTTGTTTACTGCAAAACTGATATTTATGTTTATGTACAGCACTTTGTATAAGAGCAATGCCTGTTCTTAAAGCGCTATAAATAAAGTTGAGTTGAGTTGAGTTGAGTAGACTGGAGTGAGCCTTCTGTCTGGCTGTTAGAGGATCTTTGCATGTTTGCTCTAATTTTTCTTCATCAACATTTTCTTTCCCTCTTTTGGTTCTTTCTTTTTGGAAAAATGATCCGCTTGTCACGCTGCGCGCGCCTACCGACCCGCTTCCGCCTCTCGCCGGACGTTCACGTGAGTCCACCGAACTCGACTGGATCCAAAACAGGTCAAAGGTTAAAGGTTCAACTCGACACTTTTTTTTTTTTTTCATTTACACAAAAACAATTGACAAAATTCTCGTTGGGAGAAAACATTTGTGTTTGTACATCAATTACCAGAACGAACAAAATGGAAACTTAAAAAAAAAAAAAAAGAACAGGAGAGCATTAAAACACACGCACACACACACACACATAAACCTGTTTCCACAAGTCAACTGTATTCGGTCTTCCATTTCAAAACAACATTTCTTTGAGAACTCACATAACTTGTGATCATCAAATCCTCCTTCAAGGTTGACAAGTTTGCAAAATGTGACTGCATTTCAATTTGTGATCTTTGGACGGGCTTGTCGAAATGTGAAATGTTTTGCAGTTGAAAATTAACCAAGTTTTCAAACTTCAAGCAACGCACGTGACCACACCATTTTCTTGCTTTTCCTTTTTAAGCACCAAACCATGACCAATATGATGTCATCACATGATAATGATCAACATTTTCGTTTGTTTTTCAGGCTGTTGACCACACATCAAAAGCATGTTAGCAACAGGGAACACACGCATGCACAATGCAAATATCTGAATGTGTGTTTGTGTGTGTGTGTGTATGTGTGGGGGGTGTGTGTGTGTGTGTGCGCGTGGTCAGCGCTCAGCCGGCCTCTCAACGGGAGGCGGAGAAGGAGGTGGAGCCTTGTACGAGTTCCGCACCTATCAGATCCGTCCGGACCGGAGCTCCGCCTTCCTGAAGCTAACCAATGAGAAGATTCACCTGAGGACCGCCCACTCGGAGCTGATTGGCTACTGGAGCGTGGAGTACGGCGCCCTTAATCAGGTTTTCCATATTTGGAAGTACGGTGAGGAGTCCGTCTGTTGCAAGTCCGTGGCGCAGGGTCCTGCCCCTCGGTGAATAAGCTCCACCCCTTATCACCCCCTAGACTCCTTCAGTCATCGCGCTTCGGTGCGCGCGGCGCTCGCTCAGGACGAGCGCTGGATCGGCGAGTACGTGGGCCAGGCCATCCCCATGCTCACGTGCCAAGACAACCACGTCGCCGCCCTGCTGCCCTGGAGCCGCATCAGCGCCCCGCCGCACCGCGGAGGTCGGTCGCGTCACGTCACATCACGCCACGTCACATCACGTCACGTCACGTCACGTCACGTCACGTCACGTCACGTCACGTCACGTCACGTCACGTCACGTCACGTCACGTCACGTCAGCCTCAACTCAGCTTACTTGGTCAAGGCAGGGGCGGGACCTTATTTTGGCACCCAGCTCCAGTCTTGCGCACATTTGCATCTTTTGCCACCGATAAAAGTGGTCATTTGCGCTGTTGTGGGACAGAACGCAGATGACTCCCCAGCCAATCGAAGCGGCTCTCCTCATTCCCCTTCAAATCAGGCCAGCAGAGTCCCAAACATGCTAGTCTCCACTAGGAGTGTGATGATATATCGATATTGCAATAAATCATGATACTTTATCTCCCAAAAGACTCTCAATACGCCTACGCAAATATGGCGATATTTGTAGTGAATATACAGCCACTATAACGGCTCCATTGTTGATGACTTATTGAGCAATTACTTGGCGGGCCACTAGGGGGAGCGCCTCATAAGAGTAGCGGGGAAATGGACGCAAGTCTTCAGGCGATTTTGTGTTTCGGCTTTTTGAAGCACACAATTTCTGAGGAATATTGATTTCATTGGATTTGATATTGAAGTCATTTTATTTATTTATTGACTTTTGCAAAGTTACACAAAAAAATGGTGTCACAGTTTATCAAATGAAACAATTGACTATGTGACTGACTGACATGTTGCATGACATGCGTGTTTAAGAAAGACAAATTTGTTGACGGAAAGTTAAGAAGACATTTATATTTGTTTAAAAAGAAATACACTAAAGTACTCGGTGTGAAGAAGACAGCAGTCTGAATATTGTGTTTCAGTGATGGTACAAAAAGAAACAGTTTTCATCAGTTTATGTCTTGAGTCGTTTTATCATAGATGATCGAGGACTTATTACCTGAGCAATATATCGATAATGTCGATATCGTCATATTGTGAGATAATCGTTATGGTGAGCCTTGTATGGCATATGGTATCGTGAGGTCATGAGAGTTTCCCAGCCCTCGTCTCCACTTCGCATGCAGGAAACACACACGGTGGTCCGTGAGCTCAAACGTGTCTTCAACTAAATGAGCATGTAACGTCACGTTAACGTACGCGTGTTTTTTCAGGTGTCTTTGAACTGGCCTCCTTCAGGACGCGCGTGGGCGCCGCCGCGCTTTGGGGCGCGTCTCTCCAGGACGCCTCCCGTGACGCTCGCGGGCACGCTCACCTGGTCGCCGCCTTCCAAAGCGACATCGGCCAGCTGGACACAGGTGAGTGCGATATGCGTTTACGTTCACGTTTGCTTACACGCAGGTGACGCGCTTGCCCTCGCCAGTTTACGCCCTGTGGTGGTTCAAGAGCGCCGACGAGCGGCATCAAGTGCAACGTGAGGCTGCAGGTGAGACCCCGCCCAGCAGGCTTATGACATCACGGCGGCGTGACATGTGACGTGACGTGGTGTCCTTCAGCGCACGGCGCCTTGAGCCTGCTGGAGTCTCGCCAGACCAAAGTCATGTTCCCGTGTTCCTTCTCGCCCATCAAGTGATTTGTTGACGCCTCGGCAAAGCGGGCATCCTGCGGCGGTGGGCGGGGCTTGTCCTCTCTCTCCAAAGAGACACAAAAACTGTTGTTTTTGTTGGCTTCCAAATAAAGTTGTGGAACAAAGTTTGTGTATGCGTCATCTGGCACTCCAATACGACGGGAAACTTCTCACGATGACTGCAGCTGGCACCCGTGATGAGCACCCGACTTCACAAAAAAAAAAGAATCTGCTCCAAAATGTGATGTTTTGGCTCATGATGATGATGATGATGTCTGCTGCTGAGTGTCAGCCAGCACTTGCAAAGCGACAACTTGTCTCCGATTTCCAGCGGTTTCTCACCAGTTCAGATCAATTCAAAGCAATCAAGCTCATTGATTCCCAGACCAAATCATTTCAAAACAGGATGCACATGGGGGTGTGAATTGTACCAGGTGATTCGTGTCACGATTCCTAGGTCACAATTCCATACCAATTAATCCAGATATGAATCTATAAATCAATTGCAAATTTTTTATCCAAATTCAGAAAATACTACTCAGTAAACTTGCACACTGTAAAATTTAAATGAAAATCTATTTATTTACCTGAATCTTCAGTCTTATAATGGTGATATATATATATATATATATATATATATATATATATATATATATATATATATATATATATATATATATATATATATATATATATATATATATATGTAACTAACTGGTTGCAATCTATTTCATGTTTGAACAGCATTGAATTCAAATCTTAAGGCTTCATGTTCCATTCATATAATGTTCATCCATGCTTAACATGTGAACCGTAACCCTATTGCTGCATTGGAGGATGGTCGGAAGTGGGACTTTTCCGAGTTTAAACCAGGAAGTGTGTACGGGAACGCCCCCTTCAACTCGGAAATTCCACTTGCGAAGTCGAAAAAATAAAAAGAAAGAGCCCGACTTCACCGACGGACGACAAGTGATGTCACTCTACAATGGCGACTACAGACCCTGAATGGTAAAACACAATTTACTCGAGTATGAAACTAGATAGCTTTCTTCATTCATAAATATTAGAAATAACTTGACGTACCACATCGTACGTGACAGTATGCCGCTATTTCCTGGCATGAAATTATACAGTCAACTACTGAACTGTATGGAATGCTTATGAAATAAGATCAAAACAATAAATGAAGCAAAATTACGAGCAGGTAAGTTTGCTGGAGGTCAAAATGAGTTTTGAGAACCAAAATTTAAAAAAAAAATTTATCACCATCCGCCATTTTTGTTGTTTACTTTCACCTTGAAGGCTTTCAGGTTGGAACTGGAAAAAAAAAACAACAACTTGGATATATTCGACTTCCCACCATCCTCTAATGCAGCACATGTAAGATGTTTTCCATTAAAAAAATGAATGTTTAAAAATCGATTTGGCCGCCTATTGAATCGATTCGCGATTTGCGCGCTGTAATATAGTGATATATTGCTGAGTCGATTTTTTTTAACATCCCTAGTAAGCCCAAATGAAGATGTTTTTTTGTATCTTTAAAATAAGCCCCAGTTACATCACGTTTCAGCTTTCGCCCTCTTGCCACAAGGCTTACACGGAATTTGATTTGATTTTTGACCCAAAATCAAATAACCGTACAGAAAGATGGATTCCAAACAAGCAGATTTTTTTTCAATCTGGAATTTGCTTTGAAGGCCATATCATATTGCAAAACCCCCAAAAAGTAACAAAACTGGACTACTAGTTGTTGCACTTGTCACGCACGCAACTTGTTGACGTGAGTGGCAGTAGCAGACACGCAGCCGGTGACGCGCGGTCGGTCGCGTGTTGTGTTTTGTCCCGGCGGCTTGTTGTGGCGTTTTTGCGCTGACTGGGCAGAGTCTGCGAGCGGCGTTGATCCCGAGATTAGACGCGCACAAAAGCGCCGTCACAACACGAGCGCGTGTGGCGGGCCGGCCAGACCACTATATGTACGTGGAGTGTGTACGCGGCCCACATCAGCTCCGCTCTGCTCCGGTCCGGTCCTCAGCATGCGGTGCGCGTTGTTGCTCTTCATCTGCATTGCGCTCCTCCGCGCAAGTGAGTCTGCCCAAACATCCGTCCGTCCCGCCGCCATTCTCAAACGTGCTCGCTCCTTCTTCTTTCTTGCAGATGCTGACGACAACTTGAGGAGGGTGAGAAAGTCGCCGGGGATCATTCGTTCGTGCAACTGCAGCGTTAAGTGCCACCGAGTCCTTCACGCATCATCTGGCCACCGCACGCGACTTAGTGTGAATATCGATGCGATCCAATTCCTTAAAAAAAGTGGAAGCCCATTTTGAGCAGTTGACGTTCTGACGGTGACCGAAGCGTGCCTATCTTGTTTCCTGCTCTATTTGGCTCTCCAAATGGCGGCGTTGTCAAGTCTTGTCAGAATTTGGATGGTTGAACTCCTAACCTAAGCGTCGGCTTTCAAGTCTTTCTTCCAGAAAGAAAAACAAACGAGCTCTCGAGTTGCAGCGGCTGGCAAATGGCGCCGCTGGCCGCCAGCCTCCAAAAGGGTCATGTCCCATAACCGTCGCCAATCCTCACCAAAATTGATGTGCACATCTCCGCTCACAGCCAAATCAGCAACGTTACGATGTCCATCAAATCTCAAAAACTGCAACGATTGTTTTCAAAGATTGGCTACGAGTAGAGACGTACGTGCACGTGATTGGTGAGGATGGATGACCGTTTTGTGACGGAGAACTTTTGGAAGCGGGCAGGCTGGCTGCACCCTCACCAACTGCCACTCCAAATGTCGTGTTTTGTTTTGCTTGAAAGGACAGATTCGCCCTTGTAAGGAGTACGCAGTTAAGTAGAAGAAGGACAGATTCAATTTGCGCATACCGAGGTGGAAATTCAAGTAGGACGTACAATCAATCTCGAAGACTGCGGTCGCATTGCAAACATTCAGATACGAATCTGATCTATGACCACATATATGAAAGTCAGCAAACCCAGTTGGATTCGAACTAATCGGAACTGAGTCGTTCACGCCAAATTCACACTGACTGCGGAACGGACGAGGTGCGTTTTCCGTATGGACGCCACAAGAGTAGAACCCATTCAAGTCTGTGTGTCAATTCACACCAGCTGCGGTGCGGTGTGGGAACGGATGCGGCGATGTGGAAGGTTTCCGCAAGCGTCCTATTTTTTTCCGGACACCACATGCAGATTTTCAAGAAGCTGAAGAAATGACACGAGCCGGACAGGCAGTCGGGCGTCTTGCATCAAGATCAATCCGCTATATTTCAAAACAAAACTGTTTGCGAACTCGTTTTTTTGGGGGGGGAGGGAAGCTAGCTAACTACATAGTATGACATAAGTCGGGCATTTAGGACAAAAAATGAGCTCAAAATAAATTAAACTTGACAAGACTATTTAAAGACAGAATGTGCTTAGCCACGGTCAAAGCCCATAAATAATGTGCAAAAAGCATCTGGATGTGGTAACAGGCCAATGTGGCTTTTGTTTACAAACGTTCTGCAGTCAGTGTGAATTGGGCATCACCAACTTGGGTGGGTGGCATTTGCCTGCGGTGTGAACGTAGACAAATTGGTGCGTATGCACGCAAATGAGTTGAGTGGCACATCCAAACAATCACAAGCGCCTTTTGGGAGTTGGGGAATGCTTGATGACGTTTGTTTGTTTGTTTGTTTGTTTGTTTGTTTGTTTGTTTGTGGGCAGCCCCAGTGCAGCGGCACCACCCTGACGCGAGCGTGTCCGCTCAACTACTCCCCCGTGTGCGGCAGCGACGGCGTCACCTACCCCAACGAATGCGCTCTCTGCATACACCGACTGTGAGTGAGTTTGTCACTTGAGTTGACAACGTGAACGACGCGCGTTGTCATTGGTCAAACATGTGGGAGGAACAATTGAAATGTATCACTTCCGCTGCTACGAGGCAGGTGGCTCTCTTACAAGATTTCATTGGCTTGTCAAGCGCTACTTGTGATGGCGTGATCGTAACGCGCTTGCAAGCATGACGGCCATCTCGTGCAGCGGGCGACGCCTTGTTTGAAGCAAAACGTTATCTGCTCACGTGCCAGAGCAAACTTGGCCAAATTGGCAACAACTCTTCATCTCCCACATCAGGTTTGGAAAAAGTACAAACAACAAAAACTAACAAGCCCACACTTAAAAATCATGACAAGTATATGACAATTTCAAAAACAAAACTTCCAATAATGGATTGGAACCCTGGCAGGACAGACTCGCACGCATGCACGCACGCCTTTGGTTATGTGACCTTGTGTGTATTTGTGCTTGTGTCTGCAGGGAGAAGAAGTTGGACATTGTGATCATGAAGGACGGCCCCTGCTGATGACATCATCAGCATGTGTTTTTTCACAGACTACTTCCCACACACGCACAACACACACATGCACACGCACACGTTTGTCTATTTTTCATGGTGTTCCTTAACTCATTTGCTCCCAAAAACGTATACATATATTCTATTTTAAATGTTTGAAGTGTCCCAAAGACGTATTTATACGTTTTTGTTTTTAAATGTTTTTCTATGCTCGCGCATACAAAAGGCTTTGATGCAGCCTCTCAGTTGAAGAGAATGCTTGAAGCAATGGTAGTTACTACAACAGCGGCCAGCAGGTGGCAGCAGAGTATAAGAGATGTTGCAAAAGCTATTTTCCCCACTGTTTGAAACAGATTTGTGAATAATGATGAAACTTAGCTATATTCTAATGTTAATTGCTGCAAAACGGAAACAGATCGAAATATACTTTTTTTTCCTGATGAAAGAAGAGCCTAATCTTTCTTTTGGTAGGCTCCCTGTTTTGATAGCAATAGAACACAATATTCTGTGGGCCTTGCAAAATTTAGTTAACATGGCTGGGAGTTAAAAACGGGCAGCAAGTTTTGTTTGCCATCTTTTTCTTGTCACGTGTGACAAATAGAAAGAATGAATTTCAATGGGACAAATGGAACTTATGTGAAATAAATGATGACATCATGTCAACATGCTAACGCGTTGTGCTGACTTCCTGCGATGCTAACCTGTTAGCCGCCCACACGCAATCCATAGTATGGCAGCGCGCCAACGTGGGCCCCTGCTTGGCTACCCGACCCGCCCATCCACTCGGCCCCGCCCCCAATCATCACACGTTACATCACGTTGCCGTGCTGACCTTCTGCTCCGGGACCGCCAATCCGCAACCGCACACTGGATAAGCCGCAAAGCCGCCATCTTGGTACTCCCAAGATAGGTATCTCGGCATTTGGCTGCAAAATGCCGACATGCGTCGCATTCAACTGCACAAATGGCCAGTTGAAAGGCTGTGGACTAACATTTCACCTGTAAATATGATTGAAATGGAATGAAAAAGATATATTTTTTTTTAAGATGAAAGAAAAAGAGGATGCATACCACCCACTTGTCCTACGTAGTAGTGCTGGGAATCATTGACTGTCTCACGATTCGATTCGATTACGATTTTTGGGTCTACGATTCAATTCAGAATCGATTCTCGATTCAAACGATTTTCAATTCAAAATGATTTGATTGACAAATGATTTCTGCTTCAATTTACAGATATGCACATTGTCATGATCTACTCCAGTCTGCTTTGCAAGACAAAATGACAAATAGAGACATTAAAGTGTCTTTTTTTTGTTTTGTTTAAATATTTATAAATTTTGTATTGTAAGTGCCTTTTTCCACAAAAAGAGCATGTGGGCTACAATTGCATTTTTCCCTTCTTCTTCATTTCTAATTTAAATAAAATCGATTTTTGAAGATTAATATCGATTAATAAATGAGAATCTCGATTCTTTTATGAATCGATTTTTTGGCACACCCCTACTACATAGTGCCCAGGCCCGATTTGAAGAGAACCGCTGTAATTGTTTTAAAATGTAGCAACTTAAAAAATATATATTTTCAGTTATTTCTTTTTGTTAAAAATATACATTTTCAAAGAACGCTGATGTGATTTTTTTTATGCTATAAGAATAACCCTAAAACCGCGTTGTTTTTTTCAGACTATAACTGTCCACCAAAATGTGAAAGTGTTGCACCGTTAGAGCCAACCAAAAAGGCATTTAGCATTAGCGATTGTGGCGCATGTTGACAAGCCCCCAAATGGACCAAAATTGACTAGCGCTGAAATGTGGTGAAATGATAGCATCTGACTTTGTGGTTTGGAAAATGTGGTCACCCTAAACTCAGGTCATATATAACATGTTGCTGAGGCGACAAGGCGTCCATACGGAGGCGTCCGGTGCGGTCCGGTCCGGTCAAGTGTGACTTCCTGACTTTGTTTGAAAGTCCGCCTCCTTATTGTCTCAGACGCTTCCTGTTTCCTGTCTGCGGCCTTGCGATTCTCTTTGCCGAGGAAAGGAAACTCCACCAGCTCCCGAGCACCCACCGAGGAACTCGCTTCCTATCCGCATTACAGCGGCGGCGGCCCGACAAAACTTGTTCCTCTCCTCACCGTCCTCGCAACGTACAAGTTGGACATCAACGCATCGCGTCACTTGGCACCACATTTCATCTCGGGCATTTATGCAAATCAAGACCCGGCGGCAAAACTCAAATCAAATGAGATCAAAAGTTACATTAGGCAAGACAATGTCGTTTTTATTTCCATTTCATTCACAAGGCAACTCGATGACACGACAGCATCACGCATCAACAAACAACACAAACCACATTCACAAGAAAACAAAAGTCGATCACAAAAATGACTACAAAAAAAACAAAAAAACAATGTCGACGTTAAAACACATTAACAGAAAACTTTATAAACATCGATTGCACTTATTAGCTGTTCAATATTTAGAGTCAGTCAGCTGGCTAAGGCGCCAGCACCATAACCCCGCCTCCCTCCCCGAACATGAGAAGTGTTTGGATCATGGATGGATCATATGGATCATGGAGTGTAAAAGGATCACATCAGTGAAAATATTTTAGTATGATGAATGTATTATTTTTGTCTTCTTTTGTTTGTAGAATAAACAAAAGTACGTGCTTTATTTTATTTCTGTTTATATCTACTTTTGTCCCCGAGTGTGTGTGCGTGTGGGGGTGCGTGTGTGTGTGTGTGTGTGTGTGTACAGTATAAAAGCGGGGTCACCAAAATCAGCAAGAAGTATTATATTTAAAAAATATATCATTAAAAATATCCTTTAAATAGTTTCACAGTATAATAATTTAATAGGATTTATTTAGTGTTTCTAATGACATTCATTACATATTTAATCATAATGAGTATCCTATTCATTCCTGTGAAAAAGAAGTGTGCAACTTTTATACTTTTACATTTGTTATTTATTCAGTGCTGCTTTGTGTCTTTGAAGGGCACACGTGTTGTGATTAATAGCAAATGATTTGGATAATGGATCTTTGTGTCAGTCCACAACGGGAAGTCAGCATTTTTTTTCCCGCTCGGTTTTATTTTGAAATTCTGAGAGCCGGAAGTGGTGTGCATTGACGCACTGGCTCTCCCACATCTGAGCCAGCGACAGGCGCTTTGAACGTCCGCGACCCAACAGAACACGCACAGCGCTCACAAGTTCCAGAAGCACCCGAGTGGCTGCGAATCCGGATCTGGTTCGGGACTACATGCGGATCGGGCCAACCTAACCAAATCAGGGAGGAGGAGGGGCTCGAGCACGAGTCAGGTGAGTGTCCGCTGCGGGTCAAGTTGTTGGAGTCGCGGTCCGGCCCGGTTCGCATTTGTGCTGCGCAGCACCGGAAACCAACGCACACGCTCAAGCCCGCACGCAGTTTGCTGTCGACCTGCTTGATAGGTTTATTTTTTTATTGCTGGTTTTGCTGCTCTGTCTGCTTAATTGTACTGTTTTTTTTAGTAGTCGTGCTGCTCTGACCGCTTTTGCTTTTTGTGCTGCTTTTCCTGTTCCTACTTTTCGTGAATCTGAAACACCGAAAAGAAATCCCAAGTCCAAAATCGCAACCCAGAGCTCCTTTCGTTTCCCCGCGTGCTGCAAGTTGGACGGACCGATGACTTGACGTTTTCTTGTTGTGTAGCGCGCAACACTCAAAGTCAAACAAACAAATAATGGGATCGTTCAACCGTGACAACGTAATGGCCAACATTCAAATACAGTCCAAAATAAAAATAAAAACTTTCACGTTTGAATTAGTTTTCTTTACTTGACAAATCAAAAGTAAAAAACTAAATGTTTGTAAACAAAAAGTTGAGATAAGGACGTTGCGTATGGACAAGCTGGATTAAATATCATGTTTCAAATGTGGAATGACGAGCGATTGTTTCACGTACCACCAGAGGGAGCCTACGTGTACAGTACCAGACATCTTTATTATTATTATTATTATTATTATTATTATTATTATATTGTTTTTACTGGATGACTTCTGGTTTGCTTGCTGGTCAGCCAAAAAAAAAATGTTGAAGAGAATTGATCTCGCCATGACTTTTTGGTGGGTCACAGGCATGCTGGGACCTATCCCAGAGGCGGGTTACGCCCTGAACTGGTCGCCACCCAATCACAGGGCACAAAGAGACACACAAGCTTTCACACTCACAAACAATTGAGAGTGTTCAGTGAAGCCAGCGTGGATGTTTTTTGGAATGCAGGAAGGAAACCGGAAGGAAGCCCGGAGGCGGCATTCGAACCCGCGACCTCTGCACTCTGACGAAGTGTCATGTGCATCAGAATGGACATGCTCAAAAGTCCACAGTCTACATTCTTTTAGCCTGAGTATCTGTGGCTGGTATCGGCAGACTTCATGAGTAGCCGATACCTTGAAATAAGGCCGATACCTGCTATTGCTATTCATCCTTTCTCATTTCAAGGGTCTTGGACAAAAATGTTGGTGAAGGAAAAGAAGGCGTTTGCTTCCTTCTGGTCTTCTTTTCGGACATCCCACAATTCCCTGCAGGCCACGCACACACAGAGTAGGAGGATGTTGCAAGGCGTCATGTTCCCGTTGAGAACTTCCTGTTGTGATGTGACGGCCACTTCCTGTTGAAGGCGTTTTTTTTTTCTTTCTTCCCCCCCCCCCCCCGGCCACTTCCTTCCCGCGGGCTGCATGCACGACACAACTCATGTGACGTCCATCGCGTCATCGTGCAGCCTGACATCATCATGACGTCATCGGCAGTGAGGCAACAAGTTTGAAAACGCTTCCGTCATGTGACTTCATCGCCAGCCAATCAGCAGCGTGCGTGTGACGCTATGTGTGTCCGCTGCTGTCCTGACCAGTGTTGAACTGGTTCCAGTTGGAAGCCAGCAGGAGGCGGGCAGGCCACGGCCACGCCTCTTTTTGCAGGAACACCCCTCCTGCAAATTTGACCTTTTGCTTTTTTAGCGTGCACCTTGTGCATGGAAATCTTTCGGTGTCTTCATCCAGTTTTCATGGGAGGTCTAGCCGACGGGACGTCCACTCGGCCGATCCCGCAAGACGCGCACACACTCGCGCATTAAACGCGTGTAGGAAGTTTGTGTGTGTTGACTTCCTGCCAAGTCACGTGACCTGTGGCGCTGCCATCAGCGGTGTTGTTTGTCAGGCGTCGCCACGGCAACATGTTTGGCCGGTGAGCGTGAGGAACAAACGAGGCCCGGACGGTCCCGTTGCTGCCGGCCGGCCGCTCGGCTCACAACAGACACTGAGGCAAGAGAACACAAGTCTTTTTGTCTGGGATGGCGCCCCCCTTCCCCGTCCTCCTCGCCCTCGTCAGCTCGTAACAATAGCCGTCTTGTGCGAGCCTGCATGAGGTCATCGTCCGTTGCAATCCAGAAAACACGTAGGAGGCCTAAAGAACGTTTTCATCACTTGCTGCTTCGTTAACAAGTTAGCAAGAAGTGGCGGTAGCTTCCTGTTGTTCCGCTAGCGAGTTTAGGAGGCCAGTACCTGTTTGGCTGAGGTTTTGCTGCTCGATTCCTACTATGCTAAGAGTGTCAAAGGTGTGGCTCGCGGACCAGATCCTGACCATCAGGGGCTCCCATCTGGCCCGCATTCAAGACAAGTTTTCAATCAAAGTAAACGTTGTTCCTCATTTTGTCCAGTGGAGGGCGCAAAAAGGAGAAGGTCTGTTCCTCAGCTAATGCTAGCGATGATGAACTTGTCACGTTTGAGCGGCAAATGAAGCCTGCATGTTGCCGTGTCGTCTTCGCACTTGTGTGACAATGACGACGTCCTGTTGGAATCTTGCAAAATGTTTGAGAGCATGTTGCTTGCAATCCTTTGATGTTTTTTTTTTTGTTTTTTTAATAAGCTGTCTTTTTGAAAAGTTGCCACTTGAGTGAGTTTGGCGTGATGACGAGTCAGTCATCAGTTTGTCGACATTTCCAAATGGACGTGCACGTTTGTCACTTGAAAAAGGTTTGAAGTCGTCATTAAGTTGTTTTATGTTGTCTTTTTTTCATTGACAAATGAACAAAATGGTTGAAATGAAATGTTCATTGAAATTTCCGCTTTGATGTGTAAGTTGCGCATATAAATAAAAAACTGATTCCAAACAGCAGTAAGGTGAAATTCCTCATATGATTCGTAATTTTGTGACGCCCTCGATGCGGTTCAGGTCACCGCAATGGCTGAAGCTCCTCCTCCTCACGTCGCTTCATTGCCACGAGCGGTAAGAGAAGGCGGTCCGGCATCCGCTCGAGTGCTTCTCTGGCGTTCAGCCCTCCCGCTCACACTTGAGCGTCGATGTCCCTTGGGCTCGTTGGTCCAAATGTTCCTTTGCTTGTCTTCGAAGGCATCACAGCTGTACTCGTGACATCGGCACAGGAAGTGTGCAGCTTCGCCACCGCTACAATATTTTCCCATCGTACTTATAAACCAAATGGCCCAAAAGTAACAAAATGTTGGCCCCGCGTGTGATACACGTGCACACTTGAGCTCCAATAGGGGCGAATGTGGCCCACACAGAGAAAAAGTCTAGTGCTGAATTGATTTGAATGCGCTCCAGACTTCAACCGCAGCAGCTCTTGAATGAATGTGTTGTCTGTTGGCGCTTTGTTACGTCCCACCTAGAGCATGCAGGGCGCAACATAAAAAACTCGGGTCCCAACTCCCTCACATACCAAGCAGCCACTCAAAGTCATCAAAAATAGAATAAATAATAATTTATTCCAGGATGTTTGTCATATCTTTCATCCACATACAGTTAATCAAAATAAGGTTTCAGGGTAAACCAAGGCCAAAATAACAAACAAAACAACCCTATCTAGAAAAGTAAAGGAACTAACCTAAATAGTTAAGTAAACAGAAAAACAGAATCTTACCTTCCTAATTAAGAAAACAGAGGAAAACGTAATGAACAGAAATGTCAGTTCACCCCTACTCCAACACAGGACTGTCAAAAGAAACAAACAATTTTCAGGTGTGGTTGGGAGGAGAGGCTTCGTGGGGATAACACGATATGGATGCTGCTTAATAGGCTTATGGCCCTCTACATCAATATCATGTACCAAGACAGACGTCTGGCGGGGATAATCAGAAAAAAGCAGCAAGTTGCTTTGAATCAAAGTACGTAGATCAGAACGCTCTGAATTGGACAAATGAACCAAAAAAGACTCTTAAGTTACTTAGCACCTCAGAATTTTTTAAGCGAGTAGGTGGCATTGAACCGCTTTTCTCAGACAGGCCATCGTCAGCAAGATGGTACTCTGGCAGCGCCATGCACACAGGGGCCACTGGTGCAGCAGGAAATTGCTGAGGAGCACTGTTAGGAGAAACATATTGTTTAATCATATTCACATGGCAAACACGGGATTTCCTTTTGTGATCTGGGGGTCACTAATTTTCTTTTCTACAGTGTATGGACCAGCAAAGCACGAGTAGAAACTGGAACCGGCTACTGGAAGTAGTAACAAAACTTTATCCCCGGGTTGAAACTCCCTGCGTACCGACTTCCGGTCATAATAATGCTTCATTTTACCTTGCGCTTGAACCAAATTTACACGAGCCATCTCACCTACATGGTGAAGACGTTCACGAAACACGCTAACATAGTCGAGAACATTATGTTCAGGCTTCGGAAGGTCTGACAACCATTTCTCCTTAAGGCGTCGCAGGGGCCCACGAACAGTGTGTCCAAACACCAAGTCACACGGACTAAACCCTAAAGACTCCTGCGGGGTTTCTCTCACAGCGAAAAGTAGAAGCGGGAGAGCTTCATCCCATTCTTTTTTTGCTTCTAGACAATATTTGCGCAACATGCTCTTAAGTGTCTGGTGGAACCTTTCTAAGGCACCTTGTGACTTCGGGTGATAGGGACTCGATGTACGATGGCTGATTTTAAGCTCTGTCATAACTTGTGAAAAGACCTTTGACATAAAATTACTGCCTTGATCTGTTTGAACAGTTTTTGGCAGACCAAAAGTTGAAAAAAACTTAATCAATGCTTTTACCACAGGTTTAGCATTAAGAGTGCGAAGAGGAATAGCCTCTGGAAAACGCGTTGCAGCACACATCATAGGATGTATTGGTGTCCCGATTTTGTGATGGGCAAAGGTCCTACACAGTCTAGCACAACATGTTCAAAAGGCTCTCCAAGCGCTGGAATTGAAATACAGCAAACGTTGCAATATTTTGCTCCACGAAATGCAATTTCAAACATATCGTGGGAAGACGGAGGAAGTCATAAATGCGATGTCTGAAGTGTTGGGACGAGTGAGAAATGCCAATCTGAGCCCTCCAAGTGGTCTTTGTGGACCTGTAGCTCATGAACGAGAACGCCCTGAAATCCGGAAGGAGATGCAGTCCTCGAGAAATTCCAGCGATCAATATTTTGTCAGCTCCGCTGGCATGTTAGCGGCATGTTGTTGATCATTTCCTGTTACGCTGACATGCTACTTTCATGTTTTGGTTACCTAAACATGTTAGCAACGCAACATGTCAGTGTTTGTGTAACTTCCTGCTTTTTCCCGTTGTCATTTCCTGACAAATTAAGATTGTTTTTTTTGTTGTTGTTGTTGTTGTTTGTTTTTTTCCTGATACATTAAGATTCATGTTTTTTTTTTGTAGATGATTTTATTTTATTTTTTTCTGAAAAGGGTCCCGGTGGCGATGGGTGGGCGTGACTGGTGATGGCGCCATAATGGCGTCAGGAGATGGCGCTTGCAATGGTCGTAATGGGGACACTGGACGCTAACACGGCGGTGGAAACGCTTCTTGCCACCATCCACCTGGAGAGGTCAGAGATCACTCACCGCAGACAACAACGCAGGGGGAATGTTCCGGAATCATTCAACGCAGTGTCCATCTTGTTGTGCGCAGGTATCACGCCTCCTTCCAGAGGGCTGGCCTCCTATTGGCCGCCGACGTGCTCCACTTGGATCACGACGCGTTGGTCAGCCTGGGAATCACGGCCACCGGACATCGCAAACGGATCCTCAGACTTCTGTCGTACGTCCAGAGGCGGCTAGCTCAGACGGCCAATCAGAGAGCGGCGGCTGAGCGACGTCATTCTGCGACGGACCTGCCGTCGTCATCTTCGCCGCCGCCATCGCCAACAACTTGCGACTTGGAAGTGTTGAAGAACGGTTCAGCTCCAGACCTGACGGTCACGCTGAAGCCAGTTCCCAAACCCAGAACCGTTTTTAACCGCCGCCGCACCGCGCCGGTTCACTTGCACCTACCGCCGCCGGATGTGGTCCCGTCACCTCACAGGAGGCTCTCCCAGGAGTCCGCTTGCTTCCCACTTTTCGACGCCATCAGCGCCACGCAGACGTCCGGCCGGGGGGACGAGGCGGCGCCTGTCAGATTGGACGTTTCCTTGCCGCCTGTCCCACCGAGGGTCGCCCGTAAGGTTCACTTGGACCAACCGGTCCCTGCTTCCTGTGCACCTTGGTCTCCCGGTTGCCATGACGATGGCAGGATGTCCGGGCCCCTGCGGTGGTCTGGTTCCAGCAGGATGGAGATGATCTCCAACGACATCTACTGGGGCACCGCGGCCTCTGCCCCTCCAACGCCTCCTCGGCAACCAGCCGACAGGAACCAGAGAAACAGGTTTGGACGAGTCGTCAATCAGTCAATCAATCAATCAATCAAGCTTATTGATGCTGATGATCATGATTGATTTGCTTTGCATCCTGGCGGTAGTGGCGGTGCTTCAAGCAACAACTCGTCAGGATCAGCCAGAGGTGAGTGTGGCCACGCCCCTCGCTCATGATGACGTCACTGTCATCGTGTATTGTGCCATCATCATGTTGACGCTGCAGCTCCATGCTTGTGTTGACAGATGACCCTGTTGACAATGATGACGTCATCAGTCCCTACTGTGAAAGCCTTTTCCAAAGAGGCGGAGTCAGCACGCTCACCACTGAGGTGAGAACGCCACGCCACCGTTTTGACGGCAGCATCCACACGCCGTTTTTGTTTTGTTTGTTTTTGCACTCAGATGGACGCCAGACGAGACGGAGACACTCAGAGGTGGGAAGGGGAATCCGCTGAGGATCATGGGTAAATTAAGTGACGAGAAGGTGTCACATGACCCCATAAGGTCAACACGCCAAGCCGCCGTCGGGTAGTCACTCTACTCAGAATCAGTGCTCGAGAAGTGATGAATGGAAAAAAAATGATAAAAGCTACATCAGCAAAGTTGCAGCAACCACAAAAAACGGCAACGGATGCATCTCCTTCCGGATTTCAGGGCGTTCTCATTCATGAGCTACAGTTCCACCTTGACCACTTGGAAGGCTCAGATTGGCATTTCTCACTCGTCCCAACGCTTCAGACATCGCATTTATGACTTCCTCCATTTTCCCAAAGCTGTTTACACTCCAAATCATGCTGCTCCTATTTGATGTTGCCACATGCACCGGCGCTCTCCTCCAATCGAACAATTTTCTATTTGAGGCACAGGACCACTTTTGACAAGGGTGTCCGTCCTCGTGCCCTCGTATCATGTACACAACGAATGGCTGGACTGCGTCTTACTAAGAGCAGTGTGAAAAGGCCTTATTTTCAACTCATTTTGCACCTCCATTTCATTTGGACGGATGCGCGAAGACCAAATCTATCAGCATGAATGCGGAGAGTCCGCCCTCACACAGAAAGTTTGCGTCCGTCGAGTGGTGAAAGCAGGCAGGACACGAAGGTTGAGCCGCCGATGGGATGGGGGGTGGTCTTAACTTGTCACGCATGCGCAGAAGCTACGTAGTAGTTGCCATTGGGGCGGAGTTGTTGCGCTGTGTCCACCGTCACTTTTGCCAGCCCGACGTGCCGGCCGGCCGCGTGAGCATGGGCTTGGCGTGTCCGGACCTTGAGGACGTGTGACGGCGTGTGCCGGTCCGAGTGCCTTAAATCTCCTGCCTGCAGCTCCCTGCAGCCTCCAGATGGAGACGAGGACCAGACCATCTCGCCGTACGCCAGCTACACCTCCCTCAACGACAGGGCCACGCCCATCATCAGCGGATGGCTGGAGAAACTCTCGCCGCAGGGGTGTGTTTCAATTCGCTATCTGCTCACGACAAGTCATTTATGTAGCCGGGCTGTTGAACATGAGTATGTGTGTGTGTCTCAGACTTGAAAGTTCAGCACACACTCTTGGTGTGCGCGTCATCCTTTTGCTGCTGTCCTGTGTGTCCTCGTCTTCGTCCTTCTCCTCTTCCTTCTTGACTGGGTGTGTGTGTGTGTTTCTCTTTTTCCACTTTCTGCAACTTTGTTGTGCTTTCTTGATGAATTTCTTGAATTTTCACTCGATTTTAGGAACTATGTTTTCCAGAAGCGCTTCGTCAAGTTTGACGGGAAGAATCTCATGTATTTTGGAAATGAAAAGGTATGTCTTGTGTCCATGTGGACTGCATCACCATCTTAATCGTCACCATCGTCATCTTTGTCTTTCTTGCAGGACGCGTACCCGAAAGGAGTTGTCCCATTGGCTGCCATCCAGATGGCCCGCCCCTCCAAAGACAACAAATTTGAAATAGTGACCAGTCAGCGGATCTTTGTTTTTAAGGCTGATAATGAAGGTATGCGCATACGAGGGGTACAACGGTACAAGTAGCCAACAATACGGTCCGTAACTTGGTTTTTGGGCCACGGTTTCGGCTCGATTTCGGTACGCAATTTGTCAACAAAAGCTGCATTGTGCAACAACAGTTTTAACAGTTTTACTATACAGTAGTATAGAATATGTATATCAAATAACAATAATAATAAAAATGTCAAAAAAAATAAATAAATTGGTGTCCATAAGGCGATATAGCTGGAGATGCTTGTTCATGTGGCTCGTGTTTGCATTTTGGCCGTGAGCGAATTGGAGCGTTTCTGCCGTAGGGGCCGGGAGGGTGGATTGTTTTTTTTTTTTCTCGGTCTCTTGGCTGATGGGCTGCATCGGTGTGTGCAAGACGTGGGGATGGCGAGGACCTTGTGGCATTTCTTGGAGTTTTTTTTCCGGCTTTATGGCTGGCGTGGATTTATGGGAGTTGTGGCGTGGAGGGCAGTGATGGACACGCTTCCAGCCAGTCGTGCCGGTTGACGGCTCAGCGCGCTGTCGGTCGACGTCATTTGTTTCATGGCTCCCGCGGGTCTGCGTCGCTTTCACGTGTGCTTCTGCTCCAAATGGGTTCATGTATGGGACATGTTTTCAAGCAACTTTTACAAAGAGTAAAATCTTTGTTCACCGTTTTCACTCCACCGTCGTATTCGATAACGAAGCCGAAATGATTCCACATCACTTCTTCAAACTTTTGGTCTGTCAACTCCGGCGCTCGCGCTTGCCATTTAGTTTTTCCCTTCCGTGTGAGGGGACGAGTGGGCAAAAGCGGAACAGTGATTGGACATTAGCACGTTGGGAGGACTTTTTGCTTCCGCTTGTGAACACTTGACAGGCACACACACACACTAGTGGCCTGTAAAGCATCAAAATTTGTTGTGGAACCAAAAACCCCCGGTCCATAATGCGTATTGTCCGGTGCATGTCAGACCGAGAACTGTTGCATCCCTAGCACACACGCACACACAGATGGGATTGATTGCTGACATTGGACGCATGTGCGTGTGCGTGGCAGCGATGAGGCGGCATTGGGTGTCCACGCTGCAGGACCACGTCGGAGAGCAGCAGGTGTTTGGGCGGCGCTGGTTCGGTCCCGGGCCTCACTGTCAAAAACACGGCTGTCTGGAGCTGAAAGGAACCAAATCCAAAGTCTACGTGGCCATCAACACTGAACAGATTTGGCTCCACAAAAGCCAGCAGGTGACACCAAAGCCTCACACCGCGTACGCAATTGGTACCCGTTGGTGTACGTGTGCCATCTCTCTTCTTGGACACTTGCAGTGTTTCCGGACCGGGATCGGCATCACGGTCATCGAAGCCCGCGGCGCCACCATCCGAGATGGCAAACACAAGAGTTTCGAGCTCATCACTCCCTACAGAAGCTTCAGGTACCACTTCACGTCTTGGTCACCTTTGCCGTTCTGTTGCCACGGCGACCTCTCATGGCCAGTCCACCACTTCAGCTTTACGGCCGACTCTGAGCGGGAGAAGCGGGACTGGATGGAGGCGTTGCAAGACGCCATCGCCGAGACCCTATCGGATTACGAGGTGGCCGAGAAGATCTGGTCCAACCGCTCCAACCGCACGTGTGCCGACTGCCGGGCCGTCAACCCCGACTGGGCTTCCATCAACTTGTGTGTGGTCATCTGCAAGAACTGCGCCGGTACGCCCGCATGAGCGGCCTGCATGCTAGCATTGTTGACTTTCCTCATCATGTCATTCAATTGGTCAGTGCAGGTCAGCACAGAGGTTTGGGCACGATGGTCTCCAAAGTCCAGAGTCTAAAACTGGACACCAGCGTGTGGAGCAATCAGATTGTGCAGGTGAGAACTGAATCGGCTCCAAATCAAGTGACATGCTTCCACCATTGCTTTGTTTGTGTTGACGTGGCAGCTCTTCATCATGCTGGGTAATGACCGTGCTAACGAGTTCTGGGCGGCCCGCTTGTCGCAATCGGACGAGCTGGATTGTGACGCGTCGCCGAGTCAGCGGCGGGACTTCATCAGTCAGAAGTACAGAGAAGGCCGCTTCCGACTGGACCATCCTGCTTTCAGTAGCCAGGAGCAGCTACTCAAGGTGCACGCGATCAGAGCGAGTTCTGATCAAGTCGAAGCAACGTCTGAACAAAACGTGCATCTTGGAACCGCAACAATTTGTTTCAAGTATATGTTGTCGTTTGTGACACCTTCAGGTCTTGTGCTCTGCCGTCTCTGAACACACGCTCCTCAAAACTGTCACTCATATCTTCGCTGAGGCCAGATCCAGTCACCTGACCGCCACGGCTCACGGGCAACAAGCAAGCAGAGAGCTACTGGATCGCTACCCCGCCTCAGGTCAGAACCGCCGCTCTTTCTGTCGAGACTTTCTAACCAGATAGAATGACCGCAACACATTTGACTGGTGGGCAGCATCAGCGGTCAAATGTTTGAAGTTGACGTTCAAAGTGTACCGTATTTTCCGCACTATAAGGCGCACCGCATTATAAGGCGCACCTTCAATGAATGACATATTTTAAAACTTTTTCCATATATAAGGCGCTACAGTAGAGGCTGAGGTTATGTTATGCATCCTTTAGATGGTGTTGCACTAAAGGGAATGTCAACAAAACAGTCAGATAGGTCAGTCAAACTTTATTAATAGTAGGGGTGGGACAAAAAACCGATTGACCGAACCATCGTTCGTCAAGGGGAGCTAAACGACCGTATCGGTAGCAGAATTGTCAACCGATAAAAATTCCGCCGGGAATCCTTAGATACATTGCTTGTAAAGCTGTGGACCGGATATCGCGTTGCTGTGAATCGGTTGAGAGTGAGGCTTTATGGTTTTCATAACAATAGCAAGAGTTCTGCGCCGTGCTCTACTTGTTTTGTTTACATTTAGTAGCATCACTATTCAAGCTACTTCCGTGTTTACAGAGAGCTAGCAAAGTAGCGCTCAGAGACGCTTCATTCCCCGGATGTTGTAAACATAATGCAAAGACGTTACGCACCTTTTGGGGGGGGGGGGGGGGCGCCTACCGTCAACGCCGTGCTCGCGACACGGCACGCGCGCAGTCGCACGCAACGAGTGACAACATGCAACAGTGGAGACAGTTAGCAGAAGCCGGTGCCTCACATCTCGATATTTCCCATGGCTATCGAGTCCTCTCGGTGCACTTGTATGTCCCGGGCCGGCGTTGGTACTGCGCGCGAGCCAAAAAGAATAACTCCCGTGACGATCCAATGCATGGATTCAAACGACACAGGTATGTCCCACAGCCAACACACCAGCTAAGCTAAAAGCACACTGCAAGTATCTCATTTCTCAGTTTGTGGCTCCCTGTCAATGTCTACAACTAGCATGAGCAGCAGATAGGAGAACTGAGACGTTCAAAATGAACGACAGCCCAAAAAACAAAACAAACAGTAGTGATTCCGTGGTCATCATCGTGTCTCAGATTAAAAAATAAAAAAGATGTCATACATTAACCAAAAATGAATGTGATGGCAAAAGAAAAACAAAAATTGTTAAAAACAAAAATTGTTGATAAAAAGGGAAATGCACTTTTGGAAATATTTTTGCATATATTAAGTGGTTAAAATGTGTTTGATAGATTTATTGTTCCATAAGGTGGCTTCATATTTCTTGTGGCTTGACGGTAGGTTTATTTCATGTCTTAAATTTATGTTTCTGAAATACTTCACAATGTGCACATATTCTGTTTAATTGTGTTGGTGTCCGTCTAAAGGTTAAATATTTATATTTCACATTAAATTATCAGCCTTTTGTTTTCCTGATCCTTATTTTGTTAAAAACAAACAAACAAACAAACAAACAAAAAAAACAATTATAACTGTCAATAACTACTAATAAATGTTTAAACTGATACATTTTTCAGTCATATCGCTCAGCCCTTTGTTGCGGTCTATTTAAATAATTGATTCAAAATATAAAAATATAGAAGACATATTTGTTGTTGGTCTTTTTTAACACATTTGTAGATACTGTAAAAATGTGTGGTGTTTTAAGATTAATGTTTACAAGCACCAAATGTCACTATAAGTTTTGAATATTGAAATGTATCGAATCAAAAATTGTATCGTTCCCAAACTTAATCGAACCGTATCGAACCGTTCTGTTCTGAAAGATAATCGTATTTCAATCGAATCGCAACCTGTGTATCGAGATACATATCGAATCGGCCTCATGTCAGAGATTCCCACCCCTAATTAATAGATTACAAACCAGCTTTCTGACAACTCCATTCACTCCCAAAATGAATAAACAGCTGTTTTATTATTTTCTCTGAGGTAAAGTATTAGTATTAGCTAGCGATCCAAGATGGCGGGATCTTCTGCTGCAGGGTCACCGATGGCGTATTGACAGCGAGACCTATTGCGGCTCAATATTGATCCATATATAAGGCGCACTGGATTATAAGGCGCATGGTCAGCTTTTGAAAAAATTGAAGGCTTTTAGGTGCGCCTTATAGTGCGGAAAATACGGTAAATCTGTAACCTGCCAATAGCCTGATTGATGATTGTGATTCACTTAAGGGAGTTCTTTCTCCCCAATATCAATCTGGGACTGGTCCACTGTGATTTGCTCGGGAAAGGCTGGAATTTCTGTACAATACTTAGAGTTGATTGGACGATGTGGCATTGTGCACGTTTGTTTTGACCAATCACGGCCACAGATGAAAATGCCGTCTTCGTTCTCGTCAAAAGGGGGTGGGGAAAAGCGCAAACAGCTAAAAACACACAAAACGCCTCTCGCTGTTCAACATTCAACAAAGAAACGATGAATAATTCTGCATCAACAGAATTAATTGTAGCGTCCATTCGCCCATGTTAGGTTTGTTCGTTAGCTCCGGCGTCAGTGCTGGCTTCCTGGTTTCGTCACAGTTGCATGTCCCACCCCAAACACAATGTCGCTCTCTGATTGGTCTGAACCACTGGTGGTACAAGATGTATTCTTGGGAGTTTTGTGAGCTCACAAATACCACGAGAATTCATCTTGCAGAGCAAGGGTTAGTAAATCTGGCTTCCTGGCAACGTTTGGGTTGGGGTCGTTGAGGTCGGTCCAAGGTGGTGTTTGTTTGTTTATTTCCTGTGATTGTCGGCCAGTCTGAGGTGTCCCCGTCCTCTCGGCCAAAGTCAGCAGGGATGGGCTGCCCGACTCGCCCGAGCCCCAACAAGGACAAGCGTTGTAGAACACGGACGATGGAGTTTTCTGTGATCTGCTCCTGCAGATGCCGGCGTCTACGATGAGATCATGAAGACGGTCCTTCATTCGGGCTTCCTCTTCAGGTCCAATTGCGCCAGCAGGGGGACGTTGTCCCGCCGATCTCGAGAAGGTTGTAGTCTTCACAGAATGCGTCCCTTCGCAGCCATTTGTTTGTTTGCTTGCTTCACCTCCTGTCCTCTGAACCGCCGCAGACTTTCAGAAGTTCTGGTGCTCAGTGGATCAGTCGCTTGTCTTCTACCAGTCGGAGCGATCGGCAGAGGCGTGCATGGAGATAAGCCTGAAGGACGTGGTGTGTTTGGGAGTCAGCCGACCCGACTCATCCAAGAACAACGGCTTTGTGGACAGGTGACGCGTGTGACACTCGGCATCGCCTTGTATGGGAGCGAAACCGGCAATCAACTGAGTCTTTTTCCCGCTCAGGTTTCGGTACACCTTTGAGTTGTACTTGACCACGGACAAAATCTATCAGTTTGGTGTGGAAACAGCTGAAGCTCTGCACACTTGGACCAGTGCCATCGGGAAGGTTTGATGCTTTTCTTGACTGGGTCATACCGGATCTCATTGTTTCATTCCAATTACCATGGGACTACAGATGGAAAATAGCCTTTTCTCTAATTCTGGCTGTTTTAACTCCTGAATTTCGATGTGTTTTATTAAATTGCACTATCCCCTATTCTAGTACTAATGTTTAGTATCATAAACCATGTAAATTGTTGCCCATTCGGCATCCATTGCAGCCTGGTCTTCCTGGAAAGGGGATTACCACATCTGCGGCCCCTTCCCAAGGTTTCTTTTTTTTTTCCCTGATGTTTTTTGTTGTTGTTGTTTTTCCTTGCCCTTTTGTGGTTTGATCAGGGGATGTCGTTACTATTTGTCAACTGTGGGCATGTGAAGCCCTTTGAGACTTTTGTGTGATTAAGGGCTATATAAATAAACTTGACTTGACTTGACTTAAATCAGTGCTTCTCAAATAGTGGGGCGGGCCCCCCCAGGGGGGCGCGAGGCTTCGTCAAGGGGGGCGCGTTTGACCTCGGGGAAACATGCTTTTTTTATTTGTATTATTATTATTATTATTTTTACTGTCTTAGAATAAAGTGCAATTGCACCTCCATTAGGGGGCAGTGGCGTTCTCATTGGCAGAGTGTGCGCTGAGTATGAGTATGATGTGTAGGCACGAAGTGTAGCAGACCCTCAAGTGAGACCATGAAAAAATATTTAACAGGGATGAGAAGACAAGTGGAGAGAGACGGAGATAAAGAGACAAGCGAAAGTCGCCCGAACGCTATGACGAGGAAATACGACTAAGCGTAAGGGGGGCGGGGCGCGAGATGTTTTCTTCTTCCTGGGGGGGCATGACAGAAAATAATTGAGAAGCACTGACTTAAATAAATCAAATCAAATGTTCTGCTTGTCAGCGTTCTTTAACCAAACTGAAGACCAAACCGCCGGGTCGTGTTTGCTTTTCAGGCTGCGACGCCGCTCAGTTGTCACTGCCTGCTGACTCGGGAGTTTGAGCGCATCGGCCGCCTGCGGTACAGAGCCATGTTGGACCCTCAGCGGTGGAAGGAGGCCTACTTTGTCCTGCAGAAGTCCAACCTCTTCATCTGTCCGCAAAACGACGGCGCCGCAGAAGACATCGTCAACCTGAAGCGTCTGCAGGAGCTGAGTCGGTGACAAGTCCAGGAAAGGCTTGTGGAGACCACTTCTGTCCGACTGACTCTTTGTTTTGAAGGTGTCACTTCGGAAAGCCAGAACCAGGAGAAGAGAGAAATTCTCGTTTTGGTGGAGAAAGGGAGGTGAGTGGTTCTTCAGCCGGTTCTCTTTCAGCTGCTGTCGGTGGTCTGATGTTGCCATTGCATCAGGACGTTCCACCTGCAGGGCGTCGGCCGCACCGACTTCAGCTTGTGGTACTCGGACATCCAGCGGGCCGGCGGCGGGAAGGGCAACGCTTTGCGAGAGCAGCAGCTGAGCCGGAACGACATCCCCATCATTGTGGACAGCTGCATCGCCTTCATTACGCAGTACGGTAAGTACGCTGGCCGGCCTCCTCCAGAACGTCTCCAACTGTGGCGTGGCACTCGGCAGGTCTGGGCCACGAGGGGATCTATCGCAAGAATGGAGCCAAGTCTCGAATCAAACTGCTCATGGAGGAGTTCCGGACAGACGCTCGCAACGTCAAACTGCGCATCGGAGACCACTTCATCGAGGATGTGACGGACGTCCTCAAGCGCTTCTTCAGGGAGATCGATGACCCCGTCTTCATGGCCGACGTCCACCCACTGTGGCAGGAGGCCGCTAGTGAGTCAACTTCCCGCCCGAGCATGTGCGCATGCCTGGGCAATTCTCAATTCTCTGCTGTTCACCCCTCAGAAATCCAACTGAAAGCTTCCAGGTTGGACCGCTACAAGGAGATCATCCGAACGCTTCCACGGGTCAATAGGATGACTCTGGCTGCGCTCGTTAGCCATCTGTATCGGTGAGTTCTGGTTTGCCCGGCATGGTGTCCCGCGGCTGGCACCTGATCATGACCGATTGCTCCCGCCAGGGTCCAGAAATGTGCCGACCTGAACCAAATGTGCACCAAGAACCTTTCGCTGCTCTTCGCTCCCAGCCTCTTCCAAACGGACGGCAAAGGGGAACACGAAGTGAAGATAGTGGAAGATCTCATCGACAACTACTTGGACGTTTTTGATGTGAGGACGACTTTGTGAGTCTGCTTTCAAAAGTGTCCAACTGACTGGACTCGCTGTTTGTTCCCTGCCAGATCGACCAGGAGCACCAGAATCAGATGGAGTTGGAGATTAGTCTCATCACCTCCTGGAAGGACACTCAAGTAACCTGCACCAATTGCCTATCAGGGTGGGTGGAGTCAGTCTTGAAGTGGGAGGAGTCAATGTGCCGGTTGTGTGTGTGTTCAGTTGTCTCAGGCGGGAGATCTGATTATCGAGGTCTACCTGGAGGTGAAGACGCCAGACAGCTGCGTCACCCTTAAAGTAACACGCGGCACAATTCAAATGCTGTTGCTGCTCTTGTTACCATGGTAACAGTCTTCATCCCTTCTTTGACTCCTCCGTGACCCCCAAGGTGTCACCCAGCATGGGTGCTGAGGAGCTGACCAATCAAGTTCTCTACATGAGGAACGTCCCCCCTGGTGACAAAGATGTCTGGATGACCTTTGAGGTCATCGAGGACGGGCAGCTGGGTGCGTCCAACGCAATGCACCAACATGCACGCACACACACACACACATATCTGAGGCGTTTGTGCATCCACAGAGCGTCCATTGCATCCCAAGGAGAAAGTTCTGGAGCAGGCGCTGCAGTGGTGCAAGATGGCCAACCCCAGCTCCGCCTACCTGGTGGTGAAGAGGGTCCCGAAACGTGACGGCATCGACATCCTCACCTGTAGGTCAAGTGCACCTCAACACACACACCTGAAAGGAGCATGGCAGTGACCCAGGTGTGACCTTTAGCCTACAAGACTGACCTGATGAAGGTGGGCGTCCTGTGGTGTCGGGAGGAGCCCCCCAAACTGCTTCAGGCAAACAAATTCCAAGAGAGAAGCTTCCAGATCAAGAAGAACAAACTACTGCTGCTCAAAGACAAGAAGGTGTTGGCCCAGTTTCTCACGGGGAATGACGGGGAGTTTTGAATGAGGTCCAACATGTTGCTTGTTTTTGGCCTTTAGAGCTTCAAAGCGGAGAAGGAATGGTCGCTGAAGACCATGAAGGTCTACATGGGGGTCCGCAGAAAACTCAAAGCGCCAACAAGGTGACTACCGCCACCACTCGCACACACTGCTGTTGTCTTTGCGCTAATCTTGGCTCACTCACGTGTGATTGCGATGGTAGGTGGGGCTTCACCGTGATGTCACACAAGCATCAGCTGTAAGTGGCACAAATGCATGTTTCGCACGGGACTATCTTCAGCGGCGGATGGATATGCCAACGTGTTCTGTGTGCGCGCAGGTTCCTGTGTTGCCCGAGCGAGGCCGACTTGTGGGACTGGGTGAGCAGCTTCCTCAAAGCTCAGGTCAGTGAGTGTTATCCGCTTGTGTTGCCGTGACAACGGGAGGCCACTCCCACTTAATGACCTCATTGCGCATGCATTGGGCAGAACGACGAGCCGGGACCCCCCGTCCTCCGCCGTCACTCGTCGTCCGACATCGCCAAGCAGAAGTTTGGCACGATGCCGCTGGTGCCCATCCGGGGAGACGACAGTAACCACGGCATGCTGTCGGCCAATCAGACGCTGGTAAGTGAGCGCCGCACTTTTGGCTGCTCCACACCGTCGTCGTCACTTTGACGTCGTCCGGGGTCTTTTGAGGGACTGAGCACAAATTAACTGGGGGGGGGGGGGGGGGGGGGGCACCCGCGAATAATTTTTTACATTTAGCATTTCATTTGTGTCATTTTTTTCCCCCACATTTCTCCTCGTCCTCGTCTTTCTTTCTTTCTTTCTTTCTTTCTTTCTTTCTTTCTTTCTCTCCCTCCCGGCTGAATAGCTCGTCTTGATTCATTTACATGATTTGCAGGGAAAGAAATGCAACACGCCACTGCAGTGAGCCACTAGATGGCGCCCAAGCAGCTGCTTGACTTGCCATCTATGCGACTTGGAAATCACTCTTTCAAGTGGTTCCCTGACTGCTTGGAATTTGCGGAAGCCCCACTAGCTGTTTTCAGGGGTTGTACACTTTTTCTTTAGCAATCGTTTGCATGACTTTTCAAAGTAGAAAAATGGACACACTTGAAAAGAAACATTGCAGAGTCATCTTGGATGAAGCATTCACCTTCCTGCCTTCACATACAAACAACAAAGTGCTTTGGCGCCCCTGACTGCCCAAATCTGTGTATCATGTTGTGACGTCACGAAAAGAAAAGCACAAATATTGGATGTCAAGCGTGGGTTGGTACGGCAATGGAAACCTGGAAAGTCTGTCACGTGCCATCAGAATTTTGGTTGATGGCACGAAGTATGTCGACACGCGATAACGCCAACGCCGCAGCTTAAGTAATGCAAACAAGTGGCACGCTCGCAACCGGGAATGGAAACCTCATTTCAGCAGTTTTCTTATACAGATACTTAACTCCTAGAACAATTGTCAGCAGTGAAAACTCATATTTTGTCAATAATTAATGTGGTAACTTCATGGTTTTTCATGTACAATTAGTACCTTTAAAAAAAAATACTTTTTCTACTTGCTGTCGCCTGATGATGACATCACCTGTGCTGAGGAAGTAGGTAACGGCCAATCATGGCTCACCTGGTTTCTGGGGTTGGTTAGCAAACTGAGCCATGATTGGTCGTTACCTACATCTTCTGCACAGGTGATGACATCATCATCAGTCGACTGCAAGTAGAATAATTACTTTTAAAAAGTATTAAAGGTGTATTCAAGGATCTTCTCAAAAAGCAGAAGCCAAACTTCCGTTTGTCACTTTTTAAAAAATGTGCATGCGGCAGACCATCCTACCAGCTCTCCTGCTCGTCCGCAGGGGTGGGGTGGGGGGTGAGCCGACCGTGCGAGCTTATCTTCATCATCATCTTCATCAGCCTCTGCAGCTGGCTCACTTCATGTCCTCTTACGAAGTTCAGCCATTTTCAAAGTATGCGGTGTGGTTGGAGGAGCTACAACGATGAATGGCTGAATCCGAAGCTTAGCAGCTACATGCTACAAACACTCGAAGTGCGCATGCGCAGCTAGGGAAGACCACCCACGACGTCGCTACGGCAGATTGATTGCTAGGAAGGTGAACCAAACTGTAAGATGATCCACCCGGAAGACGCAGTGACCAAAAATCCTTGAATACACCTTTAATTGTACATAAAAAATAATGAAGTTACCACATTAATAGACAAAATATGAACTTTCAACTGCTGAAAATGAGTCATGTCCCTTTAAGACAGGGGTGGCAAACTGCGGTCCTCGAGGGCCGGAGTCCCGCAGGTTTTGTAGATTTCCCTACTCGAAGTGCAGCTGATTCCAATTAACAGGCTCGTTATCAGGTTTCTGCAGAGCTTGCTGATGAGCTGATCATGAATCAGCTGTGTTGAAGCAGGGAAATATCCAAAACCAGCACGAATGCGGCCCTGGAGGACCGGATCTCGCCACCCCTGCTTTAAGAGGACTATAATCTTGTCCAACACACCAACAATTTGATCAGGACGACTAAGCGGCAAATCTGAAAGTTGTGAACGAACCTTCACAAATCGTTTTCTGTCCAACGCTCGTCCGAACCCTAACGAGCAGTAGGCTGCATTTTCTCACGTCACAAGAAGAAGTACACGGCCGTGGAGCCTTGTTCGGTCTCATCTGCCCAAAATGCTTCCTAATCTCGTATGGTCTTGGCCACGCCCACCCATGCTTGCCCTTACCCTCTGCTTGCCCATGTGACAATGTGTGGTTTCAACTTGATATGCGTGCAAGATTGATGGTAAGACGCCGAGTCGGGGAAAAGGTCGCAGCCACGTGACACGTCACCTAACTTGTTCTTGTGGGCCAAAACAATTGAGGTGGCACTTGGAACTGGTTCAGGTTACGTTGAACTGGTCCACGTGCCACTTTTGAACTCCTTCATTGTGCTTTCAAGTGCTTGACTGCAAATGTTGTCCGTTTCCTGTCCGCAGAGGAAGCTTCACGACCGCAGGACGCTCTCCATGTACTTTGTGAGTCCCTCGTCGCCGTCGTCACTCAGCAGCGTCCGCCCTCAAAAGCGCTCGGACGCTGACGGGTGTGCTTGCGTCCGCAGCCCATGAAGGTCCATCATGACGGCGCCGAGGAGCGTTCGCAGTCGCCCGAGCCGCTCTACGAGGAGGTGGGCGACTTTGGTCTGCAGGTGCTCAAATCGCTGGAGAGCAGCTTCCTGGCCGGCGGCGGCGGGAAAGACGACGGCGCGCGGGAGCCCCGAGTAACGCCAGTGGTCCGGCCGCTTGCAGCCTCTCTCGGCGTCGCCGACACGCGGCCGCCATCGCGGCCGCAGGCCGGCTGCACGCTGTCTCAAGAGCTCCTCCTACAGGAAATGACCTCGGCCTTCGGCAGGAAGGCGGAGCAAGAAGAAGAGGAGGAGCAGCGGGAGCAGGATGCCTTGGATTGACAGCAGACGATTATTATCCGCTTGTGACGGCTGAAGGAGGCTTGCAGGAGGCGCTGCAGCAGTCTTAATGTACACTATGACTTGTAAGGCGCACACACACACTTCATGTGCACTGCTTTTGATGAAGGCGGTAGCCACAGTTGTGAAATAAAAGTTGGCACAAGTTGTCCTTTTGAATGATTTTCTGGTTGTCATGGCAACAGTAGTTGCAATCAATCCATCAATGAAGGCTCAATGGGTTTTTTTCTTGCACAGGCTGTCGTGGTCAAAGTGAGCAGCAGATGGCAGCACAACAACAACCCGACCAAATGCACACACAAGTTTGTCTGGTGATTTTGCTCAACAGGGAGGAACTTGCTGGACTTCATTTGTGTCCTCACAACTTCCCGGGTGTCCTCCCTGTTGTCCACTTGGCCATTGTTGAACTTAAAGGGAGACGTGACTCATTGAGACATTTTCAGCAGTAAAAAGTTCATATTTTGTCCAGAATGAATGTGATAACTTCATTATTCTTCATGTACAGTTAATACCTTTAAAGACACATTTTTACACTTGCTGTCGACTGATGATGACATCACCTGTGCTGAGAAAGTAGGTAACGACCAATAATTTTTTTTTTATTATTATTATTTTTTTGTAAGAGCTCAGAATTGTTCATTCGGTCGTCTTACCGATTCAACGTCTTATCATCATTGCTCTTTTTTTTTTTGTGTGTGTGTGTATGTGTGCGTGTGTTTGCGTGCGTGTGCGTGTGCGTGAAAATACATATTAATTTATACTCATTAATTCACCTAAAACCTCATAAAAATCCCATTACCCTTCACCTTAACCAGGTACTTCAGAGTCTCGCCAGAGTCGTGAGGTTCAAATGGTCAGGAGACCAGAGAAAAGGTCCGAAAAAATAAAGAGAAAAGAAAGATAAATCAAAGTGAAATCCAGCACCGACCAAACACTTCCTGCCTTCCCCATGGTAACGACCAATCATGGCTCACCTGTTTTCTGCATTTGCTCAGCCATGATTGATCGTTACCTACTTCCTCAGCGCAGGTGATGTCATCTTCAGTTGATAGCAAGTGCAAAAATTCGTTTTTAAAAGATATTAATTGTACAAGACAAATAATGAAGTTATTAAATTCATTCTGGCCAAAATATGAACTTTTGACTGCAGAAAATGGCCCAATGAGTCAAGTATCCCTTTCAGGGCGAACGGAAACGGGCTCGCAAGGTACGAGGTCACGTGGTGCGGTGCGGGTCAGACACCTGGCACTGATGACATGTTTGCCCTCATGTGACCCCTCAAATTAAAGAAAAGCAAACCCACAACAGGAAAACTGAAACCACTCAAGTCTGCTGCTAAGTGTCTAAATGCCTTGAGGCCACGCACACGCAACAGCTGTGCATGTGTGCACACCGTTGACGATGCGATCGAATTCCATGACATCAATTCACTTGCAATTCCACAACCCGATCAATCGTGTGCTCCAATCGATGACGATTGGCGTTCCACTTGATTTCAAGTCTTCTTACGAGGCCAATCGACACCGTTGATTGGAGGGAATCCTCAGCTTGTCTCACACGAGCTCTCTCGTTGTGTGTGTGTTGCGTTTGAGGGTTTCCTCGCATGAAATCCTTCATTGTGCTCTTGTATGTGGTGACCTCTGACCTCTGCTGAAGCTGTGAATTGTCCTCGTCTTCTTTTTCTTCTTCAACTTTGACTTCACTTTGCCAAACGTGTCATCGACCTTTTGTGATGTGGACCTGGCTGGACGTCTGCATGTTCAAGTCGGTCAGGAACGCACGCACGCAAGCGAGCGCGCACACACACTCACACTTGTTACGCTCGTGTGTGCGTGCGTGCATGTGTCGTCCAACTCTGTGCAGATGTCTCTCTCTTTAATTTGCGTAGAAAGTAACAATCAACCCCATCTGGCCCCATTTTACTTCCCCCTGAAAAATCACCTCTGTGCCCCCCCCCCCTCACTAAATCTCCTCACTAAGCCACGCACACACGCAGAGCAAGAGCCAGCATGCAGAACGGTGTGTGTGCGTGTCGGGATTGAAAGGCAATCAAAAAGCTATAGAAGAGTGCTTTGCTTTGCTTTGCCGTGCACAGACACAATTGAGGGCCGGCGGGCGGGCGGTGAGGGACCCCCTCCCGAGCAGCTCAGTGTTTGGGGGCCGCGGGGTCCTGTCGGCACGCTAAAAGAAAGGCGAGACAGGACAGATGGGCGGTTTTTGCCACAACAGATCATCGCTGACGATCGATTATTGATTATGGATTGACGGCGCTCGATTTCAGCACATCATCTTTGGCCCGTGAACTCTGCATGGCCATCACTTGCGTTTTGGTGGCCAAATTGCTGATCAGCCATTGGCAAAGAAAAAGAAACATCACCAAGGTCATCAATCAGTCTGCTTTCGTGGAGGACGCCAGAAATCCCACAAGAGTTTTTTTGGCGAGAGGGGAAATTGGGACCATTCATTTGCCCCTCATACATGCAATTTGAATACGTACGCTGAACACACAATATCAACTCAACACTTGTTTTGGCTCCCATTTTTCCTGAGCTGGACTCAATGAGATGTTTCAACATACAGTATACAAAATGGCTCAAATGTTGTTGATGTTGTTGTTGGGGAACCCGGCAAGTCCGGGGATGTATTTGACAAAGCAGGAAACGTGGGTAAAGAAACCCTGAAAAGTGGGAAACTGGTTTCAGAAAGGGATCAGTGAAACCAGAGGATAAGAGGGAACTCTAGCCTGGTTCATGAAAAGAGGTCATTTAAGCTCTCGGTCAGTTACCATAGCAACATGGTCCGTCAACCTAACCTGGTCGGTAGCAGGTCTTCCACAAGGAACCTCGGCGTTTACTCTGTCCCCCTTTCAGACACACACGCGACAATTCATTTCCTCATTCATTCAGTCCACTGTAGCGACTTTTTGCGTAAATACTTCTGCAGTCTACAGCGTAAAGTCCACTTTTGTCACCAACATGGCATGTCATTTTCACAATGAGTCTATTCATGAAGATGCCGCTTATTGCGCAGTGAATGAAATATTCGTCGCGAGAATGTTATCAGACCGCGCATATATGCCGGCAATTCCGCAGTTAACTTTTTGAGCGGTACAGTTTCACATCACAGTCCATCATCTACATGCACAACTTAATCCGTCCTTACATTTGCAGCAGACGTATATGCGCTCACATCCGAGCAGCATTGCGCTCCATTTTTTTCTTATACCAGTTTGAATGTTTTGATATTTCGTCTTATATCATGTAGGTGTGCCAAAAAATCAATTCATCAAAGAATCGAGATTCTCATTTATTAATCAAATCGAATCGATATTTAACATCCAAAAATCGATAATGAAGAAGAAGGGGGAAAGGCATGCTGTTTTTGTGGAAAAATGCACTTACAATACAAAATTAATAAATGTTTAAACAAAAAAAAGACACTTTCATGTCTCATTTTGTCTTGCAAAGCAGACTGGAGTAGATCATGACAATGTTGTGCATATCTGTACATTGAAGCAGAAATCATTTGTCAATCAAATAATTTTGAATCAATCGTTTGAATTGAGAATCGAAAATGGATTCGGAATCGAATCATAGACCCAAAATCGTAATCGAATCGAATCGTGAGACAGTCAAAGATTCCCAGCCCTAATTTCAAGTGCGCTTCTCCCTCACAGGATTGCAACTAAATGAAATTAATTAGAAATTAATGAGCTCTCATTCAACAGGTTTCCCCGAAAATATTGTGATTGCAAAGGACTACATTTAAAATTACACATTGACGCGAGCACCAATGTTCTCCCACTTCGCCTTCCTCTATGTGGAGCTGCTGCGGTGTTGCACTTTTTTTTTTCTTTTTTTTTTTTAAATAAAGACATGTTCAAATTTGACATATGATTGCATTATAAATTTCGGTTGAGAGGGGGGAAAAGCAACGCAGAAGCAGAGGGCGGCGTCGCGCTCGGCTTTCCCGTTGCCATGGTGACTCGACTAATCCGGGCTCCATTGAGACGGTCTTGTAAGAGTCGTAGTTAGTTGAGCTATAACTACTCAGCATTGATATAAGTCACTGGAATCCGATGGACTGGAACCGAAAACGCAGCATTTCCTACGTGAGTGTATGTCAACTCATTGTTCCGGGTTCATCTCACCGTTTGTTGAACCTCCTTTGTGAAATATACCCCAGGTCATTCAAAGCCCGCCACAGTTTCGCCTGAGCCACAGGTGCTTGGTCTCAAGTAGCTCGTCTGTTCCACCTGTTGAGTCCAACGAAGCACATGTGGCGAAAGCCAAGCCCTTTCGGGGTTTGGACGACCTGGACCCGCTACATTCCCCAACCACATTGACAAACGTGTGTTGCTGATGTGACACTCGGCACATCAGAATGGGCCTGCGAGTACGATGAGCGGGCTCCTTTTGCAACTAACTCAATTCACTTGATCAACAAGAAAAATTTTAGACTTGATGTAACTATTTATTGATGTATTATTTGCTTAGCAGGGGAGTTATTAACCACTATGTTTTTAACACTATGAATAATTAAAAGTAACTTATAAATCTTATTTAGGTCAATGTATGACTTAAAAAGACCACACTAACACAGTAAATTCAATTGCATCACCTTGAAGTATTTAGAAAAAAACTAAAATAAAAAAAATAAAATATATATATATATATATATATATATATTAGGGCTGTCAAAGTTGTTAAAGCGTTAATAGATTAATTAATCACGGAAAATTGTCGCATTAATCACGTATTAACGCATATTAATCGCACTATTTTTTTTGGACCGCACTTGAGCACACTTGAGCCTTGAGCATAACCGCGGATGGTTACATTGAATGCTGCGCAGGTCAGTGATTAGGTCAATGCACGGTATTTCCTTCGTCTGTTGTTCCAAGATGAGCGGGGTGACTCCAGTTGATTTGCTGGGTGGTAAATTTTACTTTAAACAACACTCAGACGGGACTTTAGATAAAACAAAAGTAATTTTCATTTAATTAATTAGTAATTGCTGAATTGAACCCAGTTGATATGATGCTTTTACTTTTTGAGCAATACACGCATGCATGCAATTGTGTACATGCATTTAATCTATGTTTGCAAATGACATTCAGATAATAAAATGTGTTAATGTCAAAACATTACGGTATTTTGTATTTTTATATTACGCAAATACGCAAGTAATTCAGCTGATTAATCATGACTAATCAAAATTAAAATGTGTGATTAATCAGATTTAAAACTGTAATATTTGAGAGCACTAATATATATATATATATATATATATATATATATATATATATATATATATATATATATATATATATATATATATATATATATATATATATATATATATATATATATATGTATATATATGTGTGTGTATATATATTTTAGTGTGGGCTACTTTGATGATGAGACAGCATTTTTGCACAGATGTGCCAGGCTGGCCACTCGGAAATGTGCACTCTCCTGTCTTGCTATTTTGTTTTCTTTTTTCCTCCCATCTATTCTTGTCATCCGGGACCCTTGTGTAAACCAATCAACTCCCTCCACTCACTCGCGTCTTGTTCAGGTGTGCCTCGTTGTGTCGTTTTAGTTTCCTGCTTTGGTTGTCTTTGTCACTGTCACAACGTTTTTTTTCCTGGTCTTCCTTTGGTACTTGGAGTTTGCACTTTCTTTTTCATTTCATTTCTTTTCTTTTCTTTTCTTTTCTTTTCTTTTCTTTTCTTTTCTTTTCTTTTCTTTTCTTTTCTTTTCTTTTCTTTTCTTTTCTTTTCTTTTCTTTTCTTTTCTTTTCTTTTCTTTTCTTTTCTTTTCTTTTTTTAATGACTTTGTTATTTTAGTTAGTATTTAGATTGCTCCCAGTATGTTTGATAGCATTTTTGTCTTTTGTAAATAACTAGCTATATAAGCTAATTCTAGCAAATAGTTGCAGCGACGACGGAATGTCCCACGATAATCGACTTGACTGGAAAAAAAAAAAGTCTATGAGGCTGGTTTCTTCTGAGGGGGAGATGGATCCGTTCACCCGAATCTTAATCTGAACCCTTGGATTGCTTTGAAGCCATTTTGAAGGAATGTCAGCGAGAAGATCAGATTGACACCTCCACTAGTCTGCCTTTGTGTCATTTGTTTGTCCACGCCAGCGATGCAGGTAATCGTGCGCAGCTCGCTACAGACGTGTTTGGCTCGTTGTATACTTCCTGCCTGTGACAAGTTTTGCTCTGAGCGGCCAATCAGAGGAGCAGAATGTGACGACTTTGAAATCCGATTGGTTGAAGAAACACTCCCGTTGCTAAGGGAGCTCAAATTTGATAGGCCGCCTGCCACTCCTGCTGGTCAAGGTCCTGAGCAGATTTCATTGCCATGGCAACAAACACATACAGGCTGAAATCTGATTGGACAAAAAAAAAAAATCCACATCTCGGAAGCAGCACAGTCAAGAAAAACGGGAATAAATGTTTTCATGTAACAAAAGTTGATCATCTAAATGGAGCCGAGTTGGGATGTTGGAGAGGCGGAGCTTCGAACCTCTGACATTGAGACGCTTGTGGGCCGGCGGCGGGCGGGCTGGATGGACAAACGCTTGCTCACCATTGTTGCGCGCGCGTCGTCGCTTGAGCTCGACTCGAGTCGCGTGAGCCATATCCTGGCTGATCCCCAAAAGAGCCCGAGAGGGAGGGGCCAGGGCCACCACGGGGGTCCATTGAGACACACCAGACCACTTGCACGCCATTCAACTGGTGTGTGTGCGTGTCAGGGTCGAGGTTGGGGAATGCAGGTCGTCAACAGCCTGACACACTTTGGATTTAGACACATTAAAACCCGATCGTCTTCACCTGTTGAATCCAAGCACCTGCCACTAAATCCATGTAGCATTTGTCCCCAGACTTGCTGTTGTGAAAATGGTATGCTGCACACAGTGGAATTTTCACCGTCGAACAAGAAAATGACATGAAAATAAACGTTGTGGCGAAATCCAAACATTCAAGCATACACAGTGGCAACGTAAGATGGCCGCCAGCGGGTTCACGTCCCCCAGTGGCGCTTTACGGAACTTGTTTGTCCATAACGATGTCACCCTTCCACAAGAAGGCGGGGCAGCTCGTTAACACCTCACTCATGTGGCTTTCATCAGGTGTGTGCGTGTATTTCTTGGAGTGAAGATGCGTGTGTGCGTGTGCGCGCTGAAAGTGAAAGATGGTCAGCGGAGGAGGCCGGAAGCAATGGTGTGGCCCCGCCCCTTCAGCAGCGTGACAAAAGATGAAAGTGCATGGTCCTGTTCAGGTAGCCGTGGCAACCTGAAGTTTGGCCCCGCCCCTTGGCCTCATTCCAACATCATCCGCTCACCAGAAAAGCAAAAATAGGAAAAGCAGAACAAAGGAAGGTCTCGGAAGGTCCTGGAAGGTCTCGGAAGGCGTCTCCGGTTACAGGTCGGTCTGGGCTTGGGCCACGCCCCCTTTTCTTGCCAATTGCAGACTTGTACACACATGTATGATGTATTAAATGTGTATTCTGTTGATAGCGTGTCGTCAAACGAGCTTCCAAGCATTTGTGTCCCGTGGCCGTCATCGATGTCGGTCCAGAAGGACCGTCGTCACTCGCAGGAACTTAAAGGTCTGGAGGCGGGGCAGTGGGCCAGCGTGTGGTGGAGGCCACTTCCTCAAGTCTGCCGCCGGCCAACGGTCTCGTTCAGCCGCTTCATTTCCTTTCCATTATGCAGACGAGGCCGACGACGGCGCCGTCATCGTCTGCAAGCTTACGTAGACGTCCCGCACCGGACTTTGGCTAAATCTGGTGCGAGCGTCCCTTCATTTTTCGTTGCTGAGCAATGGATGGATCGTCTGTCATTTGGGGCCGCTTTGCTTCCTCGGGGTCTGGACACGTGCACGACTTTCATCCCGGGAAAATCACGAACGATGAATTTTGCAGGAAGATTTTGAGATGTGTGCGACAATTGAAGCGTTTAACAGAAGATGGAAGTTGCCTCCAACACAATCAAATACAAGCTCCCCCCCCCATGGAGACGGTCCGACATAAGTCCCGCCCCCTTTGCACTCTTAGCTCAAAATCGGCCACATTGCTCGCTGGGCGGTGGCGGGTTTTTGTGCGTGTACTTTTCTCAGGTTTGCATTTTGCCTCAAGTCAAAAGATGGAATCTTTTGTGGGGTGTCAGCTGAAGAAAACGGCGCAGGTGCGATTCAGACGTTTTTTTTCAGCGACGCTTGTTGATGTTTTACAGCCTTTCAAAGGTCAAATGTCGTCGTTGGCGTTGTCATGTCCTTCTTGCATCAGAAGTCAGCCAAAGAAAAGAGAAAAGGAGATAGGATGGAATGAGAGAAAACTGATCTTCACAAGAGGTCAGAGGTCAATGCTTGGTGACCGCTGCCAGTTGTTGGGTTGACCTTTTGACCTTTGAGGCTGCTCAACAACGAGGGCTGGGAATCTCGCGATTCGATTCGATTACGATTTTTGGGTCTACGATTCGATTCAGAATCGATTTCCGATTCTCGATTCAAACGATTTTCGATTCAAAATTATTTGATTGACAAATGATTTCTGCTTCAATTTACAGATATGCACAACATTGTCATGATCTACTCCAGTCTGCTTTGCAAGACAAAATGACAAATAGAGACATTAAAGTGTCTTTTTTTTTTTTGTTTAAACATTTATTAATTTTGTATTGTAAGTGCCTTTTTCCACAAAAACAGCATGTGGGCTACAACTGCCTTTTCCCCTTCTTCTTCATTCCTAATTTAAATAAAATCAATTTTTGGATATTAATATCGATTTGATTCGATTCAAAAATGAGAATCTCGATTCTTTTATGAATCGATTTTTTGGCACACCCCTATCAACAACCTTCAAAGAAAAGATCCAAAATCAGAACACGCCAAAAGGTGGCCACCTCCACCAATCAGCAATTCCAGTCAATGATGATGCTGCATGCGAGGCAACGTCGACGTCCACTGTCGCACTGCGCTGCCTCAGGGAAAGGCAAACAGATTGCGAAACACATTTCAGTCAGCAAACGTTGGCTTCCATTTGCTTTTGTGCACTTCAATACACAAACACACACGCACACAGGTGCAGCAGGAACGGCAACATGAAGCTGCTCTCGCGTCACTTTGTTTCATGATAAAAGTGTGCAACACCTGCTCTTGTCTGTGTGTGCATGTGTGTCCTGTACACGAGAACTGAGTGCTTTTTTTTTTTTTTCCTGATTGCTTTGATTTGTGAAAAGTGTTGTGATTTTCGGATTGATACGTGATTTTTTTTTCCTCCGTTTCAGGTTAAATGTCACACTAGGTCCTTCACTCCAGCACACAATCATCCTCATCTTCATCATGAAGAGCTGGTGAGGGAATGTTGCAATCAAGGCACGCACAACGCACGCACGCGAGCGACTAAAGTGCGTCGCTTTTGCCGCGATGCTCGCTTGTCCTGTTGAAAGGCAGCAGAAAAAGTGGCCTAAAAAGCGGAACGTCGTGAAAAAGCCATTAAAAGGAAAAAGTAAAAAAGCGTAACGTCGTGAAAAAGCCATTAAAAGAATATTTTGCCTGCCCCCACCCCCCTTTCCCCCCCAGCCCACAAACAAATGCAAATGGATGTGAGAAGTTTGGAGCGGGACCCCCATTTGAGAGGCCGTCTCAATGGGCTCCAAAGGAGCCTCTAATTAATCTAAGTACACCACCAATAGGCCCACTTGGAATTTTCTTCTCCCCTTTATGTCAATGGAGGGGGGGGTTGTGGTGGTGGTGGGGGGCTGGTTGTCCCCAAAGAAAGAGAAAGAAAAGAGAGAAGGGATCAGGCCTGGGGCCCGCCCCATTCACACCGACCGGCCCCACCTAACCCTGACGTGCACACTCACGTGCGCCACTCAACATGTTCTCAAAATGTCTCCATTCAAGTTAAGGTCCTGGTGCCGGTCCTGGTCTCAGTCTTGGTCCCGGTCCCGGTCCTGGTCCTGGTCCCGGCAAGGTCAGGTGGACAAAGGCGACAGAAGGGGGCGTTTGCGGTCAATCAGTAACGGAGCTAAAGGGCATGCGCCTGTGGGGAGTTGGCCGCCTTCTAAAGGGGCTTTGAGAGCTACACAACATTCCCCCCCACTGCCCCCCACACCATCCCCTTCCCTCAATGGGCCCCTTCACAATCACTTGAAAGGAGCTCAGGGTGTCCCCCAAACAAAGTCCAAAGCAGCAAAAGCCTGAAAGAGCTTCTAATAAGCTTTTAACTATTTTACATCGGGGCCACTCTATGACTCCCCCGCCTGCCTGCCTGCTCCTCACCCCCCTGGATGACCCACCACCCCCCACCCCGTTACCATCACTGTGTTCCCCTTTCCTTCAAGCCGCATGGCGAGCGTTTCAAAGTGCACTGTAAAAGCCGAACCAGCGCCTCACAATCGGGTCCGGACCGGGCAGGACCCACCCCCAAGAACGACGGCAGGTTCGGACCCTCACGACTGGACAATCCAAGTTGAAGACGTTTTGGTGTGTGGGACTCCGGGAGGGCCCTCGGTGGTCCGGTTGCCGTGGAAACTCTTTATTGCCGTGGAAATTGCCTGAGTCTTTGAGGAGGTCAGAGTTCGGCGAGGATACGGCGGGCCGAGGGGTTTCGGGGGGTGGGGGTGGGGGGGGGGTGGGGGGCACAGCCAGGAGCCCCTCGGCCTCTGGATGACTTTTGCACCACTCGTTAAGAATTTCATGCTAATTGTTGAGCCGTCGTTATCCGCCAAAGACGACCCACTCGTGGCAAGTGGGAGGATGGCGGTTACCGTGACGACGCACGAGATGGCCACATGACGTTCGGAAATCGCGACGACTTGTCGGGTAACGATTCACGTCAAGGCCACACCTGTGGCCAGAACTCAACCTGATGCCGACACTAGCAATTGTCATTCTTACCCCACCACAACCTGCTCCATTCAGCATTTCTTGAACGAACGTGCGGTGCACAACCTGGATACGCTGCGGCCATCTTGGATGTGGCAAAGTCAAGCCGTATGGCACCTTCATTTGCTTCGTCAACACTTTGACACTTAAAGCAAGTCATCACTTTTTTGTTTGTTTTCAGCAAAAGTGGTGCAAAAAATTTTTTTTCAGTATATTTGATATGTATTTGTGGGGAAATCATCTGAAGCGAAAGTACAATAATGTTCACTTGGAAATGTTCTTCAAGTCAAATTCATTCCGACTTGTTCAAGCAAATGGTGAAAATGATGCCAGTGGAAAATAAAGTGACTTGTATAAAATGAATTTCTTACTGCCAAACTGAGTGCCGTAAACAAGATGGGGGTTGCAAAGTTGAAAATTTTACTTTTTTTTTTTTTTTACGGTTACTTTTTGCAGGCAAGCAAAAGGCGACATTGAAATGCCAGGATGGACACCTTGTTGCTTCCCACCACTGACCTGTATATATGACTGGATAGCCGATAGCCCATACACACCAATGCAAGACTACTATAAAGTATATGTTATACATACAGATGAGAAATACAGCTCAGAGGCAGTTAGGATAGGGCTGGGAGGCGGGATGCACAATATTTTTTAACAAGTAATAAAAAAATAAATAAATAAACTAAATAAAAAAATAAACATCATTAAGCATGTATTTAAGGCAAGTTGTCAAATGTCTGAAGTCCTCTTATGTATGTTTAATAAATTTAAAATATGATAAATGATGCTGTTTTTACTAAGTACTGTCTCAAATGTTCGATCCTGTAAATATATTGGATGTTATGGCGAGAAACATTTCTTGGGAGGAGCAATATGGCCGCCTCGCCACCGAAAAAGTCTTGGCATCTCAGCTATCCAGTCATATATTCACATCAGTGGTTCCACCACTGACATTCGGCCATTTTGTGGCTAATATGGTGGCCACATCCAAAATGGTGGATGTGTTGACGCATTGCAGGCAAAATGAAAAGAAAAAAAAAAAAAAGTTTTTCATTCCAGATGTCACAACTTCACAAGTCAAGACGACTTTGGAGCGACGCCACTTTTCGGTTTGCGCTTGTTTCCATTCATGTGCACGACGAGGCACACGAATGCGTCATGTGTGCTTTTGCCTCTTGCGAAACCTGCTCGGGAACGTTTACACTTTCCATGCATGCAAAATCAAGCGCAAAAGAATTAAAAAAGGCAAAAAAAAACTACAAAAAAAAAGGCTTTCCCGCTGGCCGTCACAGCGACAACGGAGTCGGGACTGCATGCGAGGGTGCGACCTCGGCCTGCCCCGAGGAACGTGTGTGTGTGTGCGCGTGTTACAGGTGCAGTCAGTGGCACAAGGTGGAGTGTGGGGGCCTTGGGGGCGGAGTCAGAGGTTATCTGGAGGAGCACAAAACTTCCATCTGCTTCACTTTTCATGATCCTATCAGACCACCGACACCCACTGGAGACCCCCCCCCCAACCCTCAAAGCCCCCCCCCCCCCACACACACACACACACATTTGAGCCCATCTTCACTTCCTCCTCAATCTTGGAAAAAGGCAAAATGTGTGTGCGTGCGTGTTGCTTGGTTGCTCCCTTGATTGACGCTTTCCTGACACTTGGTTGGGCAAAAAAAAAAAAAAAACTCCCTGCAGCACTTTGTGTTTGCAAGAGCAAGCGATAGTGTGTTGTGTGTATTTGTGTGCGCATGTGTGTGTTTGAGTGTCAGCAGACGTTTGATTGAGTTTGTTTGTGACGACTTTTTTGTTTGTCTGTTTGTTTGTTTGTTTACTTTGTTTGTTTGTTTGTTTGTTTGTTTGTTTGTTTGTTTGTTTGTTTGTTTACCTTGTTTGTTTGTTTGTTTGTTTGTTTGTTTGTTTGTTTGTTTACTTTTGTTTGGGAAACACAACAAAGATGTGAGCTCATGATTTCTTTCTTATGAACACGATATTATATTTCGGATGAAATGTTCCATGATTGGACCTTCTTTTGTCTCAACACTAAAAACTCCTCAAGCACACACTTGTGCCTGTCGACCCGCTGACCTTTGACCCCAGAAGGGTCAAAGGTGACTTGGGGCTGGAGTGGCTTTCCGACTTTGACGAGGTGACGTTGGGCAACTGCGGAACTTTTGTGCATGATTTGAAAGTCAAGCGGGTTGGAGAATGTTTGCAAATTTCTCCGCAGGTCAATGGAGTCATTCGGACCCTCGGACGGGCTCACTAATTGGTTCCCTTTCGCACGCACGGACGACAAACGTCAAGCTGGCCAGCGACTCGTTTGTAGCAAAACAAATTGAGGCCGGTTGAAGGACGCATTCGTTAGTATCCGTTTGTGTTTGATGGCCTGCGCTTGTAAAAAAGGGCATTGTGATGATGTCATCGCTGACGTCATCATTCCCCCACATCGGGACACGCCCTCATTGTTATGCTCAACTTGTTTGCAAGTTTCAACAATGTGCAAGTTGCTAAATTAAAGATTTCATCACAGCTATCATTTTGGATTTTTTTTTTCATTTTTGTTATTTTGATTTTGTTTTCAGTTTTGTTTTTTAAATGGAGTTCGTTTTAATTCAGTTTCAGGGTGGTTCTGTTAGTTTTTATTAGTTTTAGTTATTCAATAAACGTTTAGTTTTAGTTGTTATTTTTTTTATTTTATTTTTTTAAATGTGTATGACTTGTGCGCAGTATTTCAAAAACAGCATGGAAGTGATGTCATCTTTTGGTGCTTTTCTATTGACTGCTGCTATCGTCACTTCTGTCTGACACACTTTCAAACTTAAAATGTACATAAATAAATAAGTAAATAAATTTACATCAAATCACATTTCAAATCCTCGCCAAAGGCTCATGCATTCAATTAATTAATTAACAAAGACTAAAACTAAGGACATTTTGGCTATAATTATAGTTTTGTAAACATAAAATGTAGTTTGTTAATTTTCGTTTTTAAAAAGTATTTTTATTTTATTTCGTTAACAAAATTGTTTCTTGAAATTGAGATTTTTCATTAGTTTTAGTTCACTCAAATAACCTTGAAATCATCTGGATCCAGAAAGTGATCATTTCACTTCATGGAGGACCCCCCCAAGTGTACACACGTATGAAATGTGTCAAATGCAGTTGGAATGTGGTTTATGGTTTTTACAATATTATATTAGTGCATCAGACGTGTGTGTAAACGCAGAAGACACACAAAGAAGAGTGTAGGATATTTTTGTATAAAAGTAAAAACTTTATTGCGCTTCAAAGTGTCAGTATAGATAAAATCTTTTTTTTTTTGTCTGTACAAAAACATTGCAAGGAATAAATAAAGGCATGACGAATGAGTCTCGAGTGTGAAAGTTGACACAACTAATTGGACAGTCGACCTTTCAACACCTGCATGTGCTCCAGGTCCAATTAGAAGACCCCCCGCGGGCCGCCAAAGAGCGCGGGTTCGAGCGGGCTTCCCGGGCTGTAGGCGGGCGAGGATGAGGAAGATGAGGAGGATGATGATGAAGGCGGCGAGGAGGACGGCGAGCTCGCGCAGCAGGAGAACCACGAGCAGGCGAGTCCGGAGGCGGGGGTTCCGCCTCGGTCGCGGTCGGCCATGCGGAGCGTCTCTGCCAGGGCCCAGATGTAGTTGTGCGCCAGGCGCAGCGTCTCGATCTTGGTCAGCTTGCTGTCGTCCGGCAGCGCCGGAAGCACGCGGCGCAGCTGTTCCAGGGCGCCGTTCAGGTTGTGCATCCGGTTCCGCTCGCGGTCGTTGGCCTTCAGGCGACGGCTCTTCCGGACCACGCGCACGGTCGACTCGCAGCGCGCGCGCCCCCGCCGACGCTTCCTCTTCGGCGGCGGAGGCGGCGACGCGGAGCGCGTGCTGGAGCGGGACTCGTCGTCGTCGCTGAGCGGGAAAAAGACGTGCGCGTCCATGGCTTGGCTCAGGTCAGGTCAGGTGAGTGAGTGACGCGCGTGCGTGTGCGTGCGGGCTCGGGACGAGCGCGATGGTGCGAGTGTGGCACACGACCGACCTCAGCCCGCATTTTATACCGCACGCGCACAATGGGCGACCCCCCCTCGCCACAAGCCTTTGCCCCCCTCCGGGGAGGATGAAGAAGATGAATGAAGCGTGCCCCGTGCCGCGGGAGCTCCTCATTTGCATAAGCGGCCCGCGGGCACGAGGAGCGTGCCACCAATCACGGCCAGCCAATCAGCGGACAGCCACGCGCAGGAGTCCCCCCCCACCCACCCCCACGTCACGTGACACACAAAGTCCGTCACACGAGACACAATCCGCGCGTGCGTGCGTTCGCTCGTTGTGTCGCCATTAAGAAATCATGAGCGGGTGCGCGTGCGCGCACAATCTATCAGAGGTGAATAGCAGCATTGTGCGCGCGCGCCGCGTGCACTTCTTTTCACGCTTTGTGTCGCTTTTCTTTCTTTTGCTGCATACCGCTTTTCTCATTCTAATAACTGACGGAGCGCGCGCGTGCGCGCGTGCGCGTGACCAAATGGCCTCTTCCGCCGACTCTCATGCACTTCTTTCCATCAGTGTCGTTATTTTTTATTTATTTGTTTTGCTTGTCCAACATGACTTTTACGTCACCTTTTTTTTTTCGTTCCATTCATCAGCATGCAACAATTAGGCCGACAATTGTTTTGTTTTGTTGTTGCAACGCGAACACAAAAACAAAAGCAAAAGCTCCCAAAATTGAAACAAAGACGTGCGAGTTGAAGTCTTCACTTGTTCAGCAACAGGTACGGTAACCGGCCAAAAAAAAAAAAAAAAAAAAGTTCTTGCAGATCCACCTTGCATGCGCATGCGCAACGTGCACTTTTTTTCTTTCTTTTTTGTTTTTACTGTTCTAATCTTCTTGTTTTTAAATGAGCAATTCTACACAAAGAAGGTACTCATGTATCCTCAAATGACAAGTTATACTTGACATAGATTGAGCATAAGCATTCAAACAATATGATTGAACATAGAAAATCAAGTCAAAAAACATAAAAACAACAGAAATTCTACTCTAACAAATTTGGAAATGACTGTCCATAACCAATTTCAAAGATTTACAAAATAGTAGAAAGTCATTTTTGCAGTAGAGTATGGTTATGTTTGAAAATATCTGCTTTTTTTTTTTTTTTTTTTAAATAAAAACGACCAAAACTTCTGGGAGCAACTTGATTGGCCAATTATGTTGTGTTGCCTCCTCCAGTCTGAATGAAGCAAGTTGCATGATTGGCAACCTCGTTCGTTCATGCAGACGTCATTTCAAGCCCAAGTAGGAGCGTGAAAAGTTGTCGAGTCGGGCTCCAGATGGAGGAGTGGGACCGTCACTTGCCTTCGGTGTCGGTTGGCGTGGGTTCACTTTTCCGCCTGGGAGACTATGTGCGGCTTACATGATGTAAGCTTGTGTGAGTGAGATATTTAAAAAAAACACTTTTGACGTCCTGCAGTTTTTTTTTTTTTTCATCAATTCATCAAAATGTCAATTTTTCATTGCGCGACTAAAGGAGGCGGAGTGCCCGACCGGGTTAGTGCCACTGCAGGTGGACACGATTGCCGGTCGAGTGTCCAAGTGTACTCTTTTCATTGCAAATGAAAATCTGTAACATCGGAGAAAGTGGAACCTGCATTTTTCCCTCTTCCAACACACCTGATTGAAATGATCAGCTCATCAGAAGGTGCCTGATTACAATGCTGATCGTTTGAAGCGAGTGTGTTGGAGGAGGGAAACGCTTTGCAGGATGACAATTTTCAAGTCCTCCAAAGTGCTCGCTTGGGTTTTGTGAGCGACTGTGCAACCATGCGGGGCCCTGAACTGGATTCAAGTGTGCCAAAAGAGGATCCCGGCCATGCCGGCATATATATGACTGCCTCACTCAAGACGATTGCAATCGTTGCGCAAGCCCAAAATGAGTTTGACGTTGATTTGCATTTTTGGGACATCCTTGCTGGACAACGGCGACAAGAAAATGCCCCCCCCCCCCCCCCCTCTCTCCGTCAATCAAGTTGCTCAAGTGGAATCTTCCTGTTGACAAACTTGAATGTCATCGCTGGCCAACAGCTTCTAAGTCATTTCAAAACCAACTTGTGGCCAGTCCTCTCGTGCGGGTGACATTTGGACAAATGATTGACCAGTGTTGAAAATGCTGCTCGATGAAACGTGTCATTTGAGGGGTCTGGTGAAAAGTCACCATTTCAGAGCTTCAACGTTTTGGACCCACACCAGCAAAATAGATTATTGTTAATTTTTTGGGGGGGCAGGTGGAGAATTGCTGCGCTTATTGTTGTCATAGTAACATGACTTGTTGGCAAGAATTTTTGCAATCAGTCTCATTTAATGAGATGCACATCGATGGATTCATACGATTGGTTGTGCGTGCGTGCGTGTTTACACGTGGGTGGAGTTTACAGCGGGAAGAGGAGTTTATGGTGGGTTTGTCTTTTTTACACCTTGTTGACTTCAAAGTGTGGAAGCAGATTGTCAGCGTGTGCGTAAAAGTGCATGTCAGCATTTTATGGATGTGTGCGTGATGGCACACACACAAACACACAACAACAACAACAACAACAACAACAAGCATGAAGTTGCAACATGATGCAGACGAGACATGAGTGACACTCTTGCAATTTTCCAAAATGTTATGCGGCCACTGCCGTAATAACGTCACGTCTTCTTCTTTCTTTGTTGCCTTGTGGACGTGTTCATTTACTTTGTGTACGCTTGCTTGATGGTGCAAAAAAAAAAAAAAAAAAAAATCCTCAACACCCCTCCCTGAAAGCTCCCCCCCCCCCCATGAAGAGGATCAAAAGAAAAGGAGAAAAGAAATCAAGTGAAAGAGAAAAGCGCTGGAGTGAGAGGTCTGTGCGGAGAGCAGCTTGGACAGGATTAAGACACGAGACCAGAAGACCCTCGACACCCCACAAACATGACCCTTGACTCCCCCCCAACATCAGCACACACGCACCAGTGGAAAGGCTGCCACAAGTCACGTTTGCATCGTTAACCATCATTTGCGTTGGGAAAAATGTTGAAAAGACGTTGAAATGTCGGGACGGCCTTCAAGCGGCAAACTGGCCGAGGAGGCCAAATGACAAGACGATGACATTGTCAAATATGCAAACGATTGCAACTTGACCAGAAATCTGAGAAACCCACCTGCGGATTCCCTGATTCTTGCTGCTTGCCCTCATCAGGGATGCTTGACATCCCACACATCCTGTTTGTGTACTTGGAGAAAGCGCAATGCAACTCAGATGACATTTCGCGTTTCTTTGTTTTTGACCACACCGTCATTTACAATCTCAACACGCTTTTTTTTTTTTTTGTACATGACAAAGACGCCAGTCAGAACAAGTTGCACGCCCTCCAATATTTCCTCGTCTTTGTCAACAAAATGAGTCAATTCAACGTTTGAAAAGATCCACAAATCACAAATGGTCACATGCTCGTTTGTGTCCAGCTGCGGACCATCACGTCTTTGCCACATGTCAACTTGAACGCAATCCAACTCATTCACTGCCAGCCATTTTAGAAAATTTTAACATTTTCAATACTCACGTGATATTACATTCAATAATTATATATAAACCGAATCTACCAAATGACAGAATAGACTCCCTACTTTTTGTCCCGTCCCGTTCTTTTATAATTGACCGTAGAAAAATGTAGGTTTGCCAAAATACAGCCATTTCTTCCATGGACTCTCAAACTGTGTTTCTTTCGTATAAAATGGTGCAATGATGTCATCTACCGGTGGTTGGGCATCAGTCAAGTTGTTTCCAAATTTGATATCTACAGTGGAGCATAATCAGATTCGCCCCCATTTAGCACCGCTCTAAAAAATACAATTGACAAGTATACTTGTCAAAGGCAGTGAATGAGTTAAGAACAAATGCTTTCCATTTTTTTCCAGCATGCCCAAAACAAATGCAAAAGTGATTTTTCTCATTTTTGTCGGTGGGGTATATGCCACGGAAGAGGCGGGACTTCCGATTTCCGTGATTTTGCACTTGAGCTTTGATTCCGCTCCGGGTTGCGAACCCGCAAACTGAGAGGCACAAAGTCGGAAGCTGACCCGGAACCAAAGCTCATGTGAAAAAACCGTCCTGCCTCTTCCGTGGCATATTCCCCATTGGCAGTCGTCACTTGTCGTCTTTTTTTGAGGGAATTAAGTTGCCGCTTCTTATTAATTTCAACTCCCTTTAGAGATAAGAAGATTATCCGTTATCTTTAAAGGGAGTTGGAATTAATACGTCAATGGATTCGTAGAGAAATTAAGATTGGTTAAGTTGAAATAAGCAAGTATACTTTGTTTTGGTTCTGCTTTGTTTTGAAGTTTTAATCATAATGTGGTCATTTATGTTTAGTATGCCCCCACTGGCCAAGCAAGGCTATTACATTTAGATGTGTGCACTTCCTGCTGGGTAAAAGCTTAAAAGCAAGATGGCTGCCTTAGCTCTGGTGTGTACGAGAGGAGACAAGCTAGGCAGGCATCTCGGCTTGATCAGGATTGTCAAGCATTATAAGTAGTATTATTTGATATCCTGCAATATTTCAAGCTGAAGGGTTAGTATTGTTCACATATCAACTCTTCAAGAAAGCCAACATCCATAAGCCGCTCCCTGACATCATCGCTTGAGAAAACAATTGGTGAGTTGAAGCCCTGCTGAGACCTGCACTCGTCTTTTAAATAACATTTGAAATCGAACAAAAATGCCACAAAGAGAAGTCACCAAACCACTTGTGTCAAGTAGCAGTGTTGTTTGTGCGAACGTATCAACAAGGATCAACTGGGAAACTTTGGAAGCCCCTAAAAAACAATTAATAATAATTTTGGCAACCTCCCCCGCCTGGTCCCAGGAGGTGTTGTCGCCGGCACCCGAAAAAGTGGACGGCATCACTGCCGTGCCGTTTCCACGGCACCGCTGGGCGCCGGGCAAGCGCTCGTCGTGGCTAAATTATCGGGCGAGCAAACAGGCCGCGACAAGTGAAAAGGGAAGCAAGTCCCAGAATGCAACAGCCGACTGATGAAGTGGCGAGCGCTCGCTCGCCTGCGCATTCAGCGCCGTGATTGACGACGGCCGCTATTACATTAAAACCTTCCTGGGCAACAAGGCCACAATGGGGCTACAATGGGGCCACAATGGGGCCGCATGGGGCCGCCATGGACGCTCCCAAAGATCTTCCAATCACACAAGAGCGTCGCTTTGTCATTTTGTTTGTGCACACCGCACTTTTTTTTTGCGGAGGCGCTCGGACGGTGAGTTGGAGGTCACGTGACTTGACTCCAGTCAGACTTGAGCTGCCAATTTTGCCGCTTGCTACAAAAAATCAAAAGTTGAAAGGTTGGCAAGGAGCGGACTTGACTGACACGTGTCAGGATTCTTGATGAAAAAAAGTGCTAGGATAATGTCAACACACTCTCAAGATGGTCGCCGGGCACACTTTTGGGGATGACATCTCGTCAGCTAGCAAAAAGCAAGAAGGAGAATTTCTCTCTCTCTTTCTTTATCCCAGTGACGTTTCCAAACAGGACGGGAAGCGAGAGTTTTATCAGCACCATGTGAGGCTGACAAAAAACATCAACTTTGATATAAATGGACCACTGACATATATATACATATATATATATATATATATATATGTGTGTGTGTGTGTGTATTGCATATATGCATATTGCTCCTCCCAAGAAACGTTTCTCGCCATACCATCCTATACATTTACAGTATGCGAATTGGAGAATATATGAGACAGTACTTAGTAGAAACAGCATAATTTATCATTTATGCTGTTCTACATTTATTAAACATAAACTAGACGCCTTCAGACATTTTACAACTTTCCTTAAATACATGTATAACTGATATGCTTAATGATGTTTAGTACAGGATGAAACTTGTATATTTGTTTTTGAAGAATTCTAACTGTAATTCCCAATAAGATTTCTTCTCCAAATCTAATATTGGGGTCTAACCCCGGGATTACACAGGATGGCATATGCGTTGCATCTCTGCTCCGCTGCGTCTTGACTGTGTGCTCCGGATGCGTCAAAAGGAACTGAGTGATTAAAAAAAAAAAAGGTGGTCTTCAAAGCACACATAGCACGTCCACTTGGGCGTAGTGGCTCAGTGGTATGGTGGTTGTCTCCTAAACCAGAGGTTGTGGGTTCGATCCCAGGCCATTGTGATCACGTCGAAGTATCCTTGAGCAAGATACTGAACCCCCAATTACTCCTGATGCTGCGTCATCAGTAGGTGAATGGGTAGTCAAAATATAAAGCGCTTTGAGGGCCTTAAAGGTGGAAAAGCGCTATATAAATGAAGTGCCATTTATTTATTTATTTTTACTTGTTAAAAAATAGTGGGCACCCTGGCACAACTCCCCCACCCCGGCTCCAGCCTTCTACTAACTGCGTACGAGCTGTATATGTTTCATCTGTATGTATACCATATAGATCCAGTCGTCTGCTCGGGAGGTGGGAGTAACAAGATGGCCGCACTGTGACTTCAACAGCTTGCACTGGTGTGTATGTGCTAACGGCTATCCAGTCATACATTCAGGTCAGTGGAAACTGGAATGGACTCCCAATTGGCTGAAGGCAGACAGCCATCTTGCGTTGCCACTCTGAGTGACAACTGGTGTTGTCTTTTGGATGTTTTGTCTCAGGATCCTCGTTTCGTGTCACTGGAGCTTTGCAAATGGATTGTTTGCATCCTCCGTTCACATGATATCATCTCAATATGGACAATTGTCAAAACTCCTGCAGCTTCGCTTTATGTTTTGGCAGACATTTTGTCCTCACTGGCTTGACTTTGACTTGATTGTTGCCCATGCAAATTTGAAGAGAACATTTCAAATTGCATTCAATGTATTGCTTCTTGCTCGGTACAACCATAGCGCCCCCGCACACGCTGGCATTTTTTGCCGCAAGGCCAGAAAATGATGTGAAAATCAAGTTGGAGGGGCACCCAAGCGAGATGGTCGGGTAAGATGGCCGCCCGCCGGTGGCTTCACTCCTCTTTTGAACAACACGACTTGTCAATGTGCTGGCTTGTTGTACTTCAAGGGACTGCAAAATGTGTTGTGATTTGCGGGAAGCCAAAGGTTGTTGTCGTTGTTGTTGTTTTTTTGTTGAGCATGTCCGTTGATGTGCACCAGCCCAATTTCAAGGTGGACCCTCCCTCCCTTTTTCCGTTTGGACACCAACAAGACAGCATCTTTCCTCAACACGCTCACTCATCACTGGCAACCACAATGCACTGCAGCCTAAGTGTGTGTGTGTGTGTGTCTGTGTTCTTGTACATAATACATTGAGGACCAAATATGTCTTTATCCAACAGAATTAGAACATTTTTGTGAAGTGAGGACATTTTGGCCGGTCCTCACTTCGCAAGACCTTTTTTAGGAGGTCAAGACTTGGTTTTAGAGTTTAGGTTTGAATTGGGTTATGGTTGGGGTTAAGGTAAGAGTTTAGGAAATGCATTATGTCAATGGATGTCCTCACAAAGATATATGTACAAGGATGTGCGTGTGTGTGTGTTATGGCTGGGAGGTCTGGAGTGTGTGTGTGTGTGTGGGGGGGGGGGGGGGGGGGGTAGTGTTTTTGAGAGCAATAACTTGAATTGGCGGCAACAAAAGAAGCGATGAAAAGGAGACGAGGAGCTGCGAGTCTTGACTTGACAAAGCTGCAAAAACTTTCTTTCAGCCTAATGAAGCTGTTGTCCGAGGGCGGCCATGGGGGGCGGAGACCAAACGGGGGAGGGGCGGGGGGAGGGATCAGGGACTGTCTTCGCACGTGATTTGTCATACAATCACAATCTTTAGGAGACCCACACGCCTCCTCTCCATATGTCTGCTTGCTTTGCATCTGAAAGAGGGGCACAGGGTGGGTGTGGGGGGAGGGGGGGTCCTCTTTTTTTTTTTTTCTTTTTTTGCGGTGGCTTGCAGTCTCAACTTTGAGTAAAGTGACAAAGACGACCCCCCCCCCACCCCCCCCCCCCCCCCCCCCACACACACACACACACACGTTAAGAGCTGCTCAAATGGATATGAGAGCAATAACAGTAAAACGTTGCATCATGTGTTACCATGGCAACGACATCAAGAAGATATGGATGAAGTTGATGACTGGACAGGTGACTAAGGCCATGATGACGATGGTGAACACAAGCTGCAACAATGATGAAGACAACAAATGATGATGATAATTTGAAGTGTTAAAATGATGAAGATGACAAGGATTCTAAATTATTATTATTGTGACTATGATGAACATGAGGACGCAGGTTATGACGGAAAATTAAAGTGGTGATTATTTGTAAAATTAAAGTGATTATGATATTAGTGATGAAGTTGATGGTTTTATACATTCTCATCCAATCAGCTCTTTGCAACACCTGAGGACTTCCATCCCTTAATTTGTGTGTGTGTGCGCACACTGCCATCTGCTGGCGCAGATTCTTCAATTCAAGCTTAGAAAAAAAAATCCCATTTCAGGCACAGTGGATTAAGTCACAATAATTCTTGAGAATATTTGTACACGTGTTTTTTGAGTCACACCACTTTAAAAAGTTTCAGTAAAAAGTTTCAGTTTTAAGGCAAATCTATTGTGAAATGAGCCAAAGTAATGAATGATACTATTATTTTGATAGTCCAAGGCGGAAGTTGCAGGTCTACTGATGTGATGTGGGCGGGACAGAACAGACACCCCCCAAAACAAAAAACAAAAAACAAAAAAAAACAGTAAGCAACGAACTGAGACGAGAACGCCAGAAAGACTCAAGAACAAGACAGCGTCGAAGAACTGAAGAGGAAGTGAAGGAGAACAAGTACACGGCAGGAAGTCATCGCAAACAAATCTCGCCAACTTCCTTGTGAGTTTTCTGAAGCTGTCACGCAAAGAGGATCCGGTAAGCAGGTGTGTCCAGGCCACGCCCCATGGTGAGTTCACAGCCGCTTTCTCGCAAACATTGGAGTGAAAATCTTTATCTTTATACCTTTCTTCCAAGGGTTCAAAAGTACGACTGCTGTAAGTCACACTACTACTCTAGTCTATTCTAATTCAATGTACTACAATAGTCACTATTAAGTACATTTGAGTGTTGTTTAAAACTACTAGAATGAGAAGTGTACAGTATTTGAAGACTTGAATACTTTGAAAGGGCCCTAATATCCTTTTCTTTTCTTTTTTTCCGGCACCTTCAGTCTTGCGCACTTTCAAGGCACGTCAAGACTTGTGACGCAAGCGCCAGATGCATCATTTGTGAGACGTGAATTCCATCCAGGTCTGGATTTGGAAACTATCTCACACTAACTCACGACAACTGTAGTTGCTTGTGATTGGTGCTTCCAAACTCCCAAGCGCCAAAATAACTCAATAAGTAAGTCCAAGCGCCGGTCAGCGTGCCCAAATGGTCCACAGCTGGAAAGAAAGTTGGCTGTCACTTGTACTTTTTCACAAATGAATATACAATATGATATAATAATGATATGATCTGGACCATCAGTGTAATGCAGCGCGATCACTCGACACGTCGAGTCGACAAAATGCTGCGTCCGTAGACAGATTGCATTAATTTGAATTTTTTTGCAGCTGCGTTCATTTGTTTGCTTCTTATTGTTCTTGCGAGTGACTTCCTGTCAAGAAACTGCTCACCACGTTGTGATGTTGGCGTCCAACTCATTGTTTGTCTTCTCCTCAGGGTCAACGCAAAGCACTGAATAAGAAATGACGCCAGCGCTTACTGTGTGTCACTTCCTGCCGAGCTCAGATTGCATCAACATGCTGTGACGTTAGCGTTGGCCTGCCAGCACCAAGTCTGCTGGCCCGTCTCCTGCCAGCACCAAGTCTGCTGGCCCGTCTCCTGCCACGGTCCACCAGAAACCTGGCGGGGTCCACTTGAGATACAACAGACCAATCGTAGTCCAGCAGAGGCCACTTGACGGACACAACCGAGAGCCGCCAGAGTCCGTTCTGCAGAGACCCATCGGACCCCTTCATCAGAATCCTGGAGAAGAAGCCCAACATCTTGTTCAACATCCTCTCCATCGTGAAAAGGAAAAGCAGAAGACCAAAAGTTCCCCAGCGGAACCAGACCTGGATTTGCTAATGGAAGGTGAAAATGATTCACATCGACATTCGCAATCCTTCTTTCAGGGAGAAACCCAACTTGAAGCGGACTCACTTTTTGAACAAAAGGTGATAAAGCAGGACGAGAGAACAATGTTAACTTCACCCACACCTCCTGCTCCACCCCCTATTCACTTGGACCCCCGTCAGGTTCATCTTCCTGCACACATGGATCCCCCTCACACTTCTCTTCCTGCTAACTTGGGCCCCCTTCTGAGTCCTCAGCCTGCTCAACTGGACCTTTATCAGACTCCTCTTCCTCCTTACCTGGACTCCCGTCAAGCTCATACACCTGTTCAGGATTTTCCTGTTGCTCAGCTGGACCCTCATCAGGCTTCTCTCCCTGTTCACTTAGACTTCCATCAGACTCATCTCCTCGCTCACCTGGACCCTCAAGATCCTTCCCCCTTTCACTCGGACCACCGTCTTTCCGCTCATCTGAACTCCCGTGAGACTCCTCCTCCTGTTCACCCCCTTCTTACTACTACCCCTGCCCACCTGGACCCTCATCCGGCTCCTATTCCCACTGACCTGGACCCCCTTCAGATTGCTACTCCAAGTTTCTCGGACCCCCATCGGACTTGTACTTCTGCTCACCTGGACCTCCATCCCACTCCTCCCCTTGCTCACCTTGAACCCCAACTTCCTGCTCAAGCTGACCCCCATCAGACTTCTCTTCCTACTCACCTGGACCCCCCTCAGACTCCGACACCTACTTACCTGGACCCGCATCAAACTTGTACATCTGCTCATTTTGGTCCTCCCCCTGCTCGTCTGGACCCCTGTCAGACTCCTCAGTCTGCTCACCTTGACAGTGATACACTTCAGGTTCCTCTTCCGGCTCACCTGGACCCCCATCCGACCGCTTTCACCGCTCAACTGGTCCAGACTAGCGGCCCCGCTCATCACCCGGATCGCCATCAAACTCATCCACCTGCTCAGCTTGAGCCCCATCAGGCTCCTCTATCTGCTCACCTGGACCCAACCCCTGCTCAGCCAGACCCCAATCAGACTCTTCATCTTGCTCAGCTGGACCCCCTTCAGTCTCCAGTCCCTGCTCACCCTCATCCCCATCAAACTCCTCCACCTGTTGAACTTGACCCCAATCAGACTCCTTCAGCTGCTCACTTGGACGCCCCCACCTTTGCGGGTCGTTCAGGCGAACCCAAACTTTGTGGCTTCCTGCAGAAGCAGGGCGGCCCTCTGCGGGCCTGGAAGCGGCGCTGGTTCACCTACGAGGAGAAGCAGAACCAGATGTTCTACTACCGCAGCCCGCAGGACGTGACTCCGCTAGGCCGGGTGGACCTCGGCGCCGCCACCTTCAGCTACCCGCTCAAGGCCGAGATTGGCACCTTCCACATCGAGACGCCCGAGCGGACCTACACCCTCAAAGTAACACTTTGACAGTACGGACCTGACGCAAACACGCTCCTCGACCCGTGTTCTGCTTTGCCCTCCTCAGGCGCTGACTCAGGATCTGATGCTATACTGGCTGCAGCAGCTGCAGCTCAAACGCTGGCATCACCGCCAGACGAGTGCCTGTCCCGATGCCACCGGCAACATCGCAGGTGAACCCGTAGCATACTGCTCCAGCTGCCCTTCATCCGCTTTCAGCTTTCACTGGCCCGACTTATTTCTACTCTTGACTCTGTTTCGTTCTGGTTTTCGACGGGTTTGAGAGTGCTCCACTTGTCAGTGATGCCATATTCAAAGATGCCTTGAGATCATGTGAGCCAGTAAAGCGGTTGACGTCGCTATGGTTCAGTTCCAGCTGTTTTTAGCGCAGCAGTGAAGGCCAGCTGCTGTGGAGAAGGAATGTTGTGTAAGTGGGCAGGCTGGCAGGCAGGAAGTAGGAAGTGACTTTTTCGGGAGCTTCCTGTTGTTGCTGAGCTTTTTCTGATGACGAGTCCTCTCGTGTAGCCTGACTGACATCATCACAAGAATCAAACATGTCCTCACCTGGGGTCCTAGCAGGTCACTCACCTGACCTACATGAACACTACAGATTGATCATGTACATGTAGTTCTAAGATGTGGTTCTAGTTTGTACTGATTGGTCTTAGTGTACATGTGTGGGTTGACGTTGACGTGTTGATTAGGAATTCGGCACCTGTGGCAACTTGTCCCAGCATGGAAAAGTTTCCACATCCTGCGTGACTTGTAAAAGTGGAGCAACAAGTGGGTATTTGTGAACGTTAAATATTTTGTGTTTCTCTACTCGCGAGGGTTTTATCCGACTTGTGCGACTTTCTCTCACATTCCAGACATGTTAGCATGTTAGCGTCAATGAAGACACCGAGCGTGCACACAGATGTCAATTCGGGCTGGCAATGTGACTGCAATTGGATCGTGATTTGATTTTTGTATATGTTTGGACATTGGCTGGCGACCAATCCTTTGTTTGTCTGCATGTGACCTGATTGTGACCAATCTCGGGTGTCCGTCCCAAAGCTGGTTGGGATAGACTCCAGACTCAAATGAGGACAAGTGCTCCGGAAAAGGGAAGGGATGGGTTGACCAGCGTTAGCAGCGCCCCCTGCTGACTGGTATCAAAGTCCAAGTGGGCAATGACGGTGCTTGTGCTCCCTGTGGCCGCAGACGACTTCCTGCCGCTGCTGAAAAGTCCCGCGGGGCTGGTGGGAGAGGAGGCTGCCAACGAGACGCCGCCAAGGACGCCGCTCGCTAACATGTCCATCAAACATCCTTTCATTCAGATCCAGTGAGTCAGTTTTGGCTTCCAAATGTCCAAATGGTGACCCAAGGAAATAAGGAAGCGCCTTTGCCAGCAGCTGTTTGTGTCCCATGACAGGAACACGGTCCACAGTCTTCGTAAGAGGTCGTCTCAAGAGTGGGCACAAAGTGTCTTCTACGTGCCAACTCCAGCCGGAGTCCAAGTGGACGCCACCCCCAATGGCACCGGTATGTATCAGTCCACCCATGCTGCAGTTCTAACATGTACCAGGAACTCCCGTATCAAAGGCCTGTCTCATATAAAAATATTGCTTTGACGCCATCGCGGCACGGTGGGTGACTGGTTAGCACGTCGCCTCCCAGTTCTGAGGACTCGGGTTCGAGTCTAGGCTTCGGCCATTCCTGGGTGGAGTTTGCATGTTCTCCCCGTGCCTGCGTGGGTCTTCTCCGGGTACTCCGGTCTCCTCCCACATTCCAAAAACATGCATGGCAGGTTAATTGGGCGCTCCGAATTGTCCCTAGGTGTGCTTGTGAGTGCGGATGGTTGTTCGTCTCCGTGTGCCCTGCGATTGGCTGGCAACCAGTCCAGGGTGTCCCCCACCTACTGCCCAAAGCCAGCTGAGATGGGCGCCAGCACCCCCTGCGACCCTTGTGAGGAATAAGCGGTCAAGAAAATGGATGGATGGATGGATGGATTCTTTGACGCGATCATGTGGCGTCTTTTGGCAATTGTTAGGTTGGTTTACGTGTCGGCTACTGGCGGCTTTTCGTTGTTTGCAGCTAGGCTTGCTCCCTGTGAGAGCCATGTGGCATCGACTGCGAGTACTGTTGATATGGTCTTGTCTTATCTTGTCTTGTCTGGATTACTTCTAGTCTAATTCAAGAACCTCATCAGTGACTTGGTTGCATTTCTTCCAGCTTCCGTGACGATGCCTCCTGCTGGGCCACTGGAAGCGACCAGAGAGCCGCTGGACACTCTGCCTAGGAAGAAGAAGGTGAGCTCCTCCAGCAGGACGGCGGTCGTGTCTTCGGAGAGAGTGTCCCGTCTCCAGCAGGACAAGGAGATGCTGATGGAGGAAGTCAAAGCTCAGAAGGTCAGGACCTGTCGTGACTTTTTGACGTTTTGAGGCAATTTTTGACGTTTTGAGGCCATTTTTGTAACTTTCTCAGCAGGGGTTTTGGCCCACTATACATAACAATAGCGGCAATCATGGAGGGTCATTTGGTAGCCATTCCAACAAGTGGCGGCCATCTTGAGCTTTATGTTCAAAAGCTTCAGTTTGCTCCACTCAAGACTTGCCACCCAAGTGTGTCTTGCGCCCCCTGCAGGAGTTGGTGTGGCTCCTCCACAAAACCTTGGAGGCGGCCCAGCGGGAAAAACGAACATGCGCGGACTTTGTGGCGGCGGAGGGCGAGCAGGAGCGGCTGGAGCTACTGCGGCACCGCGAGCGCCAGGCGGCCGACCTGCTGGGACGCGTGGATCGAGCCCAGGCGGCGGCGGAGGCAGCCAGACGTGATCTGCAACAGAGAGACCTGGAGGTGGCGCAACTGCAGGACCAGGTCAGGAAGCTCTTGGAGAAGAACCACGCCAAGCAGGAGGTCAGCTTCATTCCGCCGTCAACTTTGCATCTTGTGCGTGCCGACGGCCGCACTCTGAACGGCTTCCCGTGTCCAATTTCCTGTCTGGTACGTTCTGTGTCCAGCTTCCTGTGTCATACCTCCTATGTTCAGTTTACTATCTACCATTTCCATGAACCAACTTCCTGTGTCACATTTCCTGAGTCCAACTTCCTGTTTTGTTTTGGGTTTTTTTTTTTAACTGAAGCAGCAAACCCTTTTAAGATGGGTGTTGAGGTTGTGACTGTTTCCTGTCTCGTGCCCGCTCAGGTGATCACCAAGCTGTCCGATCACATGGCCGCATGCGCGCCCAACCCGCCGACTTCCACCTGGTCCGGCTCAACTCCCGACTTGCTCAGACAACTGCAGCAGCGTATCGAGGACCTGAAGGTCAGGAAAATGGCGGGCGCCGGCACGTTGGGCCAACGGATGACGTTTGTTTGCTCCTCCTTCAGGACGACATCGAGGCTTACAAGACGCAGAACAAGTTTCTGAACTCGGAGATCTTCCAGCTAACTAAACTGTGGAGGAAGAGCTCGGAGCAGGAGCGAAGTCTGATGGTCAAGGTGGGTCGGTCCGACCTGTTGGGCCAGCTTCTTCTGCGTCCTCGCCGAATGGTTACTTTGTCCCGCAGTGTGCCTACCTAGAAGCGTGGCATTGCCAGGCCGAGAGTCGCTACTTGGGAGTCCTGCGGAAGCTGCAGGAGACCACGAGTCTCAATCCGGAGCAGCGGCGCGCTATCCAAAAGATGGTAGGGGACGCTCTGCAGGGGCAGGCCAATAAGGACAAAGACGCCTCCAGCGACAGCCTTCACGATGAGTACGGCTTCAAGATCATTCCCGACTACGAGGTGGAAGACGTGAAGCTTCTGGCCAAGATCCAAGCGCTGGAGATCCGCTCGCACAACCTGCTGCAACAGGTCTGACACCGTCTCCCTCCCATCTACGAGACCCGTCGCAAAACGCCATCCGCTTCTTGTTGCAGGAGGGTCGAGAACGCCCCCTGTTGAGTCGCTGGGCTCAGTACCTCGCCGGCAGGTCGGATGATGACTTTTGCCCTTCGCCAGAACTCAAAGGCCTGCTGCGGGCCGGCGTCCCGCATGAGTACCGGCAGCGTGTCTGGCGCTGCTTGGTCCGAGTCACCACCAGGACCGCCAGAGAGCGCCACCCTCAGCGATACCGGCAGGTAGGTTCCCATGCCGTCGGCTCTCGTGGCAAGTCACCTGACCGAGCGACGAGTACAGCCTTGGGTCTGCTGCTGAGTTAGCGGAACTGGACCCCGGACTCATTTTTCTTTAGTTAGCCACTTGCGGTAGTCCATGTAGTTGGCATGTGTCAAGATCCGGTCCTTGAGGGCCTGAGTCCTTCATGTTTTTGAGGTTTCTCTACTCCAACACACTTGATTCAATGATCAGGATCATTATCAGGCCCCTGTAGAGCTTGCTGATGAGCTTGAATAGGAATCAGCTGTGTTGAACGTGAGAAACCTCGAAAACATGCAGGACTCAGGCCCTCGAGGACTTTGACACCACTGATGGAGATTGTCTGTCAGTTATTGAGGTCATGCTCAGCCACAACTGGACTGATAATACGTTAAAAGGGTTTCAGTGTTAATTCATCTCTCAATTTTCCTATTTACGCCTCAGTGAGCATGTCCTGAGGGGGTGGGCCGCAATTGGGTGTTGTGACCGACTTGGTCGGCGAAAGGATGAATTGTCTTCCCGTTGTCGGGACATTGCGGTGGTCTGTCCGTCACGTGGTGTCTGACCGCCATCCTGCTCGTGTGTCTCCTCCAGTTGTGCGACAAGAGTCGCACGTGTCCTCATCCCGCCTCCAGGCAGATCCAGTTGGACCTTCACCGAACCCTGACCAGCAACCGCCATTTCTCCTCGCCCTCCAGCCCCGCCCATCAGCAGCTGCAGCGCATCCTCTTGGCCTTCTCCTGGCACGATCCCTCCGTTGGCTACTGCCAGGGTCTCAACAGGTACGTCGAGCGGCATAGCAACATCGTCGAAAGAACGCAATGAAATCCAGTGACATCCGTGTGTTGATGTGCGCCTATGAGAGGCGTGGCCAAGTCAGTTGTGGCCGAAAGCTCGATTTATGCTTGACGGGGTCCACATGGCAAAATGTCACGTCATTTCAGCAAACGCTGTCAGACACAAGATGTGCTTTCTACTTCCCCATTCTTTGTTTTCATTTATTTGGTGAAACGTATTCACTCCAAAACCGTTGTTGTGGTGAAGTGCTCACATGCTGTGAAACGCTCTCCTATTAGCCACCACAGCCGGTAACGGGTTAGGCTGTCTGGAACACAAACTTTTGCGGCTCTCCTTGCCCATATGCCAGGGCATTCCATTTGTTGGTTCCCCTTGAGTGTGGACATGTGTGAAGCTTCTTCAAAACAACATAAACTGCAACGTTGTTTACCAAGACTATTCGGTGACTTCTCCAAAATCTTTCATTTCATTTCCAAGACGGATAAATTAGCACATTTCAACCAATCTGTTATTGCTTGCACCAGCAAACATGCGAAACTGGAGCAAGTCGGCTGTCAGGAAGCCACGTGAAGGACTTGCTGACTTTTGATGGCCACATTTTTCTTCTTTATTGGGTGCCTCGCCCCCGTCCGCCGCCGATGAAAAAGCGCAGCTTCGTTGTTGCCATTGAGTCTGGGACGGAGTTTCTGGTCCTGCACGAGCCGCATCTGCCGTGCTGATCACGGCCGAGGCCTCAGAGCGCATCTTGCACACGTCTGTTTCGCTCGTCCACAACTTTTCCCAGGAACTTTTCACAGAGCCTGAAAATGTATTTTCACATTCTTTCCTGTTTTTCATGAGCGTACGTGAAGCGTTGTCAAGGTGTTCAACGTGTCCGTTCCCCAGGTTGGCAGCCATCGCGCTTCTGGTCCTCCAGAGCGAAGAGGACGCGTTTTGGTGTTTGGTGGCGGTGGTGGACGCCATCATGCCTCAGGACTACTACACCAAGAACCTGCTGGCCGCGCAGGTGGGCAAGCGTTTGTCTTTGTAGAAGCGGCACATGGACCCGCCCAACCGCCTGACTGACATCCCCCAATGGCAGGCGGACCAGCACGTCCTGAAGGACTTCCTGGTGGAGAAGCTTCCTCGGCTGGCGGCGCACTTTGACCTTTACGCAATCGACGTGTCTCTGGTCACCTTTAACTGGTTCCTGGTGGTTTTTGTGGAAAGTCTTCCCAGCGACATCCTGCTGCCGCTGTGGGACGCCTTTTTGTACGAGGGCACCAAGGTACGTACGCGCGCACACGTGCACGCACACACACTGACGTGTTTTTGCACTTCAGGTGATGTTCAGGTACGCTTTGGCCCTGTTCAAATACAAAGAAGACGACATCTTGAAGATCAACGACGGTGTGGACATCTACCAATATCTTCGCTTCTTCACCAAGACCGTCACGGACGCCAGGTAAGCCGTCACACCTGTGCCGCAAACAGACATAGAAGGATGACCCGAGTCAAGATGTCAAATGTTCTCTTCTGTTTGAAAAGTCAAACATCTGCCTCTGATTTTCTGAAATCGACCAAGTACTTATTCTACGAGTTCAGTTTTTCTTAGCTTTTGTGTAAAATCAGCAGAATGTGATGCACAATGGCAGGTTGCAGCTTATTATTAAGGGGATCTTTGACTGGCTCACAATTTGATTTGATCTGATTCGATTCCAATTTTTGGGTCTGCGATTTGATTCAGAATGGATTTTTGATTCCAAATGATTTGATTGACGATGATTTCTGCTTCATTTTATAGATGAGCAAATAATTGTCATTATCTACTCCAGTCTATCTTGCTAATGCTAATTAGCGCGCTAGTCGCGGCACTTTCATCTCTCAAAAGAACGGCGATTCATACAAAACGCTTCAGGAATGTAAACGGAGAAACATGTTAACATGACTCATCGGCATGTGCTCTTCCTACCCTGCAAAAAAAAAATCACAAAAAAAAATAAAAAATCAACTTTTATTGGCATAACCTGATGGTGAGTTTTTCCTTCTACTCTCTAATGTGGCTACAACTTCACTGTATATCAGAATGCACGGAACCACACTGCCCCTAAGTGGCGAAATCAGGTACAAGATGAACAGCTTTCCCAGTACACAAGGGCAAGACAGTAGGGGTGTGCCAAAAAATCTATTCATAAAAGAATCGAGATTCTCATTTATTAATCGAATCGATATTTAATATCCAAAAATCAATTTTATTTAAATTAGAAATTAAGAAGAAGGGGAAAAGGCACTTGTCGCCCACATGCTGTTTTTGTGGAAAAAGGCACTTATAATACAAAATTAATAAATGTTTAAACAAAAAAAACAAAAAAAGACACTTTAATGTCTCTTTTTGTCATTTTGTCTTGCAAAGCAGACTGGAGTAGTTCATGACAATGTTGTGCATATATGTAAATTGAAGCAGAAATCATTTGTCAATCAAATAATTTTGAATCGGAAATCGATTCTGAATCGTAGACCCAAAAATCGGAATCGAATCGAATTGTGAGACAGTCAAAGATTCCCAGCCCTATAAGACCGTATCAAATCAATTTTAGGACATTAATCGATTCTGAATTGTACTAAATGAGAAGTGCGAATCTTATGAGAATCTATTTTTTTGGCACACCCCTCCTACTTATTACGCAGTTTGACTGACTCGCATGGACAGCTCCCAAATGCTGTCGTCAAAAAGACTCGAGTGAGTGTTTGTGCACTTGATGAGATGTTTGAGCTCTGAGGATGTTTGTCAATCTTGGTGGCGGCGAGGCAACTGCTGCCATCTTCAAGCTCCGTTTTTGCATGACATGTTAAAAATGTCATTTCACCCCCCGCCCCCCGAGGTGCCCCCATTTGACAAGCGCAGCAAACGTCTCGATGCTGTCGGGCGGAGTTTGGCGACACGGCTCAGCCAGCGGCGCATACAAGCGCATTCGTACGTTTCTTCTCAACACTTGATGTTGCGGACAAACATTCATCATCCAATTTCCTGCTTTCATGCAAACCTACCTGACATGAGCACATGAAATCACTTGTGATTTGTGCACAATCCCACCTGATGGGCGTGCGTGTGCGTGCATGCAGGAAACTGATGGGAATGGCGTTCGCGGACATGAACCCGTTCCCCGGCCGCCTGCTGAGAAACCGGCGAGCGCTTCACCTGGAGCGTCTGCAGGGTGAGCAGCGAGAGCTGGAGGAGCAGCAGAAGGCCTTTGCGGCACTCAGCGGGGAGGATTGGTCACAGCAGCAGCAGCGCCGGCGCCATGACCGCATGGACAACGCGGCCAGCGAGGACGACGAGGAGATGGGCTGAAGTGGCGCCACGCTTGACGCCGAGCCGAGTGGACTTCCTGGGGGAAGCCGGACTTGCTCGCGCCTGCCTAAAAGACTCCCCTCCTCCAACGCAGGGGATTCCAATCGTCAGCTCATCAGCAAGAAGCCTGATAATCATCCTCACCTCACCTGTGTCGGAGGAGGGAGACATGTGAGCCATGCAGGAACGCAGCTGAGGGCACAACTTGTCGCCAGCTGCCTGTTGACGTTCGAAACGGTGCCTACCCTACAAAGTGTTGCGTTTTGGAAAGTGGGCGAGTGCGTGGGCCTCCTCATGGAGCAAAAATGTCACAAAAGGGCATCAAGCATAAGATGATTCCAGGATGCTTGGAAAGGTGGGTCATGCAAGATAGCGGAAGAAGGAAGAGGCAGATCACGGTTATAACAATTTGATAACTTTATCCAACACTTGTTCTCATTAAACATTCCAAATGAATCCAAGAAAGTCCACTATTTTCATTTGTCCACTTAAGGAATTTTTCACTTGAGTTGAGTTTTGATTTCGCTTTGAGTTATGTTTTTTTAATTGAGTTAGTTCTAATTAGTTTTCTGGGTTGTTTTGTTAGTTTTACTTATTTAATAAATGCTTTGTTTTAGTTAGTTTCACTATTGTGTTTTTTGTTTTTTTGTTTTTAAATGTGTACAACTTGTGCGCAATATTTAAAAAGCACCATGGGAGCGACTCATCTTTTGGTGCTTTTCTATTGGCTGCTGAGATGATGTCACTTGTTCAAAAGTCCTTATTCTGTAACGTTCCGACTACTGTCGGTGGAAAAGTGGATCCCAAAAACGTAGGCCCAGACAGGAAAATACAATTTTGATGTAGTTTATTGACAAACCCACACTACGCAAAACGCTGGCTCAGATGCCAGGAGAAAAAACAACAAAGCGCGAGTACAATACTCGGAAAAGTTAATAACAAAAAACACTTGCAAAAGGCAAGGAGAAACAGGGGTTAACAAAAAATACAACGCAAGCTAGTTATATCTAATCACAATAACACACACTACAATCTAACTACAGGTATATACAAAACAGAAAGCGCCGTGGCAGATGCACGTGGAAAGATACTAACTTATCAAATCAAAACAAGACTATACTAGAAACGCGAGACTAAGATTCAGGAACAAAAGGTCTCGAGAACAGTGTTGCCACAGTTACCTTGAAAAAGTAACTTAGTTACTTTACTGATTACTTGGTTTTAAAAGTAACTAAATTGCGTTACTGATTACTTGATTTTAAAAGTAACTAAGTTAGATTAAAAGTTACTTTTTTAGTTACTTTCAGCAGCTGCCGATAACACCATCTCAACATAAAAATAATGCAGTAGAAACGGAGTTCCAAATACTTTATTGAAAGTGCATTTTTAACATGAAAATAAAGTTGTTGTTTTTATGAAAAACAAAATAGGCAGTCTCTCTTGACTTCTTGTAACGTAAATACTTTTTATAAAACAAAAAATAAAAATCTATCCAGGTTGAAAATGAAAATCCCCTAAATTCCTCTATTGTTTGTTTGTTCCGCTATTCCAGTGTGTACACATGTATCAGTTTAAATATTTATTAGTAGTTATTGACAGTTATAATTGTTTTTTGGTTTGTTTGTTTTTTCTCTTCAAAATAAGGATCAGGAAAACAAAAGGTTGATAATTTAATGTTAAATATAAATATTTAACCTTTAGACAGACACCAACACAATTAAACAGAATATTTGCACATTGTGAAGTATTTCAGAAACATAAATTTAAGACATGAAATAAACCTACCGTCCAGCCAAAAGAAATATGAAGCCACCTTATGGAACAATAAATCTATCAAATACATTTTAACCACTTAATATATGCAAAAATATTTCCAAAAGTTCATTTCCCTTTTTAATCAACAATTTTTGTATTTAACAATTTTTTTTTCTTTTGTCATCACTTTCATTTTTGGTTAATGTATGACATCTTTTTTTGTTTTTTTAATCTGAGACACGATGATGACCATAGAATCACTACTGTTTATATTTCGTTTTTTGGGCTGTCGTAATCGCGGGCACGTCTCAGTTCTCCTATCTGCTGCTCATGCTAGTTGTAGACATTGACAGGGAGCCACAAACTGAGAAATGAGATACTTGCAGTGTGCTTTTAGCTTAGCTGGTGTGTTGGCTGTGGGACATACCTGTGTCGTTTGAATCCATGCATTGGATCGTCACGGGAGTTATTCTTTTTGGCTCGCGCGCAGCACCAACGCCGGCCCGGGACATACAAGTGCACCGAGAGGACTCGATAGCCATGGGAAATACCGAGATGTACGGCACCGGCTTCTGCTAACTGTCTCCATTTGTATGTTGTCAATCGTTGCGCGACACGCGAGCAGTGTTGCCGGTAACGCGTTACTAACGCGTTACTCAAAAAAGTAGCTTTCTAAAGTAACTAATAGTCTAACGCGTTACTTTATTCTACAAAGTAGTCTGATTAAAGTTACTGTCCAGAGAATCAATGCGTTACTCCACATTTTCATGAAGAAGGCAAACTATCTCACTGTTGTAACAGTCACAAACAACTACTGCTAACTACGAAGATGAGGCAGAAGTCATTGATCACCACACTGAATTCAGCCATGGTCTGGTCATGAATGGTTTGCACATTCAAAACAAAAGTGATGATACTTTTACTACTAGTTTTATTAACCAACAGGCACACAACACAACAAAAAAAGTGTGCATTATGGACCATAAAAGTGGTAAAAAAAAAAAATTATTTCCATCCTCAACTGGTCCGTGAAGCATTATGGGATGAGGTCGTCTCCGCCCTCTCGCCAGGGGGAGTGACGTCAGACAAGTTACGTTTTCAGTAGGGGTGGAACAAAAAAACGATTCGACCGAACCATCGTTCGTCAAGGGGAGCTAAACGACCGTATCGGTTGCGAGTGAGGCTTTATGGTAGTGATGGCAAAATGAAGCCCCGTAAAGCAGTGAAGCCCTGCAGTGAAATGCTTCACACACACGTAGGGGCTTCAAGATGATTCATTTCCTCGACTACGCCATCATGTGGACAGAAAAATGTATAACATGCTTGGTGCATGCAATAAAATGGTGGGGTGTAAATCATGCTCTAAATACAAAAGAATATATATTTGAAGAGTGTTTTAACAATAATTGTTCTGTGTTACTTTGTCTATGTTTGTGCTTATGCAACAAGTGAAAATGTGAAATAAGGAGGTAAAATAAAGTGCTTATTCATTTTTATTTAAAAACTATTTTTTTCCGAAGTTTTTGGACTCAGGCGGTTTCTTTATTTTGCAGAGAATTTCACCTGCTTTGGAAAAAAACTCTTTCACATGGTACTGATGAAGCAGGGGTGCATCGATATGAGATAGCAAGTTTGTATAGAATTGGACGCGTATATTTCTGTGATTCCCAGTACTGAAGGGGACTTTCAACTGTGAACAGAAAAATGTGAATTTTATGTGTTGTCACATTTTATTTTATTTTATTATTGGAATCTGTTAAAATAGTACCGTAATTACAGTGCATTACCTTCTGAGGTGAGATCTGCTCAAAGTGCTCCTAAACAAGGGAAAATCTCTTTCTTGCTGGTTCCATCGCAAAAAGAAGCTCGTCAAATCGAATGCCAAAAGCAAAAAAAAGTAGCGCAAGAAGGGACCCGACACAAAAAGTGAAGGGGAATCCATAGCGTTTCTTTGCCGCTTTTATTTCGAACTACACTCAAACCTAGCGAATCAGTTCCTGAATCAGTCACGTGGTACACCTGCTTCGTGGGGCTTCAAACGTCACCACGTATGTCATCAACACACGCATTGACACGCCGTTCATGAACCACTCATCTTCATTACTCGGCACACGCTTCAGGGATTCGACCCGAGAAGCACATCACTACTTTATGGTTTTCATAAGAGTTCTGCGCCGTGCTCTACTTGTTTTGTTTACATTTCAGTAGCATCACCATTCAAGCTACTTCCGTGTTTCCGTGCTCGCGACACGGCGCGCGCGCGCGCAACGAGTGACAACATACAAATGGAGACAGTTAGCAGAAGCCGGTGCCGTACATCTCGGTATTTCCCATGGCTATCGAGTCCTCTCGGTGCACTTGTATGTCCCGGGCCGGCGTTGGTACTGCGCGCGAGCCAAAAAGAATAACTCCCGTGACGATCCAATGCATGGATTCAAACGACACAGGTATGTCCCACAGCCAACACACCAGCTAAGCTAAAAGCACACTGCAAGTATCTCATTTCTCAGTTTGTGGCTCCCTGTCAATGTCTACAACTAGCATGAGCAGCAGATAGGAGAACTGAGACGTGCCCGCGATTACGACAGCCCAAAAAACAAAATATAAACAGTAGTGATTCTGTGGTCATCATCGTGTCTCAGATTAAAAAAACAAAAAAAAGATGTCATACATTAACCAAAAATGAAAGTGATGACAAAAGAAAAAACAATTGTTAAATACAAAAATTGTTGATTAAAAAGGGAAATGAACTTTTGGAAATATTTTTGCATATATTAAGTGGTTAAAATGTGTTTGATAGATTTATTGTTCCATAAGGTGGCTTCATATTTCTTTTGGCTGGACGGTAGGTTTATTTCATGTCTTAAATTTATGTTTCTGAAATACTTCACAATGTGCAAATATTCTGTTTAATTGTGTTGGTGTCTGTCTAAAGGTTAAATATTTATATTTAACATTAAATTATCAACCTTTTGTTTTCCTGATCCTTATTTTGAAGAGAAAAAACAAACAAACCAAAAAACAATTATAACTGTCAATAACTACTAATAAATATTTAAACTGATACATGTGTACACACTGGAATAGCGGAACAAACAAACAGAGGAATTTAGGGGATTTTCATTTTCAACCTGGATAGATTTTTATTTTTTGTTTTATAAAAAGTATTTACGTTACAAGAAGTCAAGAGAGACTGCCTATTTTGTTTTTCATAAAAAAAAACTTTGTTTTCATGTTAAAAATGCACTTTCAATAAAGTATTTGGAACTCCGTTTCTACTGCATTATTTTTATGTTGAGATGGTGTTATCGGCAGCTGCTGAAAGTAACTAAAAAAGTAACTTTTAATCTAACTTAGTTACTTTTAAAATCAAGTAATCAGTAACGCAATTTAGTTACTTTTAAAACCAAGTAATCAGTAAAGTAACTAAGTTACTTTTTCAAGGTAACTGTGGCAACACTGGTCGCGAGCACGGAAACACGGAAGTAGCTTGAATGGTGATGCTACTGAAATGTAAACAAAACAAGTAGAGCACGGCGCAGAACTCTTGCTATTGTTATGAAAACCATAAAGCCTCACTCGCAACCGATACGGTCGTTTAGCTCCCCTTGACGAACGATGGTTCGGTCGAATCGTTTTTTTGTTCCACCCCTACTGAAAACGTAACTTGTCTGACGTCACTCCCCCTGGCGAGAGGGCGGAGACGACCTCATCCCATAATGCTTCACGGACCAGTTGAGGATGGAAATAAAAAAAATTTTTTACCACTTTTATGGTCCATAATGCACACTTTTTTTGTTGTGTTGTGTGCCTGTTGGTTAATAAAACTAGTAGTAAAAGTATCATCACTTTTGTTTTGAATGTGCAAACCATTCATGACCAGACCATGGCTGAATTCAGTGTGGTGATCAATGACTTCTGCCTCATCTTCGTAGTTAGCAGTAGTTGTTTGTGACTGTTACAACAGTGAGATAGTTTGCCTTCTTCATGAAAATGTGGAGTAACGCATTGATTCTCTGGACAGTAACTTTAATCAGACTACTTTGTAGAATAAAGTAACGCGTTAGACTATTAGTTACTTTAGAAAGCAACTTTTTTGAGTAACGCGTTACCGGCAACACTGCGAGAATGACTTGCGCAAGGGCTGCGTTTAAGATATAATCCGACAGTGATCTGTCGCTCCGCGAGTCCTTTTAAAGACCTCTTGATTGTGGAAATGCGCCTCAGGTGTGGCGCAGGTGGACACGCCCCCTTCACTTGCCCACTGGAAAAACACCAGACACAGACTGAGAGCAGGATTATGACATATTCCTAGGGCTGGGTATTGCCGCCAACCTCACGATACGATACGTATCACGATACAGGGGTCACGATACGATACGTATCGCGATACATATGTATCCCAATACTTGATCTTCAAGGCGATACGTATCCCGATATTTTACATTAATTTACTTGCATTTTATAATAACAGTCATATGTATACCTAAAGGATATGTTTGTTATGCTGACTAACAAAATATTTTTGTTAGTAGCTCGTCTGGTTGACCACCAAGCGGCATACCTGGTCTAAATGTGCACGCATAACAGAGCAAGGAACAGCTTTCACAGACACACCAGGAAACTTTTGAATAGGCATGGGGCAATTTGAGCAAAAAGATCGAACTATTAAAATTACAGCTCTAAAATGTGCTTATTTGAAATATTTGGGGAAATAAAAACAGCGTTTTTTTTTCCATGTGACACATTCTATTTCGTTTTTAAACAAAATCTACAAAAATTGGTACATTAAGACACGTGCCATGTTAAGTTTATAAGTAAATAAATGTTGATATTCTTCCTCTGTTTTCATTTTTCTTGGCAAGACACAGTGTCCAATCACTGGTGAGCTATTTTTGCAATAATTGAAGGCAATTAATTTCAAAGACGCTGCAGGTTTTTATTTTTTAGGTACAATGCAAGCTACAAAGGCAAACCGTTAACTGGCTATTTAAAGATAATGAGCAATATTGATTCGGCCACCTGCGTATCGATACGCGTATTGTAATGAGGCCCGCAACGATATATTGCCGTATCGATTTTTTTAGCACACCCCTACATATTCCAGTTAATATCAAAATAAATCGACTTCAAATCACATCTCAAATCATCCCCAAAGGCTCATGCATTCAGTACATTACCAAAGACTAAAACAAACGACTTTTTGCTATAACTATAGTTAGTTTTGTAAACATAAATGTGCTTTCAGTTACTTTTCATTTTTTATAAAAGCATTTTTGTTTTTAATGTTACTTTGTTTAAGAATTTGTTTTTTGAATTTTAGTTTTATCGTTAGTTTTAGTTATCTAAAATAACCTTGGTCCACTTCTGGTTGTTTATCTTAAAGTAACGTGCCAATAATTGATATATGGATTTATGTGGGTATTTATCCGGGCAGATGATTTTGCGTGGTTGTACCTGTGCGTGGGTTCTATAAAACAGAAAGAAAGCAAATTACAGACTATACTGAAGTTATTAATGTACTTATTAAATATACCTAATGACTATAAGGCACATTCAGGAGAGCAGGCAGATATAACAACACGTTAGGGCTATACGTAACGTCAGCTAATGCTAATGTTAGCGCACACTCGTAGTTAGGTAACAGGAGGACTCAAACTTTGGATTCGAATAAGGCATACTAGTACACATGAAATGGTGATAGCCACACCACACATGGACGCACACTCGGTAAGGAAAGCACACAAACAATTTGAAAGACTTAACACTCGACACGTTGTAAATCTGATCTGCGGCAATAAGATTCAACTGCATCAAACAACTTCTGGCTACTCATCGCGCCGGTCACACCCGCACAGGAACTAAACTTTAGATGCGCAAACAATGCCTCCCAGCAGGGCCGGCCCTACATGATTTGGTACCCTAGGCGAAAATGTACCATGGTACCCTGTACATTAATAATTGTGTAAGATATAAAAAAAATAGTAAATGTATCAATATACAAACGTCGGTATACGGTAAAACTTTGGCAATAAGGTGATTCACAGATAATGTGAATAGTGTGCAAAAAAAACTTCACTAAAAAACTTAGGAACATAACGGCAAATACTTAAAATAGTGCACGCCGGGACCTCCTTGCAGCAAAGGCATCAATTGGTGCGTCAAAGGATAGCTGCCTGGATACTTCTTTATTGATGCTGATAAGTGCCAGTCCAGTTAGCCGTTCCTGTGACATGGTAGACCTTAAATAGTTTTTTATTAGTTTAAGCTTGGAAAAGCATCTCTCAGCTGATTCTACAGTCACTGATATGGTAGCAGCCACTCTGAGTGCTACCCACATGTTGGGATAGATTTCTCTTAAGTTTTTTCTCCTCTAGAAAAGTTAAAAGTTCCATGCTTGACATATTGGATTTTGGCCAGGAAGGAAATGACTGCATCTCTGCTAAGAGTTTTTATTTTTTTATTTTTTTTTAATTTATTAGAGTACATATTGCACAAATAAGTAGACCCCGAGAAAAAGGCTTGTTAATTCCAGGCTACCATGTTGCTACCCATAACAGTCATGGAGATCATAGAAAATACTGGATGTAGTCGTTTTTGTTGTGGATTGCATTTTTTTATTTTTTTTGCATTAGTTAATTTGATTAAATTGAAGATTTTGTAATCTATGCATCCTATTACAACTTACTTTCATGTTGTGAGTCAAGTGCATATTCTACAGAAAACATTTTGTCAATATTTTGGAAATTGTTCTTATGTTTATTGAGATATTGAACATCCATCCATCCATCCATTTCCTTGACCGCTTATTCCTCACAAGGGTCGCGGGGAGATATTGAACAAAATCTTTCAATTTTTCAAAGGGGGTATACTCATATATGCTGAGCACTGTACATGATGCAGCAATAGCTGATATATCTGAAATAGTCAGCTGGATCTAGAAGATCGAGCTTTGTGTCACTCAAAGTACTGCTGATTGGTGCTTGACTGGCTGTTGCTTCAGCTGTACATTAAACAAAATACATCACTTCAAATTATTTTGGTGTTAAAGCAGGGAAAACAAATCCATTTGCATTATGATAAAATACAATGTAAGAAATTACGGCTGTTTGTATTAAATGCACCATCCATGCACTTACATTCAGTAGCCTTTGGTGAAGATGACACTGAAGGATTGTTTACCACAGCTTCTGCAGGTGCTTGTTGTGGCCAAAATATTTTCTCAGTGCATCTAGTTAAAAAATAAATAAAAATGCAATACAATGACTTGTGCAAATCCATTTTCAGGTATCTGGACTTACTGGCTGTTTTAGTTTAAACTCAGCAAGCGTTGCCCCACTCTTGTGTGCAAAGTAGCTACTAGCATGGATGTAATGGTGCAGTAAACAAGTTACAAGCAAGCTAAGAAGCTAACGCTATTTTCGTGTTTATTTTATAAACAATGATGATTGACCGACATACATACCTCTACCCCGGGCCCGTTTTTCCTCCTCCTCCTTTCGCCGCTTTCTTAGTGCAGCACCTGAAGGCTTGGACCTTTTCATTGATGTCAATGTATAAACAACACAAGTGTGACAACCATCTATATATCTTTCTAAAGTGCTGCCACTACACTCTGAGATGATATACGACCCCTCCCCCTACCTTTCATTGTAAGCGGCAGCAGCGGGTCAGGTTCAGGGCGCCAGGACAGCAGGTCGTGAACTCACAGTCATTTATTTGAAATAGAAGTAATAAAAAAAGGAACTTAATAAAATATATTTGCTATATAACATATTTTATGTTAGAAAAAAACAGGGGGGGCTTTTTGTGTTTGTGTTTTTTAAATTTTATTTTTTTTCCTTTCTGCAATTTGGCGCCCCCTCCACAAGATGGCGCCCTAGGCGACCGCCTAGCTCGCCTGTAGCCTAGGCCGGCCCTGCCTCCCAGGAAACATAAATACGTGAGTCTTTTATACACTCCTAGTGCGCATTGTGGTTGTCCATTGCGTGGGTTTCTACTTATATTTATGTCCATAAATGGCTGAAAACACGGGTTGGGTTGTTCCTTTCCAGTTTCCACAGTGGCAGGCAGCCAGGCAGCAGCCACAGTGAAGGGGGCGCCGGAGAGCACAGCACACTGCCGGGGGTTCTTCTTCTTCTTCTACGCACAAGCCCCCAGCCACCTGTAGTTTGGATAATGTATCTGACCACAGTTTATTTGGTCACAACTCACAACAATTAGTGGTCAAGAAGAAAATTGGATTGATAAAATGACCTGCAAGAGAGAGAGTTTGGCTGCTTCCCAAACGGCGGGGAGTGAATGCAAAAGTACTTCTGTTTTTTTATTTTTATTTAAATTTTTTATATACCACCGCACAGGCATCGTTGCGGGTTAACGTCACTGATCTGTATATATTACTGAATCAGTGGTTTGAGTCTTGCACGATTTCCTGTTTGGGACCGTCTTGATCGTCCCCGTTGCTGCTTGAAGGGAAGCCTAGACAAAAGTATAAAATGCCGCTTATAAAATGGCTAAATTGATGGAAATAATCACGCAAAAGTCCACACGTTGTACCGGGAATGCTTACAGGCAAAGGAACGCCGATAACGATTATCTCACGATATGACGACACCGCCATTATTGATATATTGGTCAGGTCGTAAATCTACGATAAAACGACTCAAGACATAAACTGATGTTTTTTCCAATGAGAAAATTGTTTCTTTTTGTAACATCACTGAAACACAATATTAAAACTGGGGTCTTTTTCACACTGAGTACTTTAGTGTGTGTATATATATTTTTATTTTTTGTTTTAAACAAATACAAATGTCTTCTCACGAATGGCATTAACACATCGGCGGCCCCTTCTCAAGGTTTCTTAACCCCCCACCCCCCCCATTTGTTTGATTTTGAGTTTTTCTTAACCCTTTTGTGGTTTGATCAGGGGATGTCGTTTGTATTTGTCAACTGTTTGCATGTGAAGGCCTTTGAGACTTTGTGTGATTCAGGGCTATAGAAATAAACTTGACTTCATAACAGAGACCACTTTCCGTCAACAAATTTTGTGTCTTTCTTATACACTATTGTCATGCAACATGTCAGTCAGTCAAATAGTCAGTTGGTTCATTTTATAAACTGTGACACAATTTTTTGTGTAACATTGCAAAAGTAAATAAATAAAATGACTTAAATATTAAATCCAATTAAATCAAAACTAATATTGCTCCGAAATTGTGTGCTTCAAAAAGTCATAACAAAATATGTTTTAAAATGCTTAAATTGAAGACAATGCACAGTTTTCATCAAAACGTATGTAAAAGTGAGTCACTTGCTCGACAGATAAACACAAGTCAAAGAGCACTGATGAGTCTTCTTCACCTGAAGACTTGCGTCCATTTCCCCTCCACTTATGAGGTGCTCCCCCAAGTGGCCTGACAAGTAATTGCTCAATAAGTCATGAACAATGGAGCCGTTATGAACTACAAATATCGCCATACTTGTGTAGGTGTATCGATAATCTATCGGGAGACAAAGTATCCCAATTCATCACGATATTGACATATCGTCACACTCCTAAATAGAATCCCAATGTACGTCTGCTTTCTTAGTGCAGTTGCGAGTGAGAACCCATTTCGTTACAGATTCCAGTCTGAATGATGACTCAAGTCAGAGCAAGACAAGCCATACGGTTTTGATTTTTTTTTTATTGGACTATTTTTCTTAAAAAACAAAAAACAAAACGTATATAAGAAAGCATAAATATCAAAAAAACCTCCAGGAACAGAAGAAGAAATGTGTTGAGCGAGCAAAACCGCTCACTTGAGTCACGTGACTTTGACGAAGATGAGCCAGATGACAGCATGCCTGTTTCCTGTCGGAAACGCTTCGGCCACTGATCTGAATATATGACTGGATAGCCGATAGGCCAAGACTTTTGAAGACGCTAGGCCGCCACATTGCTCCTCCCAAGAAACGTTTCTCGCCATACCATCCGATACGTTTACAGGATCCAAATCGGACAATATTTGAGACCATGCTTCGTAGAAACAGCATGATTTATCGCGTTATCAATTTGTTAAACAAGAGGACTTCATACATTTTACAAGTTGCCTTAAATACATGTAGAAATTATATGCTTAATGATGCTTAGTACAGGAGGAAACTTTTTTTTTTTTTTAGTACAGGAGGAAACTTTTTTTTTTTATTATTAAAAAAAATTCTAACTGTAATTCAACAAAAGATTTCTCTGCCAAATCTAATATTGGGGTCTAAGTAAGTGATAAAAGAAAAAGGGTGTCTTCAAAGCAGCACATATGTCCACTTTTTATTTTTTTTACTTGTTAAAAAATCGTGAACCCCGCCCCCTGGCCTTATACTAACTGCCTCCGAGCTGTATATGTCTCATTTGTACGTATAGTTGATACAGCAGTCTGCTCGCGAGATGGGAGGAGCAAGATGGCCGCCCTGTGACTTGAACGGCTTGCACAGGCGTGTATGGCCTATCGGCTATCCAGTCCAATATTCAGATCAGTGACTTCAGCGTGACTAGACAGGAAGTCTCTCACAATTCCGACAAGGCGGAGTTTCTCCTCAGATTGGTTGTCAATGTGATCAACGACCCAATCAGCTTGACTCTTGCTACAGGAAGCGGACGCTGTCAAAAAGTCCAGCTTTTACAGGTCGCGTGATCCAACAAGTTCAACTTCCTGTTTGCTTGTCGTTTTTCTTCCGTCATCATCTTCGGCTGAGCGACGACGGCACTTCCTGTTTGAAACACTTGAACTTCCTGTCTGAGACGTGAGCAGCGCCTCCCGTCGGAAGACTTTTTTTTTTTTATTGCCATCTCCTCCGCCGCTCGTCACGTTTGTGTCGAGAGCGGAGTTGGGATCCATCGAACGGATGCGGGGCCCCCATGACGTCATCGTCGTCATCGTCATCGTCCGGGTGTGGTCCAAACCAAAAAAAGTCTTATCAAAGCAAGAACAAAAAAAAACAAAAAAAAAAGAGCGGTGCTTCCATATAAAGTGCTTGTTACGTCGTCGTTGTCGTCTTGTTATTATTAAAATATCGTTTTCCTGGAGTGAAAAGACAGTAAACAAGTTACACATTGCTAAAAAATAAATTTTTGTTCTTTCAACAAGTCCCACTGGCTGCTTTTGATTCCGTCAAGCCGAACTCGTCCCGGGAGCCTGAAACAGGAAATGACACCTGGTTAAACATCAGCTAGCGTTGTGGACTAGCTAGCGGCTACGTGGCGTACCGTCAGGTGCCGTGATGATGATGATGATGACGATGAGGAGGAAGAGGTAGTGATGGAAAACCACAAAAAAAGGACAAAATAAATTGATGACACCGGGCCTGTTCTGATACCAGCCAGCGATACTTTAAGGCAAAAATGGAGCCAGTAGTTGGCGCTACATGGCGATGGTTTGACACATCAGTCAATCATGTCACAAACCAAAGAGAGAAAGGTGTTTGTTGACAGTTACCTGTCGTCGTTTCCATCACAAAATGTATCGGTACTCATCGAGTAGTCGTGCTGGTATCAGTCGGACACGACCAATGACGAATACGATGCTGACAACGAGGCAGTTAGCACGTAGCCGTTAGCACGTGCGCGTGGCACATCGGCATGCGTCCGCGACCGGTTAGTGCACTCTGATTAGTGGGCGGGGCCAGGGAGTGTGGGCGGGACGGCGTCGTGGGGCGCGGCCAGCAGCCGTCCGAAGAGGAAGAGTCCGGAGGTGGGCAAGTAGACACAGAGGAAGAGGAAGACGTCGTGGCTGAGGCACAGCAGGAAGTCGGCGCGCGGCGTCAGCGCGCAGTCCAAGAAGACGGCCACCAGGAGGTAGTAGACCTGGAACTCTTCCAGCTCCTCCCACTCCGCACACGGGCTGACGCCGGCCCCGCCCCCTGGCCCACCTCCCGCACTCACCATGGGTTTCATCTCCGCCCCCTCCGACGGCGCCTCCTTGACTCGGGTCCGCCCCCGGCCGGCCGCCCGCTCCGTGCGCCGGCTGCGCTCCACCAGCTCCTGCGCGCAAAAAGTCGCAAACGTGTCATCGCCACCGCATTTTTCGTCTTTTCCTGAGCTTGCTTCAAAAATTCAGGCCATCTTGGGTATTTATTGCCTGATTTCACATTACTTAAAGTATTCGCACAATTTAATGTTAAATATCAACTTTTCACCATTAATTTTCAATGGGAAAGACATTGAACTTTTTCTAAGTATCACTTTCCACACCCACTTCCATACGTATAACTTATCCTTACCAGGTGTCTGATACTGCTTGGTGGCACCAGGAGGTTATAATTTCATAATTTATCTGTTAATTTACTTCATAAGCATCCCACATGCATTCAAATCTTAGCATTCAGCATTCCCACGCAATTTCTCCAGAAATTGCTCTTAGTCTAGTTCTATTATAATATGCTTATCAGACCAAAGAACAAAGCTCAGCAGAAATCTACATGCTTTTCATGGTAAGTAGATAAGTGCTAAAAACAGCATCAAGAACACAAAATAAGCAAAAATCATAAATACAATTTAAAGAAGAAAAAAAGAAGACACGCAAGAGGTTAGTGCACATGGTTAGGGTTGTGGTCAGGAGCGACTGACCATGAGAGCTTTGTCCATGAAGAACTCCTTTCCCGGCGTGCCGTCGTTGTACTTGGTGTCGATGGCGAAGCACAGGAAGAGGACGTCCACTACCATCTCAAAGACGGACAGGAAGCAGTGCGCCACCAGGAAGGCGAACAGGCAAACCAGGACCAGGGGCAGCAGCCACTCGGCGTAATCTCGCCGCGCGTTGAGCAGCACGACGCCGGCGAAGGCCGTGCTGGTGACGATCAGGATCTGGCGGGGACGGAGGCGATTAGCCCGCAGGCACGGGGACGGCATAACAAGCGTAACGAGCGAACGAGCGCTCACCTTCCCCAGGAAGAGCACAAAGTCTCCCACGGCGTTGACAGTGGCCACCCGCAGGGCGTTCTCCACCAGCAGGACGAACGCATCTCGCGCCGACGTGCAGAAGCCCGTACTGTTGATGGCCGTGGCCGCGTACGCGTTCTGGCGGGAGGGCCACACGCACACAATTACAATCGTAACAACTCGGACAAAGTCGCCATCCGCTTGTTGCCTCCAAAGCCCGCCACCATTCTTTGATTGTTGACCTTTCGTCAAGCGAACAAGTTTAGTGGGCTCATCTCATTCCTGGAATTGCACCTTCCTCGCTCCTCTGTTTGTATGATAGCTACCTAGCTAGCTGGTCTCAGCGGAAATTCCATCCAGGAGGGAGGAGACTGACAAAGGAGCAAGGTGGGAGGAGGTGCAAATGTTTCAGGGTAACGCCCAATTCACACTGACTGCAGAACAGACGCGGTGCGTTTTATGTACGACATCCACACGGACTGCAATTCACAGTGCGTGCGTTGCGTGTCCGGAAATCTGCACCCGCCAGACCACAAGATGACGAGGGTTCACGCTGGAGAGCTGAGTTCACATAATAACAAGCAGGTATATAGAGTTTTCTATTTGTAAACAATCGCCACGCTTGCCTGTTGTCACATCAGTATGATTTTTGGACATTATTTCTACGACTTCTACTATGGCTAAGTACGTTTTCTGTTTAAATAGTGTTATTTTGTCACATTTACTTTATTCTGAGTTCATTTCTTGTCTTAAACGTCCAATTCATGTCATGCTATGTAGTTAGCTAGCTTCCCTCCCAAAAAATACGAGTTTGCAAACAGTTTTTTTTTTTTTTTTTTTAATATACCAACTTTACCTTGACGCGAGATGCCCGACTTCCTGTCCAGCTCGTGTCATTTTTTCAGCTTCATGCAGCCTCCGGAAAAAATAGAATGCTTGCGGAAACCTTTCGCATTGCAGACGCACCGCACTAACTCTAACCCCGCAAGATGAATTCTGACGGTATTTGTGAGTTGACAAACTCCAAAGAATACATCTTGTACCGAGCCTGTTGATTTCCACCGATCCAAACCACTGGTTTGGACCAATCACAGAGCGACATTGTGTTTGGGGGCGGGATATGCAACTGTGACGAAACCAGGAAGCCAGCACCGACACTGGAGCTAACAAACAAACCTAACACGGACGAATGTATGCTACAGTTAGTTCTGTTCTTGCAGAATTATTCACCGCTTCCTTGTTGAATCTTTAACAGCGAGAGGCGCTTTGTGCATTTCTAGCTGGTAAGATGTTCGTGCTCCCCCACCTCGACAAAAACGATGAAATTTTCACCCGTGGCCGTGATTGGTTAAAACAAACGTGTGTACAATACTGCATCGTCCAATCAGCTCGAATTTTTGTCCAGAATGTCCCGCCTTTCCCGAGCAAATTACCGTGGAGCGGTGCAGGTGGATATTGTGGAGAACTCGCTTGAGTGAAGCGCAATATCAATCTGGCTATTGCCAGGTTAGCACCACACTGCAACTGGTGTGAATTGACACACAGCATTCTATTCTTGTACGGCCGCCATATGGAAAACGCACTACGTCCGTTGAATTGGGCGTAAGGAGATGACGGCAGGTTTGCGTTTCAAGAATTGAGTCTTTTTGCTTTTTGCAAATGGAAGGAGCACTCAGCAAAATGTTCATCCAAACTCAGCCAATCAAGAAGTGAGGTAAACGGTGGATTTCCAACGATTGAACTTGACGCCCGTTTGCAAACGTCACCATCGAGGAGCGACGACTTGCGCAGACAGTCCGTCGAACGTCCCTCGATGGAGGGAAACCCATCGTTGCACCTCAAGGATCCTCACATTCAATCTTTTGAGGTTGATGAGACCAGCCCGTTGACTTTTCCAATCTGACCTGGCCAAGTGGCGGCCGCACAACAACAAAAAACATATCCCTCATCTCGGACGCGCCGCGGCTTTGTTGGACTTGAGCCAACGTGGATTTCGTTTGACAGGAGAGGAAAGTGACGTGCTTCAACTGCAGACTTTCATCATTTGTCACTCTTTGCATCCGCAGCAGGTGAATGCGTCTCACACTTTTGAAGGGAGCAAAAGTTACGGGACGATTGGCCGCCGACTCATTTCAAGTGTGCCGCTTGCATTTGGAAAGAATCGAGATGAAACGTGACACTGGCGAACTTGATCAGCAGCAGCAAAGGAAGAGAAATGTCGTCTAGATCAAGAGTGCGAGTCTTGGACAAGAGCCAACACAGACACTTGAAAAGTCCCGTTGCTGTTCGGGAGCAACATGGAGAGAAGAAAGGATGAGCCGAAAACTTCGGCATCTTGTCAGTGACGTGCCAGGTGGGCGTGAATGGCCGCCAAGTTGGATTTCTTCATGCGACTGCTGACAAAGGTGTTTCTCGTGATTGTCTGTTCATATCAATTTACTGATAAAAGTGAAGAGAAACTAGTCCAAGTGATGATGAAATCAGCATCGGCTGATGTGGTCGCATTTTTCCCACACTTGAAGTCGGATGCGACTGTGACACGTGACTTTTGCGCCCTCAAAAGTGGGACACAAACCGTTGTCCTTCCTGCAGCAGATGGAAAAGCCCTCAAATGAAAGTCTGTGGAGGTTCAAACACTTTCCATTTGTGTTGCCCATCGAGGGAACTGGCCGGCACAAGAAGAAAGAATGGCGTCACCTGGTTGAGATAGTTGAGGCACTTCTCCAAACACCACAAGCAGCAGATGCACGACTTGAGCGCGCAGCGAGCGCACGCGTTCTCCTGAAACGTAACAAGCGAGCGTTAGCCGAGCCGAGGACACGGCCGCTGCTGTCGTCCCCGCCGTCGTCGTTACCTTTCCTTTGAGCTGCTTGTGCACGTAGATGAGGAGGAGTCTGGGAATCTTGACCAGCGTGATGATGAAGGAGCCTTTGGCCACTGTGCCCACGTGATACCGCATCAGACGCAGCGCCGCGCGCACGATCGGCCACGCCGGAAGACGCTTCTTGTCTCTGAACCAGCGCAACACAATCGAGCGCAGCCGCAATCAGATAGCCGGCGAGCGGCCAACTTTTTCACAGACTGGCCTTGCATTTCATGCTAACCGTAACGTGTACTGACCTAGTGAAGTAGTAGGTGACCACGGCGCCGGCCACCGTCATCTGCTGGCAGGCCAGGATGAACTCTGTGATCCACAGCAGGCCCACAGCATGGAACCACGTCAGGTACTCCAGGCGACCCGTCAGGCGGAACTCGGTCAGCCCCGCCTCCTCGTTGTGCACCGCCTCCCCTGCGGCGGCAACGCAGGCACGTGCTAGCTCGGCAAGTGCGAACCATCGACGGCCCGTCATGTGACACGGCCTCCCCGATATTTTCTCTGCTAGCCGATAAAGACGGAACTAGTCGATGGGTTTGCCCGCCACTTGGGGTGCTAACTCATCTTCCCATTCGTAAGAATTATACACTTGCACATTTTACAGAAAGTCTTCAGATAAGTTGAGAATTTGAAGCAAAAGCAAGTAATGTTAGGAGAGTAAAGTTGTTCACTTTAAAAAGTCAGAATCTTGATGACAATAATGTCACATTTCTCATAAAGTGCTTGGAATTTTGATGACAATAACTCTCATTTTGTCAAGCTAAAAAGTTCCTGCGAGAATAAGATCATTTTGCAGTATTAGCATGTTAAAGTCAAAGTAGATACATTTTAGACAAGTACATTTTGGAAAGGATTTTAATCTCTTAATATGTATCAACATCATTTGATTTCTTTTTTCAATTCCAAGGGAATCTGTCAAATTGTCCTTAAGCAGCCTCAGCGCTTTCTCTACTCAGTTGCTATATGTCAGCATCGCAGTATTACCATGATAGCATTTTTCTACTCAGTTATGTTTGCATAGCATTATTTGCATGATAGCATTTCCCTAGTCAGTTGCTATATGTTAGCATTGCAGTAATAGCATGATAGCATTTCCCTAGTCAGTTGCTATATGTTAGCATCGTGTATTTGTGTATATGTTAGCATGCTAGTATTTCTCTACTCAGTTGCTTTATGTTAGCATCACACTATTAGCATGACAGACTTTCTCTACTTAGTTGCTATAATGTTAGCATCGCACTATTAGCATGATAGCAAGTTCAAAGAACATTCATTTGTAAAAAGTAGCTGACTACAAATCCTTCCCAACTGATAGCAGCCCTGCCCAAGGTTAGCATGTTAGCATGTGATTCTGTCGTCTGTTGCACGTTGTTGAGCGTAACAGCATTGTATCGTCACAACGCTTTAGCACATTGTTGAGACTACTCCACAATGATATCTTGTTAGCATGCTAGCTTTTAGCAATGGAAGACTTTCCATTTGTAAGTCGCAGATTTCAAGATTTGCCCCAAATTACAGTGTGGTTGGAATGACCCATTCAATTTGTGGGCCTGGATAGTCCCTAAAATGTCTACTAAAAATCCCGCTGATTCATCATTCCCCGACTCCCTAATCGTTAACGGGCACGTTTCTTTTACAAAACACCGCAAATGTAATGTGCGTTTGCTTGGCGTACCACTGGTTCCCAGGAAGAGCAGGACGAGGATCCAGTAGATCCAGAAGATGAGCAGCACCAGGAAGGTGACAAAGGGCTGCAGCGTGAGCAGCGGCAGATGGATGAAAACTTTGCCGGCCACGTGGAACAGAGCAATGGCCAATGCCACGCGCTTCCTCATGAACAGCATCAGCAGCAGCAGGATCACCTGAGCGCAACCAAAACAACATCTCACGTCTACAGCTCGACAAATACTTCTTGGCATGTCAATGTTTTTTCTTTTTGTATTTATTTATTTATTTATTTTTTTGGTCGACAATGGTCGAACTTTTTGTAGGCGACATTTAGTGTCAAACGTTTGCCCAGTGCCGACTACTTGAAAGTCAACTCTGTCAAAGCCAAACGTGCGAGCTTCTGAGTTGAAGAAAGAAAAGCGGGGGAGGATGTGTGGTGTGCAACGGAATCACGTCAACAACACCGCCAAAAGTTGATGTGCATGATCAATAATCAATATTTGTGGGAAGGTGCGGTGCGTACCGTGAAGACGGAGGCGGCGATGGCGTAGACCAGCAAGGTCTGGTCGCCGTCCCGACCCGGCTCGTCCTCTGTGGCCGCCTGGGTGGTGCGCGTGTCGTTTCCGTGGAGACGGTGGTCCACGTAGAACCACCACAGGATGCTGGTACCCGCTGAGAAGCGCACAACACCTGTTAGGCCCACGCTCTCGTCTTCAACGGCAACGACGACTGCAAATGAGCTCACCCAGAGAGCCCAGCACCGCCACCGAGGTGAGAATCCACACCAGCACCGCCGAGATGTAGCGAATGATCACCGTCAGCAACATTGACAGCACTGACATGCACAAACACACACACACACAAATGGTGTTGAGTCTTGAGCTGTTGTGAGAGATCATGCCAGTGTCTCGTACTGCAACTGACTGACAATTTCAGTCGCACGTCAAGTCAAAGAGAACAAAGTCAAATAAAGTCCCGTCCAGAGTGAGATTTAGGCAAGTCGCAGACAGACGAGTCAATCAAATGTCCTGGGACGAGTCTTCACTAACTTTTGAAATTTTTGATTTTTTTCCCAGGAAACTTTTGTCGCCTTGGCCACAAATTCATTCCGAGGACTCGTGTTTGGTGGACTTGAAGTTCTCCAGGTTGAAGGTGCTAACGAGCGTGGTCACAGCCTCTTTCAGCTCCTCAACGCTCTCCAAACGACACATTGAGCTTGTCCTCCGTCTTGACCAACAGGCTGTATATTTGACACCCCTGGTCGACGTAGCCTTCCTTTGCAACTTCAAATGAAATTTGACAGCATATCGCCATTCCAAAAGTGTCGTCCCATCCTACTGATCTATATATACCTGTATATATGACTGGATAGTGGCTAGCCAATGGGGTAGATGCCACGGACTTCCGGGTTTGTCACATCAGCGCCGTTTCTAGCCACTGCTGGCCGTGTTCCAACATCCCCCCCCAGAGGAACTTGTATATTTTTTTAAATTCTAGAATTATAACTGCAGTTCAACAAAAGATGCATTTGCCAAATCTAATATTGGGCTCTAAGGAAACGAGTGACAAAAGCAAAAGGGGGTGTTCAAAAGCAGCACATTTTTATTTTTTTTTACTTATTTTAAAAACTAGTGAGCACCCTGCCCCTGGCCTTCAACTAACTTCCTCCGAGCTGTATATGTTTCATCTGTACGTGTATGTACAGTTGATACAGTAGTCTGCTGGTGAGGTGGGAGGAGCAAGATGGCCACCCTGTGACTTAAACGGCTTGCATGCGTGTATGGGCTCTCGGGTATCCAGTCATATATACAGGTCAGTGTCACAGGCAGAGCAGTCGCTGATGGTTGAGTCACAAATAAACGTCCGGTCATGTTTGGAGCAGTCAAGCCATAAACAAGTCAAATATTCTGACGGTCACATATCGAGAGAGCAGACGCAGATGGGTTGCCGGATGAGTCAATGGAAGAGGAGTCCGGGTGATCAAGCGAAAGACGGCCGGCGGCGTTTTTGCGGACTGACCGAGTGCCAGGAGGCAAAGTCCCACGATGACTTCCTTGCTGGCTGCCACGCCGGCGATGACGCGATGCAGGAAGGAGTCGTCGTCGCTGACAAAGGTGACCACCGCCTCGGCGAACTTGGAGTAACACGAGATGTCCACCGGCGTGCAGCGATTGAACAGCGGCAAAGGCTTGCTGGGGGTTGCGCGCACGGGTCAAAGGTCACGGGACAAACCCACTCAGATGGCGGTTGGCCTTACCTGGGCGGGACAGGGAGCTTGGGACACTTGTCGAACCTCTCGGGAAGGCCCGGGTATTTGTGACCCGCTAACTCGTACGAACACAACTCCGAACCTGAAACATCATCATCGTCATCATCATCATCATGTTTCTTCTTCTCCTTTCAATTCATCGCGTCACTTCCCTTTCTTTTTCTCATTCATCAACTGGCTAAAGTTCTGCTTCCCGCCATTCGTTGGTCTAGCGCGTCTTCATCCTTAACTCATTGACTGGCGGCCATTTTGAGTGAAGCAAGCCCCTTCACTTCTGGCTCTTTGACTGGATTTGGACTGATTTTGCAAGACCCACACAATATTGTCTTCCATTGCTATCAAAACATGGAACTGACCAAAAGAAAGATGAAGGAAGAGACAATCAAATGTTTCTCGCGCTAGCTTCGAAAATTGCCCTCAAAATGTCCTCGCCGTGTCTTTCAATGTCTGCAGAGTGTGTGTGCGCGTGTTTGGTCACCGTTGAGCACGGCGAAGGTCTTGAGGTCGTGGTAGGTGTGTAGGACGTGCGGAGGGCAGAGGGCCACGCAGAGCGCCAGCGACTTCATCTTCCTCTCGACGATGTCGATGTTGCAAGGATCCAAGAAGAAGACGAACCTGAGGGGAGCACGTCACAAGAATGTCATCGCGCCACGAATAAGGGCGCCAGCAAGCGAACCGGTCGCCACTGACTTCCTGTCGGTGTGGTCCAGGCCGCTGAGCCGGACACCGTCCAGGGGCGGGTTGCGCCGGCCGCAGGTATTGCCGTAGCTGTCGTAGCCCAGGACCAGGCGGGCCGCGCCCCCCGACACCACCGTGAATGCACACACGCTGCCCTGAGGGACGCACAAACAGGACAACAATTGACACTCGCCGCCGTCAAAAGTCATCGGAGGCCGCCGCGCGTTTGAAAATTGAGCTTACGCGCGTGGCCACCTACAAACATTTGCCAACAGAGGGTGCACTTGCCACCCACTCCCCCCCCCCCCCCTTGTAAAGGTCGGACGCAGCAAAATGGCGCTGGCGTTGGGTCAAAAACATCCGTCGAAAATATCCATCCAAAGCATCCATCTGAAACCATCCATCCAAAAACATCCGTCCAAAAAACATTTGTACCAAAACATCCATCCAAAAGCATCCGTCCAAAAACATCCATCTGAAAACATCAGTCCAAAAACGTTCAGTTGAAAGCATCCGTTGGAAAACATCCGTCCGAAAACCATCCATCCATCCATTTTCTTAACCGCTTAGTCCTCACAAGGGTCGCTGGAGCCTAGTCTCAGCCAGCTCTGGGCAGTAGGCGGGGGACACCCTGGACTGGTTGCCAGCCAATCGCAGGGCACACAGAGACAAACAACCATCCACTCTCACAAGCACACCTAGGGACAATTCGGAGCACCCAGTCAACATGCCATACATGTCTTTGGAATGTGGGAGGAGACCGGAGTACCCGGAGAAGACCCACGCAGGCACGGGGAGTCCTCAGTCTGTCCGAAAACATCCATTAAAAAACGTCCATAAACATCCATCTGAAAACATCCATCCAAAAACATCCGTACCAAAATATCCGTACCAAAACATCCATCTGAAAGCATCATCCAAAAACATCAGTCCAAAAACGTTCATTCGAAAGCATCCGGCCGAAAACACCCGTTCAAAAACATTGTCTGAAAACAGCCGTCTGGAAACATCAGTCTGAAAACATCTGTACCAAAGACCCCGTCCAAAAAACATCCACCTGAAAGCATCCGTCACAAAACATCCATCTGAAAGCATCTGCCCGAAAACATCATCCAAAAAACATCCATCCAAAAGCATCATCCAAAAACATCCATCCAAAATCATCCGTCCAAAAACATCCATCCAAAATCATCCGTCTGAAATCAGTCCCAAAACATCCATCCGAAAGCATCCGTCCTAAAACATCTGTCCCAAAACATCCATTCAAAATCATCCGTCCCAAAACATCCATCCGAACGCATCCATCCCAAAGCATCCATCCGAACGCATCCGCCCTAAAGCATCCGTCCAAAAAACATCCATCCAAAAATATCCATCCAAGGTTTTGGCCCGACACCAGCCAAATGCAAGTGGAGCAGCTGACGGATATTTTGTAAGCGTCCGTCCCTTCGGACATTTTTAAGGGCGGGTGGCAGACGTTCAGCTTGTGTTGATTTTATCCGTCATCTTAAAATTTAGTCTTAGATTATCGATTGCGTGTCGGGCGGGGAAATTCAGGGCTAAAATCGGGCCAATTCTCCTGCCGTGTGAACCAGGCTTAAGACTGCCGAATGAACAATTCTGAGCTCTATCTTAGGAAAAGAAAAAAAAAAAAAAAAAATCAGAACAAACTGTCCCTGTGAGCACACCATTGAAGTGCGCCCTCCAGTGGACAAAAGTAGCAAGCCCACAGGCCAAATCGGACCTCTCCTGACGGGCTGCTTTTGACCCACGGACCCTATGTTTGACACCACTGTTCCAGGTTAAGGTGATGGAGGATGAGGATGAAGAGCGTTACCATGCCGACACAGAAGATGATGAAGAGCAGGAACCAGGGCAGGTCAGTGCAGCTTCGCTCCTCCAGTGGTCTCCATTCTCTCTTTGTCCTCTGCAACACGCACACAACGCACGTCAATAGGAGCGCGCGTTCGCCAGTGCGCACGCGCGCGCCGTTAGCAGGCCGAGTGACCCTGCGGCTAATAGGATAAACAAACAGCGAGCGGTATTGTTGGCTTATGGGCCGGATTGATGTAATCACACGTCTCTCGCTCGAGACGAACCGAACGGAACCGAGCTCACCTCCGCGCTCCCGCAGCATCCCATCTCATCCGGGTGGTGGTGGTGGGGGGGCGGTACGTGCGCGCGCGCGATGTGACGGGGCTAGAAACGAGCAGCGCCGACGGCCGGGCGGGGGGTTGAGGGGCTTGAAGGGGGAAGGAGGACAGGCGGCGGCCGGCCAGGCGGGTTATCGAGCCCGCGTGAGAGGCCGAAGCCGGAAGCGGAAGCGAGTGCAGTCCGGGCCCGGTGGCCGCCGTCCGTCCGTCGGTGCCTGGTCGTCCAAACGTCGGAAGATTGGTCGCCGCCTCACTTCCTGGTGGGCTGTCAGCGCAGCGGCCATTCGTGGCATTGCGCATGCGCGCTCCCACAACAACAAAGCCCGCTCGCTCGGGCGAGCCGCCTGCCGACGCAGTACTCGCCGCCGCCGCCGGGGGGCGCCTGGATGCCGCCTCCTCGTGAAACGCTTCATTATTTCACATCCTCCATCCAGCCGTCTCATGTGATTCTGATCATCAAGCAGAATCTTCTTCTGAATTCTTGTCAATTTCTCGGATGTTGTTGCTTTGAAGAACACGTTCAAGTTCAAATCCATCAAAACCTCCTTTATTTTCTTGTCCCTAATCTGGATTGATTCTTCTATTTCTATTGATCATTACATTTGATCTTTATATTTGAAACAAGACAAAATAATGACGCCGACATCCTGTATAGTGAAGCCACTAGCGGCCATCTTGCGTTGCCACTTGCTAAACTCGCCTAGTTTGAATATATTGAGTTCTCTACGTATACGACAATTTCTCGTATACCGTGCATGTGACGTACGCTACGTGCACATTTCATCGCTAAGAATGCGACTAGAAATTTGTGGGCGACTGAATACATGATTGATGATGTCATCATGCTACACGGGTCAGCCATTTTCCCCCCAATATAAAAAAAATGATCCTATTATTTCTTTGAAAGCAAGCAAAAATACAACACTACTTCCACTTATATAAATTATTATCTTTGATATTATTAAGATATTTTGTGGGGGGAAACAGTCTTGTCGTATTTGTCACACGTGAAAAAAAATTGCAACAATTTTTTTTCCCTGAATGAAAAGAACACATCCATTTAGTTGAAAGCAGGAAGTTTTGTTTTCGGGCTGAGCCACGCAATAAATAATTAAATAAATAAAGTTTGACGGCCGTTTTGGTAGCGTGTGTGCGCTATGACGTGTCACGTGAGCATCTACAAGATGACTTGGAGATATGACGTGATCACGTCAGCGTATGCGAAATGACATCACATGAACGAATGCCATGCGATGACATCATCGTGTGATGAGGCGAGCGGGCGACAAGATGGAGCATGTCATCAAATGATGTCATCGGAGACTTCTTCCTACTCCCTTTGAACATGTAAATTTTCATTAATTGACTGTATGTTTCTTTTTTATTTTCAAATGTTCTTTCTGCTACTTGTCTATGTTTGTTTATACAGTATGTTCAATAAACAAACAAACAAGCAAACAAACAAAAAAGAAGAAGGTTTAGAAAATTACTAACAGGTAGCTAAGCGGTGGTCAAGCTAATAAACATCTTTTTGCAAGGTTATTTGAATCTTTTCTACCTTCAACCTGAAGTGAAATTGCTGCTGCTGCTGCTGCTGCTGCTGCTGCTGCTGCTGCTGCTGCTGCTGCTGCTGAGGACGGCCAGCCTCCATCTTGACGGAGACCCTCGGAAGATCTCAGAATGTTCCAGAGAGACTTTGACGGACTCCAGAAGTTTGAGAAAGCCTCGGATCCTCCTTGAAGGTTTGGAGGAGATTTTGGAAGGCGCTCGTGGAAGCTTGCAGTCAAACTTTGAAGCTTCCCAAAGGTCCTGGATAGACTTGTCAAGTCTCGGAGGGTCTGAAGGTCGTCAGCGTGTGGTGAGAGAGAATGATGGAGCTCTGCACTGATGCCATCGCACACAGACGACCTTTGTCCTTTTGTTAGCTGTTGTACCAGCCGGGGTGTGTGCGTGCGTGCGTGTGTGCGCACGAGACAAACACTTGATTGATTGTTTTGAGGAGCACATTTTATCTTCACAATATAAATTGGAAGCACATCAAGTAAATGTGTGAATAATCAATACAGGGAATTGATGGAGGATCGTTTTCATCAGCAAATCGATGAGCTTGGATGACCTTTGACCTCACGGTGATGGCTGCAGCGGGGCGAGCAAGCGAGTCCTGTTGACGCAGTCGTCCAGACCAGTTGTGTTTGCCGCTTCCACTTTTGGTCCAATCGGATTTCAGACAATGACGTCGGCGTCTTTCCATCCTGGTTGCGGTTGAGTTCAACTTTTTGCTTTTCGAGCAGTCAACTTGACTGGCAAGCATGAAAAGCAGCGACAAACTTGACTCTGGATGCCTTTTTCACTTTGTTGAGTGAACGTCCGGAAACCGAATCCATCAACATGCCAGAGTTTCCGACTTGGTCTTCACTTTTTTTATGGATACAGACCGCCAGTTTTTGCTAGCAAGCAGCCGGCTTTTATTTACTACCAAAAACAATGACCTCTGTTTTGTTGTGCTTTCGTTGAAGGACGTTTGGATTGACCCACTCGTTTTGTTTATTGAACTGTAGTCATCTGGGGACACAGCAAGATCGATGTAATTGTGTGTCACCTGCACAACTGTGAGAGTCAACAATGAAGTTATGCAAAATTTTACCCCCAGGTAGCAGCTGAATTGAAGCGGTCCACCAACGGACGTTTGAGGGATCCCGTATGTCGTACTCATCAATACCAAAGGAGCAACAAGTTTTTTCTTCCGAAAAAGCAGGCCATTCAAATTTACAACTCGGATTTTATTCCATTTTGGCGTAGTACAGTATTTTTGTCATACTTGCCGCACTTGATTTTTTTGTATAGAATTGAATATTTGTCGAATTGGAGGTGGATCAAGTTGGATCAATTCCTGCATGTACAGGATGTAGCCTACCTGGATATCAGTGCCTTTGTACCTTTTGGTGTCAAGCTGTCACGTTTGTCCCTGTTATCTATTTTTTCTTATCTATCTTATCTTTACACTTTGACAAATGTTACACATAGTTTTGTGTAATAGTACTTTGAGCAGTATGAGACGTATAGGATGAATGGTGCTAACGGGGTAGATGCATCATGCCACAGACTTCCGACTTCCGGGTCCAGCGCCGTTTCCGGCCACTGCTGCAACACACAGGCCACGTTCCAACACTCTTACCCCCAACCGCGTGCTGGAGGGCAAGGTGTCTCAGCTCTCTGAAATGCTTCTGACAACTGACACAGACACACTACACACTCGCACCCGTCGACGGGAACGCGCAACCGAGGGATGCGGCCCACACGTCGCAAATAGCAACCGGAAACAGCGCAGGTGTGTTAAACCTGGAAGTCGGAAGTCCCGCCTCCTCCGCGGCATATACCAACCGCATATACCCCATAGTAGGGCGGCACGGTAGTCGAGTGGTTAGCACGTCCGCTTCCCAGTTCTGAGGTCTCCGGTTCGAGTCCAGGCTCGGACCTTCCTGGGTGGAGTTTGCATGTTCTCCCCGTGCCCGCGTGGGTCTTCTCCGGGTACTCCGGTCTCCTCCCACATTCCAAAGACATGCATGGCAGGTTAATTGGGCGCTCCGAATTGTCCCTAGGTGTGCGTGTGAGTGTGGATGGTTGTTCGTCTCTGTGTGCCCTGCGATTGGTTGGCAACCAGTCCAGGGTGTCCCCCGCCTACTGCCCAGAGCCAGCTGAGATAGGCGCCAGCAGCCCCCGCGACCCTTGTGAGGAATAAGCGGTCAAGAAAATGGATGGATGGATATACCCCATAGTTAATGCTGAAATTTGTTGTTGTTGCTGTTGTTGTTTTTTATAGTGTTCGGTCTTCCGTGACGTTTTACTATTTGAGTTCAAGCCGGAAGTTTTCCTCTTATTCTGAAGGAGACAACTGATCACAAGTACGGCGAGTGAGATGCATTTGACAAAATAATGGCCATACTTCTTTGACTCTATTTCGCTTGTCATTGAGTCAAACAAGTACGCAAGATTGACGTGATTCCACATTGGTTGTTAATTTGGTGAACATTTTCCGAAATGTTTTGTTTTACTATTCATGTTGTGAAGCCAACGTTTTGTCTTTTATTTTTGAAGGCCCGGGCGGAAGCAGCGTGTGTGCTTACTCCCGCAGACTAACGCCGGTAAGCTCGGGAATGTGGAGAGAAACTTTTGTCATTTCCAGCCGAGCCGAGCTTCGCCTCGCCTCGCCTCGCCTTGTCTCGATTCGCTTCACTTCACTTCACTTGACGTGGTGACCGCGAGAACGAGAATAAGCGCACCGACGCACAAACAAGGACGAACAAGAAGAGTTAGTTGACGGTAAGTGGACTTCTCGTGACGTGTTTTGGGCAGAACCTCAGGTGGGCTTCGGCAAGTCCATTTCACACCCAACGACAAAAAAAAAAAAAGTTTCAACAAAAAGCGAGAAAGAAAGTTTGATGGAGTTGATCGATAAGTCATCATCATCAACCAGATGCTGGTCATATTGATTTATTTTCTTTATTCGATTGATGTTTTGCTAGATTCATGAAAACATCAAAAAAAAGTCTCTTGATCAATTATGTCGATGATTGACAACCGTTTGATTTGATTTCTTTTTATTTTTGAACATGATCATTTACTGATTTCATTTCCTGATTCAAATATCGATCGATCAATCCAATTTTGTTTTTCTAACATGGTCATTCTTTCTATCGACAGATAATCAATGTATTATCAATGCTAATTATCGTAATGTATAACCCACATAGTTGTGAACATGATAACACATGCTCATCAAAACGTGCCGTCATCAGCACAGCTAATTAAGCAATCGATAAGCGATGATATGAATATGCTAATCAGTGTTAGCCATGCTATTGTTGTTGTTGTTCTCCAACCTTCCTGTTTGTTGTTTGTGGTCTGTCCAAAAATTGACCAAGTTTGGGGAAAAGTTGAAAAGCTGAGATGTAATAAATAATGTGTAAATCTGAAGTGGAGAATATTTGGAACCGCTGTCAGGTCAACACTGGTTATTGATTAGCGATCTGTGGGAGATTATCAGGTGTCCCTAATAAAGCGAGCGTCTCGGAAGACGATAGCGTGCGCTCGTGTGTGCGTGATCAGCACCTTTGCTATCTGACTGTGTGACGGCGTGTTGACCTTTCCCCTTTGAGACGTGCGTTGGCGCCGGAGAGTCGTCGAGGCTCGCTGGCTGGTACCTGCCGTCCTTCCTGCCGGGTGGCCGCCATGTCCCAGCAGCGGACGCAGCTGGCTCTGCTGCTGTGGAAGAACTTGACGTACAGACGCAGGCAGAAGGTGAGTCGCGCTCGTCCGTCTCCGTCACCGCAATTGGCGCACAAAAGTTCTGACCAACATCCATCAGACAATTCATTGAGTTGAGTTGAGTTGACATTTGTGTCCTCTCAACAGTTTGGAGGCTTGGAGTGACCTTTGAACTCCAACCTTCATTGGAGTTTCTGAAAATTCTTGCGTGTGTGATGTTGCATTTTTGCACACCGACGTCCAATTTTGAAGTTTTGTGTTCAGCTGCAGCTGCTGGTGGAGATCGTGTGGCCGCTCTTCATCTTCTTCATCCTCATCGGCGTGCGCCTCAGCTACCCGCCGTACGAGCAGCACCAATGTAAGTCCGCTCCCTTCGCAAACCCCCCAGCTCCCTGTCCGTCTCTCGCTGACCTTTGCACTCGCACGCACACCCAACCTTCCGACACGTCGGTCCACTCGCATCCACGCTTGTCACGTGCGTCCATTCGTCCACACGCATCGCGTCCATCTGTCCATTCAAATGCGATCAGGCGGACCGGTCGCCTGGCAAGCAGCAATGCCAAATAGGACAAACAGCACGTAACGACAATGTGCCTTGGACGTGTTTGTTGCGGGCAGACGGACGAACTTCCTATCAGGCAGCGACCAATCAATGGATGTGGGGCTCGTCAACCTTTGCTGACTGCTTGATCCTCCTCGTCGTGTGGCCTTTTATCTTTTTTTCACCTTTTATCTTTCTTTATGGACGTCGTAATTGGATGATGAAGGTTGTCATCTTCATCTTGGTCCTTTGCTGACAAATCTGCTGGAGATCGGACCCCAAAGTGACTCTCGTTTCACATCACACACGGACAAGATCATTTGAGTGAACCAAAACTAAACAAATAAACAAATTACGTTAATGAAATCAAATAAAAACAAATATGAACCGCTGGTATGAGGATGTTTGAAAGTGTCACACAGTAGTGACATCATCTAGCAACAGCCAATAAGGAAGCACCAAAAGATGACATCGCTCCCATGCTGTTTTTGAAATATTGCGCACAAGTAATACATTTTTAAAAAAAAACTAAAACTAATACTGAAACTAAGCATTTATTAAATAACTAAAACTAATCAAAGCTAACAGAAACACCCTGAAAACGAATTAAAACTAACTCGTTTAAAAAATAAACAAAATTCAACTTAATGCATGAGCCTTTTGGGATGATTTGAAATATAATTTATTTTGATATGAAGTGGAATCATGACGTTTGAAAGTGTGTCACACAGAAGTGACATCATCTGTCAGCAGCCAATAGAAAAGCAATTTCAGATGGCGTCACTCCCATGCTGTTTTTTTTAAAATAAATAAATAATAAATAAATAAGTAATTCACTTTAAAAAAATAATAATAATCTAACACTGAAACTAGCTAAAACTAAACTAAAACTAAGCATTTATTAAATAACTAAAACTAATCAAAACTACGAGAAGCACCCTGAAAACTAATTAAAACTAACTAAATTTAAAAACAAAACTCAAAATGAATTCCAAAACTATAAATAACCTTGCATACAGAGAGTGATGACATCACCAAGACGAGAAAACGAAAATTGCAAATGTGCTGTCGCTAGCTTTAAATTTTCTGGAAGAAGCAAAAGAAGACGATGACGCCTAATTGGATGGATGAGTGGTGATGAAAAGGAAGTCCCCACCCACTTTCCTCTTTGGACTTTCTCCTCCCTCATTTTCGTCGTTTATCACCAAAAATTTTTGCAGTCTTGTCTGAAATCATCTCCGGTTCGAGTCCAGGCTCGGACCTTCCTGGGTGGAGTTTGCATGTTCTCCCCGTGCCCGCGTGGGTCTTCTCCGGGTACTCCGGTCTCCTCCCACATTCCAAAGACATGCATGGCAGGTTAATTGGGCGCTCCGAATTGTCCCTAGGTGTGCGTGTGAGTGTGGATGGTTGTTCGTCTCTGTGTGCCCTGCGATTGGTTGGCAACCAGTCCAGGGTGTCCCCTGCCTACTGCCCAGAGCCAGCTGAGATAGGCGCCAGCAGCCCCCGTGACCCTTGTGAGGAATAAGCGGTCAAGAAAATGGATGGATGGATGGATGGATGTCTGAAATCATCCCATTCTCCTTTTTGGAGTCAAAGTGGTGCTCAGCCATCAAATTTGGACTTGGCTAAGAATATTTAAAAAAAATCGTCAAGTCTAAATAGTGATGGAAAAGGCGCCGCAAGACCATGTAGGTACCATTTCACAAATTCTCGTCGAAATAAACCCCCAGAACCAAACGCGTCAGTGGCACTAAAAAGAAGAAGAAGAAAAAAAAAGTGTCTTGTGCAAAGATGCTCGTGTTGGCCTTTTCAGGGACTGCAGAGGTATTGCGCAACTTTCTACTGGGAACAAAAAAAAAAAAAAAAAGAGAGAGAAATGAAGATGAGGACGTCGGTAAGTTGAGATGACGTCAAAGAGTGCAAAAGAAAAGAAAAGTCATCATCAATGGCGACCGAGTTGAAGTTGAAAGCTTGATGGAACCGACACACTTTTTTTTTTTTCTCTCTCTCTTTAGTGACGAAGGAGTCGTCACTGTCACAATCACGACTCAATAAATAAATAAATAAATAAATAAATCCTCTTCGCTGGCTAACTTATTGGGTACCAAACAATGGAGCGCCACCAAATGAAAAGCTCCCGTTTGGAAATGAGCGAAAGCCAGCCAAACGTGTACGTGCGCGCGCGCGTATTTTGTAGTCGTCGTTTTGGGAATGCGTCTGCAGTCATTTTGCCGACTTGTGGCGACTTGCCGGCCTCACCGCAAACGTTGGACTTGATTCAGCATGCCGCGCTCACTCGCTGCCGTACCACGGGGCTCTCCGTTTGGGGCTGTCGTGCACGTCACTTGGATCAGGCATACAAATCAAATCCTTCCATCGGGGGACAATTCCTTCATTTGAATTTTATTGCTTCTTCTTCTTCTTATTATTATTATTATTATTATTATTATTATTCTTATTATTATTATTATTATTATTATTTCATTATTATTATATTATTATTTATAATTTTATTATTTCCTTTTGTTTGCTGTCTCGGCTGCAAAGGAAACAAAAGTTCCAATATGAGAATATCAATACAAATGTTGCAATATGAGAATATTGAAAGAAATGTTGTAATATGAAAATATTAAAGCAAATTTTCCAATATGAAATTATTGGAACAAAGGTTGCAATATGAGAATATTGGAAAAAAATGTCCAATATGAGAATATCGAAACAAAAGTTACAATTTTGAGAATATCAAAACAAATGTTGTAATATGAGAATATTGAAACAAAAGTTGCATATTGAAACAAATTTTGCAATATGAGAATATTAAAGAAAAGTTGCAGAATGAAAATATTGACGCAAATGTTACAATGTGAAAATATTGGAACAAAAGTTCCAAGATGAGAATATTGAAACAAACGTTGCAATATGAAAATATTGAAGCAAATGTTCCAATATGAAAATATTGGAACAAAAGTTGCAATATGAGAATATGGAAAATACGTTACAATCTGAGAGTTTTGAAGCAAATGTTCCGATATGAGAATATTGGAATAAATGTTCCAATCTGAGATTATCAAAGTGCGTTTTGCCTGTGTTCCTGTTTGCAGGTCACTTCCCCAACAAGGCCATGCCGTCGGCGGGCACGTTGCCGTGGATACAGGGCATCCTGTGCAACGCCAACAACCCGTGCTTCCGCAGCCCCACGCCGGGCGAGTCGCCGGGCGTGGTGGGAAACTTCAACGACTCCATGTCGGTTCCGTCGAAAGCGGTCGTCTGCCGTGTTTGCGTCGTCTGTCCTGACCCCGTTTTGTTTTGTGCACGCGTACGTTTCAGAATCTCTCGTCTGTTCTCGGACGCCAAGAAGATTCTTCTGTACAGTCAGAACGACAAAAACTTGGAGGGCTTCAAGGAGCTGGCGGGCGCCCTCGCAAAGCTTCAGAGCAGCAGGACAGGTAACCTCGCCGCACCTTCATCATCGTCATCAGTACGACTCGGGCTCACTGATTTTGGAAAATCATTCAAATTGTGCTGATTTTCTTTGTTTTTGTCAAACTTGCCATAATCATTTTCAAGGTGAGTCTCAAACGTGCTTGTTAAGAACAAATTGTTGCTGTCGGTGGTATGAAAGAGGTCAGAATGCGAACGTTCCGCAAGTCATCGTTTCCCCGAGCCCGTTGTGCCGTTTAGCTCAGTGCCAAGGAGGATTTTTTGTTGTTTTTTGTTGTTGTTGCTGGCTCGTCTTAATGGAAACGGAAATGCTGTCTTGCATGGCCACTCGAGTACGCAATGCACAGCATGTTGAAACAAGCTGTACAATATCAGATGGCGGCCATTTTGAATGGTGTGGCAATGAAAACAATTCCAGAACAGAAAGTGAAATCCACCGAAATGATGTCCAGCCAAACACAAAACACTCGGCAGTAGAGGTGGGAATCTTGGGGCACCTCACGATTCGATTGCGATTACGATTCAGAGGCTACGATTCGATTATAAAACGATTATTGATTTCCCCCCCAGGCAGCAGAAAAAAAACAATGTATTTTGGTGCTTCTAATGTTTCGTACATTAGTTACAAAAATAGTACAAAAGTCCTCTCAGGCCTAAATAAACTACTATTTCAGTATCAAGTTAACAGTTCAAAACAGTAAATAAAATACTCAAGTCCTCATTCTGTAACAACAGCTTTTAAGTATATTCAGTCTTCAACAGAATAAAACATAGCATTGAGCAAAAATATATTATTTTTATCCACTCAAAAGTGCACTGAGGTATAAATGAAAGACAATGTGAACTACTACTTCAATACAAATGCCTTAAAAAAAAGTGCTTTCCTGCTTTTTAAGTTGTGTAAAGATGAACATGTAAACATTAAAGTTTCTCAGAGGTACAAAAAAAAAAAACCTCAAGTGCTTTTCTGCTTTTTAACTTGTGTAAACATGAACGTGTAAACATTAAAGGGATCGTTCGGCTTTTTTAACATGAATCTCAATTTGATCCTCACCTCCCGTGTGTGCGATCAGCACTGACTTCGGCGTTGGACGAGAGGAAAATAGTCCAGCAAGCTGGCTGGGGTCTCGGAAATAAAGCGTTTTTCTTCTAAAAACTATTTGTTTTCAAAAGCGTGATACATTTCCACCACAATACTCTTTTCTGAATAAAGTCAGACGCCATTACCGCCAGCCACTACTTTTCTGTTCGTTCGTTCGTATCACTGCGCGACGCCCTGTAGAACGCTAACCGACGCACTGCAGCCAGCTAGCTGATATTTCCGCCTCAAGTTGTTTGCCTTTCGGAGCAGGTCTGATCTCACGAAGAGGTGGGTTGGTCAGCTCAGCCATGCTTGTTGTTGTTTTGAATCTCGAGGCGTGAGTTGTGGATGTGTACTCTCGGTCCGTCCCAAAAGCGTCCCGAGACCGCGCGCGCTACTGCGTTTCAGTTCCGCGTACTTTTCGCTCCGGTTCACTTTAGTTTCGCTTCCCTTGGCATATTTATATATTCGGAATTTGGACGTTTGTGAATCGTTCTCGATTGTTCCACGGCCGAATCGTGAATAATCTAAGAATCGGAAATTTTGCACACCTCTACTCGGCAGGCTTTCTTTCTTTTGCTCAAGCTTTTATCCACAAACAACAACAAAAATTGGAGCGTTTGTACGACTGCTCCTGTATTTTTTTTTCCACTTGGCAATTGTAGAATTAAAAAAATATATATATTGTTCTTTTTGTTCCAATATGGTCAACCTTTGTTCATTTTCATTGTTGGATTTGAAAGGAAAGTTGAAAGTTGGATTTGAAGCGTATGATTAAGTCAAATCACAATTATTAAGTTTGTTTGTTTTGTTTTGATTGACAGACCGCGATCATCAGCAGCTTTTTTTTTTCTTGTCCTTTTGACGAAGAATGTACAAAAGCAAGGTTATTTGAGTTCACTAAAACTCACGAAAAAAAAACAAAAATTCAAAAAATCATTTTGTTAATCAAACAAAATAAAAAGGAAAATGCTTCTTAAAAAACGAAAACGAAATGGAAGTGCATTTTATATTTAGAAAACTAACTAAAACTAAATTTAATGACAGCAAAAATGTCCTTTGTTTGCGTCTTTGGTCATGAATTGAATGTATGACCCTTTGGGGATGATTTGAAATGATTTTGATATGAACTGCCAGAATAAGGATGTTTAAAAGTGTGTCACACGGAAGTGCCATCATTGAGCAGCAGCCAATAGAAAAGCACCAAAAGATGATGTCGTTCCCATGCTGTTTTTTGAAATCTTGCGCACAAGTAATCCACATTTTTTTTTTAAACTAAAAATTAATACTGAAACTAACTAAAACTAATTATTTATGAAATAACTGCAACTTAATATAAAAATTAATACAGAAACTAACTCAAACTAAGCATTTATGAAATAACTAAAGCTAACAGAAGCATCCTGAAAACGAATTAAAACGAACTCCATTAAAAAAACAAAACAAACTCAAAACAAACTCAAATGAAAAATTGCCAAACCATAATAACCATGGTAGCGTACGAGACCCAAATTTCAGGCTGGCTAAAGGCTATAAGTTAGCCTGATGTCAAACAGGCTTGTGAACGGATCACATTTGTCTTTTGTGCTGCATTTTTCCTGCTTGTCCTGCTGGCGGAACAATCGGAATTTGCCGCTTTTGTCTTTTCCCGATCCCGTGTCGAGTTTCGAACCTGCTCAGACCTGCTTTCAACGTGGTGGGCTGGAAGCGGCACGCGTGTGCGTGGGTGAGCTCAGGTGACCCCTTTGAATCACGCCATTGGAGCTCAAAGTGAACGTTTGTCACGTGTCAGCCAATCAGGCTTCAGCACCATCGTGTTTAAGCCAATCATGGTCCTGCTTGCATTCTTCACTCCTGTTCAAAGTTGTTGCCATGGCAGCAGGATGTTGACTTGCAAGCTGGCTGAGGTTGTCGTGGTAACGGGAGGTTGCATCATGGCGTGCCATTACCATGGAAACGGCACATTGTGTACTGCACCCTTGGCATCGCTAGCTTTAGCATTTGGCTGCTAGCAAGCCTCTCTTGGGCACAGGCATCCCAGAATAAGCAGTCTCCTTGGCGATGCGCTCTCCCAAGTGTCGATTGGCTGAGACGTGAGCCGACCGGCGTCACTGCTGGAAATGCCGCCGGCTCGTTTGATGGATGACCTTGTGGCGAGTCAACACATGATGCCACCTTTGACACCCCTCAAACATTTCACAGTTGCAATCGTGCCGCTTTTTACCTGCACGCCGACGCAAAGGTGTGCGCGGGTGTAAGATGAGTCACGTTCAGATCAAACTTTTCCATCCGTTTATTGAAGACGATGATTTGAAGTTTTTAAGCGAAAGTGATGCCGGTTTGCACCGTCACAAAATTCAATCATGCGTCTTTTTCAAAGCAAACGATTGTTAACGAGGCTTCGCAATGACGCACACGATGAGCTGCCACAATCGGAAGCGCCACCTACTGGCAAGGAGGAGCACTTCTTCCATCTCAGATTTTTTATTAGGGCCCGAGCAGCGACCGCTGCGAGGTCCCTATTGTTTTTGTAAAAATTATTATTATTATTATTAGGGCCCGAGCAGCGACCGCTGCGAGGTCCCTATTGTTTTTCGATCGGATTATTAGGGCCCGAGCAGCGACCGCTGCGAGGTCCCTCTTGTTTTTGTAAGAATTATTATTATTCTTCTTCTTCTTCTTCTCCGTAAACGATCGCATTTTTGAGGGCCTAAACATTTACGAAAACTCACCAAACTTTGCAGTCTCTTCGGGCCCGGCGAAAAATTTGATATTATGTAGTTGTCATAACAACGCGACTCTATAGCGCCACCTAGCGTAGAAAAATAAAAACCAATCCCGGTCCGTTTGAGCTAGAGCTACGAAAAATGGCAGGCACGTGTAGCACTACGAGACGCACAAAAAAGTCAGTGGAAGCCATTTCCTAAAATGTACAGGAAGTGAGCTATGAATTTTTTAATGTCCAATTTTGGCCTATTTTGGCACATTCACTGTGGTCATGCTTTTTCCCCCTATGCAAACATTTTTCATCCCATTGACTTTAAACTTGGCATTTATCATCTCAAGACTTAAGAGAAAAACTAGGCAAAAAATCTTGCGTTTTCGAAATACTATATGACGGGGGCGGGGCATCAAATATTGCCTTTAAAATTTCATTTGTCCAGAAAGAGCAAATGCTGAATAACTCCCATGTACAAGCTCCAAAAAATCTCAAACTTCTCAGGCAACGTAATAGTCACGGCCTGAAAACACCTATATGAAAAAATTCAGTTATACATATAGCGCCACCTAGTGGTTACAATAAATGTCATACTTTACGTTTTTAGCTACTGTGCTGAGCTCGTTGAAGGGATCCAGTTGAAAATTGGTCAGAAAAGCCTTAAGATGTTGATGATGCCCCACACCGAATATTGTAACTTTTCGCCAAAGGGCGTGGCCGCTACGGTGACGCAAAGTCTGAAGATTTTTCGTGACAATAAAAGCTGCATGAACTTGACCGAGATGATCCTATCTTCTCAAAATTTCACACATTTGATGAGAGTCCAGCCCTAAAGACATCTACGAACTTATATTTCATCTAACTGATAGCGCCACCTAGTGGCAATTTTTTTTCTTACGAATTTTCTTGTACATTTTTCTCCAAACACGTTAACTGGACCAACCTCATATTTGCTCAGATGGGGGTTTCGGCCTTCATGATGTCACAACACGAAGTTTGTGAGTTTTCGCGAATCGCTGTGGGCGTGGCTAAGCACTGTTCACCAAGAAAACAACGCTAGTTTTGATGGTCTAAACATGCGCAGAAACTCATGAAACTTGGCACACACATCTGGCCTGGCAAAATGAGCAATATTTTATCATGTATTGTCCTATTTTTACAAAAATGACTCAATAGCGCCCCCTAGAAATTTTTAACGAAGCAGCCCCGATTGTACGTTTAAGCAAGATCTACGAAAATTTTTAGGTGTATGAGGGAGTCCATGACCTACAAAAAAGTCTCTTGGACCCATGTGCTAAAATGAACAGGAAGTGAGCTATGAATTTTTGAATGTCCCATTTTTGACGATTTTTGCACATTTTCAGGGGGCATACTTTTGCCCACTTCTCCTACACATTTCATCCGACTGACTTTAGACTTGACCTGGACCATGTCAAGACCTGAGCCAACTACAGGCAGAAAAATCTTGACTTTTGGAAATACTATATGATGAGGGCGGGGCATCAAATTTTGTGTTTCGCACTGAAAAAGGATATGCTTAATAACTCCCCGGTACATGCTCCAAAAAATCCCAAACTTGACATGTATGTTTATAGTCAAAGCCTGAAGGTATCTCTATGACAAAATTCAGTTATATATGCAGCGCCACCTAGCCCTTCAGGCGTGAAAAAAAAATACCCCACATACGGTATTTTGTACAAAAAATGTCAACTCATTCTAAGTGTGATAACTCCCATGTTCAAGCTCCAAAAAATCTCAAACTTCTCAGGCAACGTAATAGTCACGGCCTGAAAGCATCTATATGATAAAATTCAGTTATACATATAGCGCCACCTAGTGGTAACAATAAATGTCATACTTTACGTTTTTAGCTACTGTGCCGAGCTCGTTGAAGGGATCCAGTTGAAAATTGGTCAGAAAAGCCTTAAGATGTTGATCATGCCCCACACCGAATATTGTAACTTTTCGCCAAAGGGCGTGGCCGCTACGGTGACGCAAAGTCCGAAAATTTTTCGTGACAATAAAAGCTGCATGAACTTGACCGAGATGATCCTATCTTCTCAAAATTTCACACATTTGATGAGAGTCCAGCCCTAAAGACATCTACGAACTTATATTTCATCTTACTGATAGCGCCACCTAGTGGCAATTTTTTTTCTTACGAATTTTCTTGTACATTTTTCTCCAAACACGTTAACTGGACCAACCTCATATTTGCTCAGATGAGGGTTTCGGCCTTCATGATGTCACAACACGAAGTTTGTGAGTTTTCGCGAATCGCTGTGGGCGTGGCTAAGCACTGTTCGCCAAGAAAACAACGCTAGTTTTGAGGGTCTAAACATGCGCAGAAACTCATGAAACTTGGCACACACATCTGGCCTGGTAAAATGAACAATATTTTATTGTTGATTGTACTATTTTTACAAAAATGACTCAATAGCGCCCCCTAGAAATTTTTAACGAAGCAGCCCCGATTCTACGTTTAAGCAAGATCTACGAAAATTTTTACGTGTATGACGGAGCCAAAGACCTACAAAAAAGTCTCTTGGACCCATATGCTAAAATGAACAGGAAGTGAGGTACGAATTTTTGAATGTCCCATTTTTGACGATTTTTGCACATTTTCAGGGGGCATACTTTTGCCCACTTCTCCTACATGTTTTATCCGACTGACTTATGACTTGACCTGGACCATGCCAAGACCTGAGCCAACAACAGACGGAAAAATCTTGACTTTTGGAAATACTATATGATGAGCGCGGGGCATCAAAATTTGTGTTTCGCACTGAAAAAGGATATGCTTAATAACTCCCCGATACATGCTCCAAAAAATCCCAAACTTGACATGTATGTTTATCGTCAAGGCCTGAAGGTATCTCTATGACAACATTCAGTTATATATGCAGCGCCACCTCGCCCTTGAGGCAAAACAAAAAAATACCCCACATACGGTATTTTGTACAAAAAATGTAAACTCATTCTAAGTGTGATAACTAAGTCATTTATGAATATTCTTTTACTTTCCACCACTCAAAATGTTCACTGGCATTAGACTTATCCAAACATGTACTTTTTTATTTATTTTTGATAGCCTCTAATGGACATTAAAAGCAATATCGTGAATGAAGGATATGCTTAATAACTCCACGGTACATGCTCCAAAAAAATCCCACACTTGACATGTATGTTTAGAGTCAAGGCTTGAAGGTATCCCTATGACAACATTCCATTATATATACAGCGCCACCTAGCCCTAGAGGCATAAAAAAAAATACACCAACTTAACGGTATTTTTACAAAAAAAAAAAAAATCCACATGTCAAGGTTTATCATGCCATTTTCAAAGAAATTCTGCTTCCAATGTGCCTTACCTAAACTTGCCAGTACCCCAACGTGCCAGTACCCCAACGTGCAAGTACCCCAACGTGCAAGTACCCCAACGTGGCCCGGGCTGCGAGGGCCCTTTATAGCTGCTCGCAGCTCTAGTTATTATTATTATTATTATTATTATTAGGGCCCGAGCAGCGACCGCTGCGAGGTCCCTATTGTTTTTGTAAAAATCCTTCTTCTTCTTCTTCTTCTTCTTCTTTATTCTCCGCAAACGACCGCGATTTTGGGTACCTAAACATTCACGAAAACTCACCGAACTTTGCACACTCCTCAGGCCCGGCGAAAAATGTGATATTATTAAGTCGTCATAACAATGCGACTCGATAGCGCCCCCTAGCGTAGAAAAATAAAAACCAAGCCCGGCACGTTTGAGCTAGAGCAACACAAATTGGCAGGCACGTGTAGCACCCCGAGACGCACAAAAAAGTCTATTGGGACCATGTAGCTAAAATGTACAGGAAGTGAGCTATGAATTTTTTAATGTCCAATTTTGGCCTATTTTGGCACATTCACTGTGGTCATGCTTTTTCCCCCTTTGCAAACATTTTTCATCCAATTGACTTCAAACTTGGAATTTATCATCTCAAGACCTGAGAGAACAACTGGGCAAAACATCTTGCCTTTTTGAAATACTATATGACGAGGGCGGGGCATCAAATATTGCCTTTAAAATTTCATTTGTCCAGAAAGAGCAAATGCTTAATAACTCCCATGTTCAAGCTCCAAAAAATCTCAAACTTCTCAGGCAACGTAATAGTCATGGCCTGAAAACATCTATATGATAAAATTCAGTTATACATATAGCGCCACCTAGTGGTTACAATAAATGTCATACTTTACGTTTTTAGCTACTGTGCTGAGCTTGTTGAAGGGATCCATTTGAAAATTGGTCAGAAAAGCCTTAAGATGTTGATCATGCCCCACACCGAATATTGTAACTTTTCGCCAAAGGGCGTGGTCGCTACGGTGACGCAAAGTCTGAAGATTTTTCGTGAAAATAAAAGCTGCATTAACTTGACCGAGATGATCCTATCTTCTCAAAATTTCACACATTTGATGAGAGTCCAGCCCTAAAGACATCTACTGACTTATATTTCATCTAACTGATAGCGCCACCTAGTGGCAATTTTTTTTCTTACGAATTTTCTTCTACGTTTTTCTCCAAACACGTCAACTGGACCTACCTCATATTTGCTCAGATGAGGGTTTCGGCCTTCATGATGTCACAACACGAAGTTTGTGAGTTTTCGCGAATTGCTGTGGGCGTGGCTAAGCACTGTTCGCCAAGAAAACAACGCCAGTTTTGAGGGTCTAAATATGCACAGAAACTCATGAAACTTGGCACACACATCTGGCCTGGTAAAATGAACAATATTTTATTGTTGATTGTGCTATTTTTTACAAAAATGACTCAATAGCGCCCCCTAGGAATTTTTAATGAAGCAGCCCCGGTTGTACGTTTAAGCAAGATCTACGAAAATTTTTAGGTGTATGAGGGAGCCCAAGACCTACAAAAAAGTCTATTGGACCCATATGCTAAAATGAACAGGAAGTGAGCTACGAATTTTTGAATGTCCAATTTTTGACGATTTTTGCACATTCACAGGGGGCAGACTTTTGCCCACTTCTCCTACACGTTTCATCTGACTGAGTTAAGACTTGACCTGGACCATGTCAAGACCTGAGCCAACGACAGGGGGAAAAATCTTGACTTTTCGAAATACTATATGATGAAGGCGGGGCATCAAAATTTGTGTTTCGCACTGAAAAAGGATATGCTTAATAACTCCCCGGTACATGCTCCAAAAAATCCCAAACTTGACATGTATGTTTATCGTCAAGGCCTGAAGCTATCTCTATGACAACATTCAGTTATATATGCAGCGCCATCTAGCCCTTGAGGCATAAAAAAAAAATACCCCACATACGGTATTTTGTACAAAAAATGTAAACTCATTACAAGTGTGATAACTAAGTCATTTATGAATATTCTTTTAGTTTCCACCACTCAAAATGTTCACTGGCATCAGACTTATCCAAACATATATATATTTTTATTTATTTTTGATAGCCTCTGTGGACATTAAAAGCAATATCGTGAATGAAGGATATGCATAATAACTCCACGGTACATGCTCCAAAAAAAATCCCACACTTGACATGTATGCTTATAATCAAGGCCTGAAGGTATCTCTATGACAACATTCAGTTATAAATACAGCGCCACCTAGCCCTTGAGGCATAATATATAAAAAAAAAAACACATACGGTATTTTGTACAAAAAATGTAAACTCATTCTAAGTGTGATAACTAAGTCATTTATGAATATTCTTTTAGTTTCCACCACTCAAATTGTTAACTGGCTTCACACCGATCCAAACGTATGTACGTTTCCATTTTGTTTTATTCATTTTTAATTGCCCCTTTGGACAATAAAAGTAACATTGTGCAATGAGTACAACGAGCGATGATGTATATATACACTTTTACAAAAAATACCAATCAGGGCAACTCATTGCCTAAAAATAAAAAAGGACGCTGATTTTTGCAGGTCTTAACAATCACCAAAACCCGTTGAGCTTGACACACACTGGCAAAAAAAAATATTCTACATGTAAACGTTTATTATGCCATTTTCAAAGAAATTTTGCTTCCAATATGCCAGTACCCCAACGTGCCAGTACCCCAACGTGCAAGTACCCCCAACGTGCAAGGACCCCAATGTGGCCCGGGCTGCGAGGGCCCTTTATAGCTGCTCGCAGCTCTAGTTCTTCTTCTTCTTCTTCTTCTTCTCCGCAAACGATCACGATTTTGGGTACCTAAACATTTACGAAAACTCACCAAACTTTGCACACTCCTCAGGCCCGGCGAAAAATTTGATATTATGAAGTCGTCATAACAACGCGACTCGATAGCGCCCCCTAGCGTAGAAAAATACAAACCAAGCCCGGCATGTTTGAGCTAGAGCAACAAAAATTGGCAGGCACGTGTAGCACCCCGAGACGCACAAAAAAGTCTATTGGGACCATGTAGCTAAAATGTACAGGAAGTGAGCTATGAATTTTTTTATGTCCAATTTTGGCCTATTTTGGCACATTCACTGTGGTCATGCTTTTTCCCCCTTTGCAAACATTTTTCATCCAATTGACTTCAAACTTGGCATTTATCATCTCAAGACCTGGGAGAACAACTGGGCAAAACATCTTGCCTTTTTGAAATACTATATGACGGGGGCGGGGCATCAAATATTGCCTTTAAAATTTCATTTGTCCGGAAAGAGCAAATGCTTAATAACTCCCATGTTCAAGCTCCAAAAAATCTCAAACTTCTCAGGCAACGTAATAGTCACGGCCTGAAAACATCTATATGATAAAATTCAGTTATACATATAGCGCCACCTAGTGGTTACAATAAATGTCATACTTTACGTTTTTAGCTACTGTGCTGAGCTTGTCGAAGGGATCCATTTGTAAATTGGTCAGAAAAGCCTTAAGATGTTGATCATGCCCCACACCGAATATTGTAACTTTTCGCCAAAGGGCGTGGCCGCTACGGTGACGCAAAGTCTGAAGATTTTTCGTGAAAATAAAAGCTGCATTAACTTGACCGAGATGATCCTATCTTCTCAAAATTTCACACATTTGATGAGAGTCCAGCCCTAAAGACATCTACTGACTTATATTTCATCTAACTGATAGCGCCACCTAGTGGCAATTTTTTTTCTTACGAATTTTCTTCTACGTTTTTCTCCAAACACGTTAACTGGACCTACCTCATATTTGCTCAGATGAGGGTTTCGGCCTTCATGATGTCACAACACGAAGTTTGTGAGTTTTCGCGAATTGCTGTGGGTGTGGCTAAGCGCTGTTCTCCACGAAAACAACGCCAGTTTTGAGGGTCTAAACATGCACAGAAACTCATGAAACTTGGCACACACATCTGGCCTGGTAAAATGAGCAATATTTTATCGTTGATTGTGCTATTTTTACAAAAATGACTCAATAGCGCCCCCTAGAAGTTTTTAACGAAGCAGCCCCGGTTGTACGTTTAAGCAAGAATGACGAATATTTTTAGGTGTATGAGGGAGCCCAAGACCTACAAAAAAGTCTCTTGGACCCATATGCTAAAATGAACAGGAAGTGAGCTACGAATTTTTTAATGTCCCATTTTTGACGATTTTTGCACATTCACAGGGGGCAGACTTTTGCCCACTTCTCCTACACGTTTCATCCGACTGAGTTAAGACTTGGCCTGGACCCTGTCAAGACCTGAGCCAACGACAGGGGGAAAAATTTTGACTTTTCGAAATACTATATGATGAGGGCGGGGCATCAAAATTTGTGTTTCACAATGAAAAAGGATATGCTTGATAACTCCCCAGTACATGCTCCAAAAAATCCCAAACTTGACAGGTATGTTTATCGTCAAGGCCTGAAGTTATCTCTATGACAACATTCAGTTATAAATACAGCGCCACCTAGCCCTTGAGGCTTATATAAAAAAAACAAAAAAAATACCCCACATACGGTATTTTGTACAAAAAATGTACACTTATTCTAAGTGTGATAACTAAGTCATTTATGAATATTCTTTTAGTTTCCACCACTCAAATTGTTCACTAGCTTCACACCGATCCAAACGTATGTACGTTTCCATTTTGTTTTATTCATTTTTGATTGCCCCTTTGGACAATAAAAGTAACATTGTGCAATGAGTACAACGAGCGATGATGTGTATATACACTTTTACAAAAAAATACCAATCAGGGCAACTCATTGCCTAAAAATAAAAAAGGACGCTGATTTTTGCAGGTCTTAACAATCACCAAAACCCGTTGAGCTTGATACACACACTGGCAAAAAAATATTCTACATGTAAACGTTTATTATGCCATTTTCAAAGAAATTTTGCTTCCAATATGCCATTACCCCAATGTGCCAGTACCCCAACGTGCAAGTACCCCAACGTGCAAGGACCCCAACGTGGCCCGGGCTGCGAGGGCCCTTTATAGCTGCTCGCAGCTCTAGTTATTATTATTATTATTATTATTCTTTATTCTCCGCAAACGATCGCGATTTTGGGTACCTAAACATTCACGAAAACTCACCGAACTTTGCACACTCCTCAGGCCCGGCGAAAAATTTGATATTATTAAGTCGTCATAACAATGCGACTCGATAGCGCCCCCTAGCGTAGAAAAATAAAAACCAAGCCCGGCACGTTTGAGCTAGTGCAACAAAAATTGGCAGGCACGTGTAGCACCCCGAGACGCACAAAAAATTCTATTGGGACCATGTAGCTAAAATGTACAGGAAGTGAGCTATGAATTTTTTAATGTCCAATTTTGGCCGATTTTGGCACATTCACTGTGGTCATGCTTTTTCCCCCTTTGCAAACATTTTTCATCCAATTGACTTCAAACTTGGCATTTATCATCTCAAGACCTGAGAGAACAACTGGGCAAAACATCTTGCCTTTTTGAAATACTATATGACGGGGGCGGGGCATCAAATATTGCCTTTAAAATTTCATTTGTCCAGAAAGAGCAAATGCTTAATAACTCCCATGTTCAAGTTCCAAAAAATCTCAAACTTCTCAGGCAACGTAATAGTCACGGCCTGAAAACATCTATATGATAAAATTCAGTTATACATATAGCGCCACCTAGTGGTTACAATAAATGTCATACTTTACGTTTTTAGCTACTGTGCTGAGCTTGTTGAAGGGATCCATTTGAAAATTGGTCAGAAAAGCCTTAAGATGTTGATCATGCCCCACACCGAATATTGTAACTTTTCGCCAAAGGGCGTGGCCGCTACGGTGACGCAAAGTCTGAAGATTTTTCGTGAAAATAAAAACTGCATTAACTTGACCGAGATGATCCTATCTTCTCAAAATTTCACACATTTGATGAGAGTCCAGCCCTAAAGACATCTACTGACTTATATTTCATCTAACTGATAGCGCCACCTAGTGGCAATTTTTTTTCTTACGAATTTTCTTCTACGTTTTTCTCCAAACACGTTAACTGGACCTACCTCATATTTGCTCAGATGAGGGTTTCGGCCTTCATGATGTCACAACACGAAGTTTGTGAGTTTTCGCGAATTGCTGTGGGTGTGGCTAAGCGCTGTTCGTCAAGAAAACAACGCCAGTTTTGAGGGTCTAAACATGCACAGAAACTCATGAAATTTGGCACACACATCTGGCCTGGTAAAATGAGCAATATTTTATTGTTGATTGTGCTATTTTTACAAAAATGACTCAATAGCGCCCCCGAGAAGTTTTTAACGAAGCAGCCACGGTTGTACGTTTAAGCAAGAACGACGAATATTTTTAGGTGTATGAGGGAGCCCAAGACCTACAAAAAAGTCTCTTGGACCCATATGCTAAAATGAACAGGAAGTTAGCTACGAATTTTTGAATGTCCCATTTTTGACAATTTTTGCACATTCACAAGGGGCAGACTTTTGCCCACTTCTCCTACACGTTTCATCTGACTGAGTTAAGACTTGACCTGGACCATGTCAAGACCTGAGCCAACGACAGGGGGAAAAATCTTGACCTTTCAAAATACTATATGATGAAGGCGGGGCATCAAAATTTGTGTTTCGCACTGAAAAAGGATATGCTTAATAACTCCCCGGTACATGCTCCAAAAAATCCCAAACTTGACATGTATGTTAATCGTCAAGGCCTGAAGCTATCTCTATGACAACATTCAGTTATATATGCAGCGCCACCTAGCCCTTGAGGCATAAAAAAAAAAAAAAAAAACATACGGTATTTTGTACAAAAAATGTAAACTCATTCTAAGTGTGATAACTAAGTCATTTATGAATATTCTTTTAGTTTCCACCACTCAAAATGTTCACTGGCATCAGACTTATCCAAACATATATATATTTTTATTTATTTTTGATAGCCTCTGTGGACATTAAAAGCAATATCGTGAATGAAGGATATGCTTAATAACTCCACGGTACATGCTCCAAAAAAAATCCCACACTTGACATGTATGCTTATAATCAAGGCCTGAAGGTATCTCGATGACAACATTCAGTTATAAATACGCCCTTGAGGCTTATATAAAAAAAAAAAAAACACATACGGTATTTTGTACAAAAAAATGTACACTCATTCTAAGTGTGATAACTAAGTCATTTATGAATATTCTTTTAGTTTCCACCACTCAAATTGTTCACTGGCTTCACACCGATCCAAACGTATGTACGTTTCCATTTTGTTTTATTCATTTTTGATTGCCCCTTTGGACAATAAAAGTAACATTGTGCAATGAGTACAACGAGCGATGATGTGTATATACACTTTTACAAAAAATACCAATCAGGGCAACTCATTGCCTAAAAATAAAAAAGGACGCTGATTTTTGCAGGTCTTAACAATCACCAAAACCCGTTGAGCTTGACACACACACTGGCAAAAAAATATTCTACATATAAAGGTTTATTATGCCATTTTCAAAGAAATTTTGCTTCCAATATGCCAGTACCCCAACGTGCCAGTACCCCAACGTGCAAGGACCCCAACGTGGCCCGGGCTGCGAGGGCCCTTTATAGCTGCTCGCAGCTCTAGTTTATTTTATTTTTTGTCTTAATTGGTACCGATTTCGACTCCTTTACAAGCTAGCCAATCCCCGGAATAATAACAGGCTGATACCGATACCTGTGTTCGATACCAGGGTTATTATCGTTTTGGAAATTTTTATTTGAGTTCGTTTTGAGTTCATTTGGAGTTTTGTTTTTTAAATTGAGTTAGTTTTAATTAGGTTTCAGGGTGGTTCTGTTATTTTTTAGTAGTTTTAGTTAGTTAATAAATGCTTCGTTTTAGTTTAGAGTTACTTTCAATATTAGCTTCAGTTTAAAAAAAAAATTAAAATAAAATAAATATATATATATATATATATTTTACTTGTGTGCAATATTTTAAAAACACCATGGGAGCGACATCATATGAAGGTTCTTTTCTTAGATTCAGTATTATTTTTTTTTTATTTTTTTTTTTTTTTTTATATGTATTACTTGTGCACAATATTTAAAAAACATCATGGGAGTGACATCATCGGAAGGTTCTTTCTTAGATTCAGTATTAGTTTTTTTATGCATTTTACTTGTGTACAATATTTAAAAAACATCATTGGAGCAACACCATCTGAAGATGCTTTTCTTAGATTCAGCATTAGTTTTTTTTATGTCTATTATTTGTGCACAGTATTTCAAAAACAGCGTGGGAGTGACATCTTTTGGTGCTTTTCTATTGGCTGCTGCGAGATAACGTCACTTGTGTGTGACACACTTTCAAACGTCTTTTTTTTCTGGTTAATATCAACATAAATGTACTTCAAATCATCCCCAAAGGTTCATTCATTCAATTAATTACCAAAAACTAAAACCAAGGACATTTGCGCTCTAATTCTAGTTTTAGTTAGTTTTGTAAACATAAAATGTAGTTTTAGTTAGTTTTGTTTCTTTAAAAAGCATTTTCCTTTTTATTTAATTTTGTGAACAAAATTATTTTTTGAATTTGAGTTTTATTTTTTTGTTAGTTTTAGTTGACTCAAATAATCTTGATGGCTACTCCCTCATCCGTCCCTGGTTGTGTTTATCCAAAATGGCTTGTGCAAGAGGTCCAAACGTGTGTCAACTTGAAGGTGTGACATCATGCAAACGTCATGTGGTGTGACTTGCTGTGTGCGTGTGCGTGTGTGTGTGTGCGTGTGTGTTTCAGGCTTCAAGTTGAAGCACTTCCTGCGAGATGAGGAGATGTTGTCCAGCTTCCTGTTGAGGAACATGTCCTTCCCCCCGTCCGTGGTGGATCACATCCTGGAGGCCAACGTCAACCTGGAGAAGGTTCGAGTGATGTCATCGGCAAACGTTTGCTCAAAAGTGGCCAGTGTGTCCAAATGTGCGTGCGTGCGTGCAGGTGATCCTGAGCGGGTTGGGGGTCCGCCTGCGCGTCATGTGTCCCCGCAGGCCGGGCGGCCGCAGTGTACGCGACTTTGTTAACATCACGGACCCGCTGGCCGCCGTCATGGTGCAGGAGGTGGTGTGCGGCGCACCGATTGCCTGGCTGGACCGCGCCGAGCGACAATTCCTCGACGACATCGACTTCCTCAAACCCGTCCTGGTGAGGTGGCTTGCTCCGCTCCGCGTGCATGCGGGAGTTGGAAGGCGTGTCGCGACGCATCTCTACTCTTTTGTCTACAGTCTCACTTTGTATGGCCTCAGGTGTCTTTTTATTTGTTTTTTCCCTCCAACTCAAGAAAGAGGAAGTGAGCCTGTGAACCCGCCTTCTCAAATGTTGGTTTCCATAGCGACCTGCTACGCCCAGCCAAGACCTTGGAAGACGTTTGAAGCTTTTTACCAGCAGTCACCACTTTTTTTTGTCGTTGTTGTCAGGTCACATGATCGTGTCGGGAAGGCCTCGCTCATATCCACAAGATATGCAGATCCACCACTGATCTATATATATGACTGGATAGCCGATAGGCCAAGACTTTTGAAGTCGCAAGGCCGCCATATTGCTCCTCCCAAGAAATATTTCTCACCATACAATCCCATACATTTACAGTATCGAAATTGGAGAACATTTGAGACACTACTTAGTATAAACTGCATGATTTATCATGTTTTAAACTTTTTAAACATAACAGGACATTTTACAACTTGCCTTAAATACATGTAGAAAATATATGCCTCATTATGTTATGTACAGGAGGAAACTTGTGTGTCTATATCCATCCATCCATCCATCCATTTTCTTGACCGCTTATTCCTCACAAGGGTTGCGGGGGGTGCTGGCGCCTATCTCAGCTGCCTCTGGGCAGTAGGCGGGGGACACCTTGGACTGGTTGCCAGCCAATCGCAGGGCACACAGAGACGAACACCCATCCACACTCACAAGCACACCTAGGGACAATTCGGAGCACCCAATTAACCTGCCATGCATGTCTTTGGAATGTGGGAGGAGGTGTGTCTCTCTATATATATATATATATATATATATATATATATATATATATATATATATATATATATATATATATATATATATATATATATATATATATATTATTTTTATTTATTTATTTTTTTTATTAAAGAATTATAAGCGTAATTGAGCAAAAGATGCCTCTGCCAAATCTAATATAGGGGCCTCAGGAAGTGAGCGATAAAAGAAAAAGGGGGTCAACACATTTATTAATTTATTTTTTACTTGTTTAAAAATTAGTGACCACCCCGGCACAACCCCCACCGCGCCTCCGGCTTTATACTAAGTGCCTCCGAGCTGTATATGTATCAACTGTACTAATAGCGTACAGTTGATACAATAGTCTGCTCGTGAGATGGGAGTAGCAAGATGGCCACCCTGTGACTTCAACAGCTTGCACTGGCATGCATGAGCTATGGGCTATCCAGTCATATATCTAGGTCAGTGGTAACCACTTTTTGCTGTTTTGTAAGTTTGCTGAGCTTTGAAGCTGAAGGCTGATGTTGCATTCTTTTGAAAAGGAGCAATTTTCATTTCTTGCTCTTTTGAAATGTTTTTCATCATCCAAGCAAAGCTTTCATCCAATAAGATGACAATTTGTGAACGTCTGGTGCACGTTGACTAAACTCAGCCGACGTCGGCCCATCAGCAAGCAATCATCAAATATGGGAGAAATTTTTTTTTTGTTTTTTGCAAGTGGACCAAACGAAAGCGAGAAAAAATGTTTACGAGCCTGCCCACGCTCATTCAAAGTTTGTGACGTTCCAACAACATTTTTAATTTGCAAATTCATCTGTGAAGGATGAAAAGTTGCCTTGGCTAACGTTGGTTCGCTCGTTCCTTGCTCCTGAATGGATGCTGACTGACATTTTTTTTTCAGCGGTCCCGCTAAAATCCACTTTTTGACTATCGCCTATGTGCATGTTTCTCTCAGAGGGACATGAGGTCGGACCCTGAAGCCATCCGGGGCGTTTCCATGGCAACCACCAAGCTGCTGGACAGTCTGGGCTCCCTGGCCGTGGAGGTAAGATGATGTGATGTGATCACAGGACAGGACTGCGTGTCATATGACCTTCAGTCCCGAGTCCGCATTGTTCTTTCATATCCACGGAAGGCGCTGCAGGAAATCATTTCACAGTGCGTGCGTGCGTGTGCGCGTGAGTTCCCCGTGAAGACAAATGTGACAAATCGTGTTATGATGTGAGCCGCTTCACGGTCAGGACACCCGACGTCGTCTCAGCTGAACAAAGAAGTAGAACCAACAAACACGCAGTCTGTGCGTGTGTACGCGCCTCCAACTGGCTCGTCCTCGTTGACTTATCCAGTCCGCAGAAACATCTGGAAGCGCTGCAGCAGTCCACTTTCAGGACAATACATTCAAACTTCTTTTTTCCAACTTGACTTTATGGCTCAACAGCCGTCAGATTCCATAACATCTGATTTTGTCCTGTCACGTCTGATTTTTCTCTCGTCACATCTGTTTTTTCTCCCTGATTTTGTCCCGTCTGATTTTGTCGCAAATGATTTTGTCCCGTCATGTCTGATTTTGTCTCGTATGATTTTGTCCTGTCATCTGATTTTGTCTCGGCACATCTGATTGTCTCCAATCACGTCTGATTTTGTCCCATCTGATTTTGTCCCATCACGTCTTATTGTCTCCCATTACGTCTGTTTTTGCCCTGTCTGTTTTTCTCCAATCACTTCTGGTTTTGTCCCATATGATTTTGTCCCATCGTCTGATTTTTTTTTTCCCGTCAAATTACGTCCCATCACGTCTGATTGTCTCCCATCACGTCTGATTTTGTCCCGTCGTCTGATGTTGTCCCGTCTGCTTTTCTCCAATCACATCTGATTTTGTACCATCACATCTGATTTTGTCCCATCTGATTTTGTTCCGTCGTCTGATTTTGTCCCATTCGTCTGATTTTCTCTCATCACGGCTTGTTTTGTCCCGTCTCATTTTCTCCCATCACGTCTGATTTTGTCCCGCATTGCATCTCTGATCTCTGCAAGCAACTTTGTTGTTGCGGTGGTCCATTTGAGAGGTGCTCGCGATATTGCAAAATCACGTCAAGAAGTGTAAACAAATGAGTCTGCATTGAAAAGATCAGCAAGAACGATAACAAGCGATTGATCAAACATTCGCTCATTTCAAAATCCTGTTTTCAGCCAGAGTTTGAATATTTCCTTTCTTTGTCCTTAAACAAATAAAAGCAGCAAATGATGCGCTTGTGCCGTTTGTCTACTACAGTAGATGGCGCTCCAGTGCGCATCTTTCCTCGATTTGCCGAGGGCGAGTGGAAAGAAGTGAGTTTTTTGCGCTTAACGTGAGTTTTGCAACGTTGTCAGCTGGCCGGCATGAAGAGCTGGCTGGACCTTCGCAAGGAGGTGGTCTTCCTGACGCGCAATGCCACGTCCTCGCCCAGCGCCATGTACCAGGCCGTGTCACGCATCGTCTGCGGCCACCCCGAGGGCGGCGGCCTGCAGATCAAATCGCTCAACTGGTACGAGGACAGCAACTACAAGGCGCTCTTCGGCAACCACAACAGCAGCGGCGAGGATGACGCTGCAACGCACTACGACAACTCCTCCAGTCAGTCCGCAAATCGTCCGTCGGCTCCACGCCACTTCCTGTCTGCCATAACGCTAATGACGTACATGTGTGTGCGTGCAGCTCCCTTCTGCAACTCTCTGGTGAAGGACCTGGACTCCAATCCCATGTCGCGCATGATCTGGGAAGCAGTGAAGCCGCTGCTGATGGGAAAAATCCTCTACACGCCCGACACGCCCGCCACCCGCCACGTCATCCACGAGGTCAGTGGCAGGCTTATACTTTTGACATTTTTCATTTCATTTCATTTCATTTTTATTTTTTTATTTATTCTTTTTTTTTTTTATTTAGTTCATTTTAATTAATTTTTAGGGTGTTTTTAATTATTTAATAAATGCTTAGTTTTAGCTTAGTTTTAGCGTTAGTTTTAGTTTTTTTTAAAACGTGTATTGTGCACAATATTTCAAAAACAGCATGTGACATCTTTTAGTGCTTTTCTATTGGCTGTTGCAAAATGATGTCACTTCTCTGTGACACTCTTTTAAACGTCCTTTTTCCACTTAATATCAAAATAAATCAACTTAAAATCATCCCCAAAGGCTCATGTATTAAATTAATTACCAAAGATGTAAACCAAGGACATTTTTCCTATCATTATATTTAGTTTGAGTTAGTTTTGTACATAAAATGTAGTTTCAGTTGGTTTTTGTTTTTTTAAAAAGCAGTTTTCTTTTTATTTTTTATCGTTAACGAATTTGTTTTTTTGAATTTTAGTATTAGTTCTTTCCTTAGTTTTTCTTCACTAAAATAACCTTGGTGAGCATGTCGGTCACTTTCGCTTTGCTCACTAGGCCGTAGTGTTCATTTTGTCTGCCGTTTTAAAATGTAGTCTCAGTTTTAGTCCAATTTCAGTCACTCTTGTTAGTTTTTATCACAGTTCGTTGATCTCATCCCATTTTATTTAGTCTATTTTTAGTCCAACTATAAATCTAGCATTTTAGTCTTTATTTGAGTCCAAGAAAACGTCATTTTATTTGTCTAGTTTTAGTCAATAAAAACTGTCAACGATTTAGTCAGGACAACCATTTGACCCCTGTATTTGTTTTTATTTGTCAGAAGATAATATTAAACCTTTTCAGATCTAAAACTATTTCACATCAAAATGTTCTCTCATCTTTTTGATGAAAAACAACTTCACAATGACAGTGGCTACTATGGCTCCATGCTGTTAGCTAGTAAGTTAGCCAGCATTAGTTAGCAGTCGCATTAACGTTATTGTTGGAATGTTAGACGTTGGATTCATGTTAAGTTATAACTATAATTTACTTTTTTTTTTTTAAACCTTTCAGCATGACTTCACCTCCTGTCTGTCCCATGTGTTTGTGCTGTGTGTCACATGACAGTGTCACAGACGTGACAAATTAGCAAAGAGACAAGATTTAACAAAATTGTATCATTTTTGTCTCGTTTTTGTTGATGAACTAAAATGTCCATAGAATTAAGTCCAGTTTTTAATAAGTGAAGGATATCATTATCTGACAAAAATGCATACTGATTTATAGTCCCAATTATTGTTTATTGATGAGGGTTTTTAGTCTCGTCTAGTTTGAGTCTGGTAAAAAAAAAAAAAAAAAAAAAAAAAAAAGTGTGTTGACGAAATGATTTTTGTTGAGTTTTTGTTGATGAAATGAACACTATTCCACTCCAACGGCGTCGGACGCGCTTTCAGGTGAACCGGACCTTCCAGGAGCTGGGCATCTTCCGGGACTTGGAAGGAATGTGGGAGGAGATGAGACCCAAAGTTTGGAACTTCCTGGAGAACAGCGAGCAGATGAACCTGATCCGGGTAACGGTCCCTTCGATCAGCGTTTTTCCGTTTGCTGTTTGCTGGCCATGAAAACTTTTGTTGTCTGTGGCAGTCTCTGCTGAAAAACAATGCGAGCGCCGCCTACCTGGGTGCTCACTTGGCCGACACGGATTGGACAGTGGCCGATGTCTCCCACTTCCTGTCCAGGCACGCCGACGAGCGGCGCGGGGCGAGCGACTGCGCCCTCACCTGGAGGGACATCTTCAATGAGACGGACCAGGCCGTCGGCGGCGTCTCTCGCTTCATGGAGGTGAGCTTCCCGCCCGCTCGCGATCGGCCGCCGATTGCGAGTGTCACGTGACCACCCGCCACGGCTTTCAGTGCGTCAATCTGGACAAACTGGAGGCGGTCGCCAGCGAGGAGCATATGATCAACCAGTCCATGGTTCTGCTGGAGGACAGGAAGTTCTGGGCCGGGATCGTCTTCCCGGACGTTGTCCCCAACGCCACCGAGTTGCCACCCAACATCAGCTATAAAATACGCATGGACATCGACAACGTGGAGCGGACCAACAAGATCAAAGACGCGTAAGGACCGGGATTATGATCATTTTGCAATTTTTTTACATTTCAGTTAGTCTTATTTTTTCAATTTTAATTTGTTTTCAGGGTGGTTCTGTTAGTTTTTATTAGTATTAGTTATTATAGGCCCACAGAATATTGTGTTCTATTGCTATCAAAACATGGAAGCTACCCACAGAAAGATGAAAGTGTCTTCTTTTCTTTTCAGGAACAAAAAGTAGATTTCTACCAGTTTCCATTTTGAAGCAATTAGCATTATAAAATAGCTAAGTTTCATCATGATTCACATTCCTGGTGAAAACAGTGGAGAAAGGAGCTTGTTGCAACATGGCCCTGGCTGATCTCTTATACTCTACTGCCACCTTCTGGCCCTTTTTGTAATTACTACCATTTTTTTCAACCCGTTCACTGCAGTTCAGAGGCTGCAACAAAGCCTTCTTTATGCTATAGCATAAGAAATAGAAGAAAAAAAAAGTATAAATATGTCTTTGGACACTTGCAACATGTAAAATAAAACATACGTTTTTGGGAGCAAATTAGTTAATAAATGCTTAGTTTTAGTTTAGCTTTTTTTTTTTTTTCCCCCAAATGTGTATACTTTTCTATTGGCTGCTTCTAGATGACGTCACTTCTGTGTGACACACTTTTAAACGTCTTTATTCCAGTTAATATCAAAATAAATATACTTCAAATTATCCCCAAAGGCTCATGTATTAAATTAATTACCAAAGACTAAAACCGAGGACATTTTTGCATTAATTATAGTTAGTTTTAGTTTGGTTAACATAAAATGTAATTTCAGTTAGTTTTCATTTTTTTGAAAAGCGTTTTATTTGATTTTGTTAGCGAAATTGTTTGTTGAATTGTATTTTTGTGTTAGTTTTCGTTGGCTCAAATAACCTTGCTAAGGCAGGACGCAAGAGCAGGATGAACTTTTTGTAAGGTTTAGGTGTGCTGCTTGTGTTGAGGTACTGGGACCCGGGTCCCCGCGCTGACCCCTTTGAGGACATGCGCTACGTTTGGGGAGGTTTCGCCTACCTGCAAGACGTGGTGGAGCAGGCGCTGATCCGAGCTATGACGGGCACCAAAGAGAAGACGGGCGTGTACATCCAGCAGATGCCGTACCCGTGCTACGTGGACGACATGTACGTTGGCAGGCGCCTCCGCCGATGCCGAAACGATGGCCGCGCCTCAACGCCTTGCTTTTGTTTTTCGGCAGCTTCCTGCGCGTGATGAGCCGCTCCATGCCGCTATTCATGACACTGGCGTGGATGTTCTCCGTCTCCATCATCCTGAAGAGCGTGGTGTACGAGAAGGAGGCGCGTCTGAAGGAGACCATGAGGATCATGGGACTGGACAGCGCCATCTTGTGGCTCAGCTGGTTCATCAGCAGCCTGATCCCGCTGCTGATCAGCGCCGGACTGCTGGTGCTGATGCTCAAGGTGCGATCGCGCCGTCTTCGTTTCCAGGCCGCCGCAAAACTAACCTGCTATATCTCCAGCGCTTCTTACATTTTGGCTCAAATACATTTTTTGTCATATTCACACGTTTTTCACATCCACACATCTATCCGTGATTTTCACCTTTGTTTATGTTGTGTGTGCATTTATCATGACTCGGCAAAAATTCAAATCCGCTTGTGAGTTGTCGAATGTGCTTATGTGGCAAGTTGTCACATATTTGCACATTTGGGTTTAGGGTTAAGGGTTCGCCCTTAATTAAACTTCAGCCTCCTCCGTCCACAAGGAGGCGGTGTCACTATCTCCAACGGGAACGAGATGTTGTTGTTTTTTTTTTTTCTCCCATTTGTAGTTTCAAACTGGAAATTGACAAATGGGAAACTTGATCTGATTCTCCGTTACATATGTGTTTCTTTTACACAAGTCAGGAAACAAAAGAATTTGATTCATCCGAATTTACGCTGCCTCGACAAGACCTTCTTCTTCTACTCTTAAATTTTCCTCTTCTTAAGCAGCAGCCGCCAAATAAGTAACACTAGAAGAAGAGTGTCTTCCGAGTGAAGATAAAACAAGCTTTGAGATGATATTTTGTTTGCCGATTGGTGTCACCGAAAGCCATCTTGTGAAGTCAGTTGAAGGCCCAATTCCTGTTTTTCAATTTGAAATGAGAAATGGGAGATGGCTCGTTCCCGTTCAAATATTTGTGGAAGTGAAAAACATAAAAATGTATTTGTGTGAATCACTTTGAGACTAATCGCTCACCTTCTTCTCAGCGCTCTGCTTGATGGTTACCCGTTTGTGCTTGCATCTTGATCGATTGCGGTCTGCTTGTCGATTTGTTGCGGTTCGATTGGGTTTGGTCCGGTGATAATTTCGTCGCCGAAAAATTTTTGTCCTAATTTTCGTCATGGAACTTTTTTTTCCAGATGAAAATGAAATGAAAACTAAAATAGAAGCCATTCATTGAGACCAAAACAAGAACTAAAATTGACTGATAATTTCATCAATGACTAAAACGAAAATAAAAAGAAGACAGTGAGGAAAATTGACACAATCCAATCAGAAGGAACCAAACGCGGGTTGGAGAAAAGACAAACTGTTCACTGCACTTGGTTTCATGTTTAAACATGTTTACATTCATTATACAGCTGTAAGATTAATCGTAAGCAATTTTGCACTTTTTTTTTTATTTAGGTAAAAACGAAGTTCTATTATTGTTAGTTTGATTGAAACAATTATAAAGACACTGTTGTCTTAAATGTGTCTTGCGTGTTAAACTACAGGTACAAATAGGTACGTTATCATTTTCCACATAAAAGTTGAAATGTATGCTGATGGAGAATATCGACTTAAACTGTCAATTCAGTTGACTAAAATTGCTAATTTTTTTGTCGACTAAAATTGCTCGTTTTTTCGTCGACTAAAATTGCTCTTTTTTTTTTGTTGAATAAAATTGGATTACAACTAAAATCCAATCAGATGACTAAATGATGTCTAAAACGTTAAGGTTAGTCAAAAGACTAAAAGTAAGTAAAAAGTCTTGTCAAAATGAAGACAGGTTTGTTCCAATTGGCGCTCGTCCTGTCGATTGCAGTGGTTGGATTGATGTGCTTGATTTTGCTTTTGTGACCGTTGTGTTTCCGCAGAAAGGAAACCTGCTGCCGTACAGCGACACGGGCGTGGTCTTCCTGTTCCTGGCGTCGTTTGCAGTGGTGACCATCACGCAGTGCTTCCTGATCAGCACGGCGTTCGCCCGAGCCAATTTGGCCGCCGCCTGTGGGGGGATCATCTACTTCACGCTCTACCTGCCGTACGTCCTCTGCGTGGCCTGGCAGGACCACATCGGATTTGGCGCCAAAGTCTTTGCGGTAAGAGCGTGTGACGTGACGGGGACGGGGAGTGTTGGACGCACCCGTCTGATCTTGGACCTCCCGCAGAGCCTCCTGTCGCCTGTGGCCTTCGGCTTCGGCTGCGAGTACTTTGCCCTGTTTGAAGAGCAAGGCGTGGGCATCCAGTGGAAGAACCTGCTGGCCAGTCCACTGGAGGAAGACGACTTCAGCCTGCGCACCGCCATCCTCATCATGTACTTTGACGCCTTCCTCTACGGGCTCCTCACCTGGTACATCGAAGCCGTCTTCCCAGGTGACAAGCCTCACGAAAAGCGCCTTTTGACAACATCCAATTTGTCTGTCTTTGTTTCTGAACCGACGCGAGGAAAGTTTCATTTGCATTTCCGCTTGTTTGTTGGAAGCGTGAAAGAATTTGGGTATGTGTGTCAATTTTGAACGCCGAAACAAAATAAGAGCGAGCAATTGAACACAAGTTGATGGAACCAAGAAGCATGATACTTGACAGACAAAAGAAGAATAGAAAGCAAACGAGAATTGAGCGAGCACAAATCTTTTTCCACAAAAGTAACCGTAGCAACTCCAGGGAGCCACGTCGGAGTTCTGTTCCTACGCTAGCGATGTAACCCCAATTTCCCCATTAAAGTCAATATTTACATCAAATATCTAAAATACATTAAAATAAAAAAATAAGATGCTGCCCATGTCCGACTGAAGCCCAAAGTGTTTGCTGATGTTTGTTGGTGTCTCTCCTTTCTGCGCTCTTTTTATGATGTTAAGCTTGGTTTCCATGATAATTGCTTTTCTTTTGGCTGGACCAACATTGATAGAAGATGTCACTTTCTTCTTCTTTGGTGCCATCATGTGGGGAAAAAAAAAAAAGAGGGTGAAAAAGCCCAAGATACTCCCACAAGTGCACAAGTGCTAGCACTAGCTAAGTTAGCTAAATAGCGGACGAGGGGAAAACACTGCAGACAAAATGGTGAACCAGGAGCCAAAATGGCGGACCGGGCGTGACCGTTGTAAAGTCGAAATCCGCCTTAACTCGAGGACTCCATGAATAACAAAGGAAACAAGAAGAGAAAAATAACTTTAGACACAAAAACAATGGAATCTTAGCTGGCCAAGTGAAGAAGCAGCAAAGAAGAAGCGGTGGCAGCGGTCAGCCGTCGAGCTCCAGAACAACGTGACAGATCGTCATGCACAACATCAACATGAGCATGAGGCAACGCCCACCCACACGGCCCGCCCAACCCACAAAACATAAATCCAGGACACCACGGGGTTAAGGTTATTTGAATGAACTAAAACAAACGAAAAAACTACAACTGAAATACAAAAAACTATTTTGTTAATGAAATAAAATAAGAATGAAAATGCTTTTTAATTGAAACTACATTTTATGTTTAAGAAACAAACTAAAACTAACTATAATTGTAGCAAAAATGGCCTTGGTTTTCATCTTTGGTAATTAATTGAATGTATGAGCCTTTGGGGATGATTTGAAATGTGATCATTCAAGTGGATTTATTTTGATATGAACCGTTTGAATAAGGACGTTTGAAAGTGCGTCGCGCAGAAGTGACGTCATCTCGCAGCAGCCAATTGAAAAGCACCAAATGATGACGTCGCTCCCATGCTGTTTTTGAAATATTGCGCAGAAGTCATACACATTTTAAAAAACAAAACTAAAACTAATACTGAAACTAAATAAAACTTAAAAATTAAACATTTATGAAAGAAGTAAAACGAATCAAAACTAACAGAACCACCCTGAAAAGTACGTAATAAGAAGTAACTCAATTTGAAAAAAGCAAATTGAAAAGGAAATGAATGTGTGTGGCAGGCCAATACGGGATTCCTCGTCCGTGGTTCTTCCCCTTCACCAAGTCGTACTGGTTCGGCGAGCAGGAGGGCAAGTCCAACAAGATCCCGCTCAAGCACACAGGAAACGGCGCCGCTGGTGAGAATGCTGACACACCAAAACGCAAAGCCAAACGTTTGCCTGTGAAAATTGCGTGCGTGCGTCCTGTTCTCATCCAGCGGTCTGCATGGAGGAGGAACCGTCTCACCTGCAGCCCGGCGTCTACATCGAGAACCTGGTCAAGGTGTACCGGCGCGGCAGGAAGCCGGCGGTGGACGGCCTGACGCTGGGCTTTTACGAGGGACAGATCACGTCCTTCTTGGGACACAACGGTGCTGGCAAAACCACCACCATGTAAGTCACCACCAGTCTTCATTTTTATCCGCCATTTTCAAATTTCGTTTCACTCCAATTTCAGTCACGCTTGTTCGTTTTGATGACAATTAACCAACCTCATCCCATTTTTATTTTGTCAATTTTTAGCTGACTATAAATGTAGCATTTTTTTTCCTTTATTTTAGTCCAAGAAAACATAGTCTAGTTTTATTCATTAGTATTAATTTTCAATATTTCTATTTATTTATTTATTTTAAATTTATCAAGAAATAAATTAATTTAATTTAATTCATTTAAATTAATAATTTAATTCAAAATGTAAATATTTATATATATATATATATATATATATATATATATATATAAAAAATAACAATATAATTAATACAAAATAATTCTTTAATATATTTTATTTTAGTAAAAATAATTTATTATAATTAATTAATTAATTAAATTATTTCATAAATTAAAAAAAAACATTATAATGAAAGTATATAAGAAAATAGTTTTATAAATTAGTATTAATTTTAGTTTTTAGTCTGGTAAAAATGTGTGTTGACCAAATGATTGTCGTTTAGTTTTTGTTGATGAAATGAACGTACTAGTCTCGACGAGCCGCGTCGGGTTACGTCGGCCTCCGAGGAATGGTAATGGTCAGCGCCGCCTGCAGGTCCATCCTCACGGGCCTGTTCCCACCCACCTCGGGCACCGCCTACATCCTGGGTCGAGACATCCGCACGGAGCTGAGCGCCATCCGGCAGAGTCTGGGCGTCTGCCCGCAACACAACGTCCTCTTCAGCATGTGAGTCGCCATCGAAACATTTTTACGAAAGGCGCCACCCGAGGCCCACGTGCCCTTTGACCCAAGGCTGACGGTGGAGGAGCACATCTGGTTCTACGCTCGCCTGAAGGGCCTGTCGGAGGAACGGGTGAAAAGCGAGACGGAGCAGATCCTGTCCGACACGGGCCTGCCGCACAAGCGCCGGTCCCGGACCAGCACGTTGTCCGGCGGCATGCAGCGCAAGCTGTCGGTGGCCTTGGCCTTCGTCGGGGGTTCGAAGGTCGTCATCTTGGATGAGCCCACGGCCGGGGTGGACCCTTACGCCCGGCGAGGGATCTGGGATCTGCTGCTCAAGTACCGGCAGGGTGAGTTCCCATCATTTGGCCTTGACGACGCTGACGGCGCATGCGTCACACCGCTGACAGCGTTTCCTCCCTCATGAACACATTTATTAGAGTTAATTTCAGGTCATTTCTCATTTCGGTTTGACTTTTGTTTGTTACATTGAGTTAGTTTTCATGAATTTTTACTGTGGTTCTGTTAGTTTACTCATTTAATAAATGCTTAGTTTTTGTTTAGTTTTAGTTTTTTTTTTTTTTTTTTAATGTGTTTTATCCATCCATCCATCCATTTTCTTGACCGCTTATTCCTCACAAGGGTCGTGGAGGGTGCTGGCGCCTATCTCAGCTAGCTCTGGGCAGTAGGCAGGGGACACCCTGGACTGGTTGCCAGCCAATCGCAGTAAATGTGTTTTACTTGTGCGCAATATTTTGATTTTGTTTTTGTTTTTTTTCAATTTAATTTAAGTTTACAAGGTGGTTCTGTTTTTATTTGTTTTAGTTATTTAATAAATGCTTAGTTTTAGTTTAGTTTTAGTTAGTTTCACTATTGCCCTGCGAGTGGCTGACAACCAGTCCGTATTAGTTCAGTCAGTATTAGTTTTAGCTTAAAAAATGTGTATTTTACGCAATATTTTGATTTCCTTTTTTAAATTTAGTTCGTTTTAATTAGTTTTCAGGATGGTTCTGTTTTTATTCATTTTAGTTATTTAATAAATGCATAGTTTTAGTTTAGTTTCCGTATTAGTTTTAGTTCATATATATATATATACATCCATCCATTTTCTTGACCGCTTATTCCTCACAAGGGTCGCGGGGGCTGCTGGCGCCTATCTCAGCTGGCTCTGGGCAGTAGGCAGCGGACACCCTGGACTGGTTGCCAACCAATCGCAGGGCACACAGAGACAAACAACCATCCACACTCACACGGACACCTAGGGACAATTCGGAGCGCCCAATTAACCTGCCATGCATGTCTTTGGAATGTGGGAGGAGACCGGAGTACCCGGAGAAGACCCACGCGGGCACGGGGAGAACATGCAAACTCCACCCAGGAGGGTCCGAGCCTGGACTCGAACCGGAGACCTCAGAACTGGGAAGCGGACGTGCTAACCACTCGACTACCGTGCCGCCCCTCTATATATATATATATATATATATATATATATATATATATATATATATATATATATATATATATATATTACGTTTGTGCAATATTTTGATATATATATATATATATATTACGTTTGTGCAATATTTTGATTTCGTTTTGATTTTTGTGCAATATTTTGATTTCGTTTTGATTTTTGTTTTTTAAATTTAGTTTTAGTGTTCAGGGTGGTTCTGTTAGTTTTTATTAGTTTTAGTTATTTAGTAAATGCTTAGTTTTAGTTTCGTTTTAGTTAGTTTCAGTATTAGTTTTAGTTTTTTTATGTGTATTACTTGTGCGCAATATTTCAAAACCAACATGGGAATGACGTCACTTCTGTGTGACACACTTTCAAACGTCCTTATTCTGGTAGTTCATTTCAAAATAAATGTACTTCAAATCATCCCCAAATACTCATGCATTCAATTAATTACCAAAGACAAAAAACAAGGACATCATTCCTATAATTATAGTTTTCGTTAATTTTGTAAACATCAAATGTAGTTTCAGTTTTCGTTTTTTAAAAAGCATTTTGGTTTTCATTTAAACCCATTTTTTGAATGTGAATTTTTGGGTTGTCGTGAGTTGTGTGAATTAATTTTGTTTGAGGGCGCACCATCATCCTGTCGACGCACCACATGGACGAGGCGGACATCCTGGGTGACCGCATCGCCATTATCTCGCATGGCAAGTTGTGCTGCGTGGGCTCGTCGCTCTTCCTGAAGAACCAGTTGGGGACGGGCTACTACCTGACGCTGGTCAAGAAGGAGCCCCAACCCTCGCTGGCATCCTGCCGCAACTCCTCCGCCACCGGCTCCTTCACGAAGAAGGTGCGTTCGGACGGACGGTCGACAAATTGTGGCCGGCAAGCGGTCACGGCTGGCTTGTGTCGCAGGACGAGAGCGGTTCGGTCAGCAGCAGCGACGCCGGGCTGGGCAGCGAGCAGGAAAGCGACGCCGCCACCGTTGGTGAGCGACTGCTGACCACGCCTTCTTGCCGTGCTTCAACTCTCGCACACTTCTACTTCATATTGTTTTGTATGACAAAGTCTGTATCAGTGGAGGCGGGTGTCTGTGGATCTCACTCTGCTTCATCTATCCTTCCTTCAGTTTTTTTCCTCTGGTCTCTTCAGATCTCCCTAATGTGTTGGACTTTCCAGGTTTCCAGGTGAACGATTTTGTTTGTAACCCTGTGGGTGGCAAGTGGTGTCTGGTTGGTGCTTCATCTTTCTTTCCTTTGATCTTTCCTCTGGTCTCCTGACCTTCTGAACTTCACCACTCTGGTGAGACTCTGAAATAAACGGTTAAGGTAAAGCCTGTGGGATTTTTTTTTTTTATAAGCGCAAACTTGCACAGGCGCAAAAAAAGAGAGCAATGATGATATAACTGTAAGACTGCCAAATGACCAATACTGAGTTCACAAAAAAAATAAAAAATAGTATGACAAACTGTCAATTGTTGCCCATTCGGCATCCATTGCAGCCTGATCGTCCTGGAAGGGGGCTTATCACATTTGTGGTCCCTTGATGGGCTTTTTGAGTTTTTCCTTGCTCTCTTGAGGTTCTTGAGGTCCTTTGAGACTCTTGTGAGTTGAACTCATTTGCTGCCAAAACATATAAATAATTTCTATTTTAAACATTACCAGTCACTCAAAGATGTATTTATAGGGTTTTTGTTTTTTGTTTTTTATGCTAGAGCGTAGAAAAGGCTTTGATGCAGCCTCTCAACTGCAGTGAACGGGTTGAAAAGAATGGTAGTAATTACAAAAAGGGCCAGCAGATGGCAGCAGAGTATAAGAGATCAACCAGGACTATGTTGCAACAAGCTCTTTTCCCCACTTGTTTTAAACAGATTTGTGAATGATGAAACTTAGCTTAGCTTTCTAATGCTCATTGCTACAAAACGAAAAGATAGAAATATACTTTTTTTCTCCTGATGAAAGAAGAGACTCAAATCTTTCTTTTTGTAGGTTCCATGTTTTGATAGCAATAGAATACAATATTGTGTGGGCCTTGCAAAATCAGTCCAAATCCAGTAAACCAGCCACTAGCAAAGGGTTTTGCTTCACTCAAATCAAAATGGCCGCCAGTCAAGGAGTTGAGGGCTATCCAAATAAACTTGACTTGACTTGTCAGCTTCCGCGCTCATCTTTCCTGTGCATGTGTCTTTAGAAAATGTGCAGCCGCCGCCCCCGGTGGATACATCGCAGGTGTGCGGTCTGATCGTGCGCCACATCCCGGCCGCCCGCATGGTGGAGGACCTCGGCCACGAGCTAACCTTCGTCCTGCCGTACTCGGCCGCCAAGGACGGCGCCTTCGTGGAGCTTTTCCGAGAAATGGACGACAGGCTGAGCGAGCTCAACGTCTCCAGTTACGGCGTGTCCGACACCAGTTTGGAGGAGGTGGGACGCACAGCGCGCGACGCCACGCAAAACGTTTCAAGCACCCATTTTTGTTTGTCTGCACAGATTTTCCTGAAAGTGGCGGAAGATCACGGCGTGGACACGGACGTACCCTCGGGTAAGGTCCCGCCGCATCGGACACGCGCGACATGCTCCGTGCTCGGCCGTGCGTGTGCGTTGAAGCGCTGACTGGTTTGCGTGCAGACGGCACGCTTCCCGTGCAGCGGCGCCGACGGACGCACGCCTTCGGAGGAGGTGACCCTCAGAGCTGCCTGAGGCCGCTGACGGACGAGCCTGACGACGAGGACGCCGCGTGTGACGCCGATCCCGGTACGTGTCGCGTCCGTGTCACACTGTTAACGGCGCCGCTCCTAATCGCGCACGTGCGTGTGGCCTTCCAGAGAGTCCAGAAACGGAGCGTTTGACGCGCGTGGGCGGCAAAGGGTCGACCACGGTGAGCGGCTGGAATCTGAGGAAGCAGCAGTTTGTGGCGCTCATGTGGAAGCGGTTCCTTTACGCCCGCCGATCACGCAAAGGATTCTTCGCTCAGGTGGGATCACCCAGCCGTCGTTGCTGCTGCTGCTGCTGATGATGATGATGATGATGATGATGATGATGATGATGATGATGACCGTGCAGATCGTCCTTCCCGCCGTCTTCGTCTGCATCGCGCTGGTCTTCAGTCTCATCGTCCCGCCTTTCGGCAAATATCCCAGTTTGGAGCTGCAGCCGTGGATGTACCAAGACCAGGTCACCTTCATCAGGTACCACACTCAGGATGGAACCATAACGCCAATATCATCATGATACCGCAATATGAAAACTGCCACAATATATCGTTGTCGTCATGTCACCATATTAAAAGCAGCACATCTGTTAAAAAAAAAAGAAAAGAAAAAAAAGTCAGGTTGATTTCCATTTGTGCAGTTGTAGCACCCTCTAGTGGCTAGTTTTTCACAAGGCATATTTGTGCTTATTACAACATGGCCCTGGTTGATCTCTTATATTCTGCTGCCACCTGCTGACTGTTAATAACTACCATTTCTTCAACCGTTCTTTGCAGAGAGAGGCTGCATCAAAGCCTTCTGTATGCTCTAGCATAAAAAAAACATAAAAAAACAAACAAAAAAACATAAATATGTCTTTGGGACACTTAAAACGTAAAATAGAACAGATTTATAGATTTCTGGGAGCAAATGATTTAAAAGCATCTGTTAAGGAAGTCAGGTTGATTTCCATTTGTGCAGTTGTAGCACCGTCTGGTGGCTAGTTTTTTAGTGCAGTTTAATTTTCACAAGGCATGTTTTGTCCCTTTTATGTTTTAAATCCACGCTAATGGTCAGATGAAGGGGAACGGAATATGATTGTGAATCGAGTCAATATGTGGAGGAACTCAATGTGTGCCTGTGCGTATATAGTAATTAAGTGCCTCAATATGAAGTCTTATTAGATTGCAGGTTTTGATATGCATTTCCGTTATGTACAAAAACACAATATTGTGTGTGTGTGTGTGTGTGTGTGTGTTTTTTTTAAGTATGAGCATATTTTTTTTACAATATTGTGACCTTTTTTTGTATCGCCAGCCTCCCCGCAATATCGTGATAATTATGGTATCATGAACTTCATATCATGATAATAATATTGTATTGTGAGGTATGGATATGGTTACATCCCTATATGACACCCGAGACAACTCGCTTGAAATTTTTACAACTTCAATCAGGTTTTTGACAACAGTTGTTTTCATTGCAAAAATACAAATCCAGACAAGTCCGCTCATCAGTATTTAAAAATGTATAAATCCAGCATTTCAACAATCATAAGAATGAATGATTTGGCCGCAGCAGACGTGAAAAATCAGCAACAGTTTGGAAGACTCCCAACAAAGAAATCATGTTGGCGTTTGTCGTGAATTTGGTGTTTGTTGGCCGCCATCTTTGATTTGGTTTGGTTTATTACTTTTGGACATTACAAGTGTAACAAAAAAAAAGTTCAAATCAAATGAAAATTTAAAGGAAGAAAGGAACATTTGCCAACAATAAATTCCATAGGTTACATGTTGAAGGAGTAGGAAGAAGTACACGTACTTATCTAGTCCTACTCGCTATCATATGTACTAACTATACTCACAAATTGTTCCTATACAATAACATAAATATAAAATAAAAACAATAAAAAGTCCCAATGTGCACAGATCATAAAGAAAAGAGAAGAAACCAAAGCAAAATTAAAACTTTGATTTTCTGACAAGGCAACCAAAGGCGACACATTTTTTTGATCGCTTTGGAAGAACTTTTTGCTCTCCTTCAGATGGAATTCAAACATTTTCTATTGTTTCATTGTTTTTTTTTTCCCCACAGTTATGAAAACTGTTTTCATGTTTGTCATTTGCCAATCTGGACTGGATTGAGGCCAAAGTGGCGATTGTAACGAGATGACGTTTGTTTGTGATTGTTTGTTGGTTTGTCAGTGAGGACGCGCCGGCCGACGCCAGCATGCATAAACTTGTGTCGTCCCTTTTGGATCCGCCGGGACTGGGCACGCGCTGCATGCTGGGACATCCCGTTGCGTAAGATCACGCCGGCGCTCGTCTCTGTCACATTTTTCCCGCCACCTGATACGAGCCATGTCCTCCTGCTCGCCACCAGCGAGGCGCCGTGCACGATGGGCGAGGACGACTGGAGTCTCCCGGAGGTGGCAGAGAGCGTCCGGCGGATGTTCGCGTCAGGGAACTGGAGCATGGCCGAGCCGTCGCCCGCCTGCTCCTGCAGCTGCGACGGTCGCAAGAAGATGCTGCCCGAGTGCCCCGCCGGCGCCGGGGGGATGCCGCCGCCGCAGGTAAGCCACGCCCGCGACGATGATGTCATCATCATGGGCAACAAGTGCTCTTTTGCGTCCAGATCAAGTTGAGCTCCAGCGACACGCTGCAGAACCTGACGGGACGGAACATCTCCGACTACCTGGTCAAAACGTACGCGCAGATCATCGGCAAGAGGTATGATGACACGCGCAAAACATTTGGACTCGATGACGACGCGCTCAACTTTTGCTTTTGTGTGGTTCGCAGTTTGAAGAACAAAGTTTGGGTCAATGAGTTCAGGTGAGTTTGCGTGCGCGCTGGTTGGCAGGCACGTTTTAACCGGTGACGATTGACAATGTGACCGACAGGTATGGAGGCTTCTCGTTGGGCGCCAGGAGTACGCAGGTCCTCCCGCCGGCCGACGAAATCGACGACGCCATCCGACGCGTCCGCAAAATCTTCGAAATCACCAAGGTCCGTTTCACCTTACCATCAAATTGATCACTTTTGATCAGCATTATTTTCTTTTTCATTTTTGCCATGATGGAATATTGATCACGACTTGACGCCAATCAAACAGGGAGCTGCAGCTGATCGGTTTCTTGACAATTTGTCGGCCTTCATCAACGGCTTAGACACCAAAAACAACGTCAAGGTGAGCAGAACACTAAGTGTTCATTTCATTTAAGTGTTCTTTTCAATTTGAGTCCAGTTTCAATCACGCTTGTTCATTTTTAATCACAGTTAGTCCATCCCATTTTAATTTAGTCCATTTTTAGTCGACTCTAAATGTAGTTTTTTAGTCTTTATTTTTGTCCAAGAAAACATCATTTTATTTGTCTAGTTTTAGTCAATAAAAACTGTCAACGTTTTAGTCAGGACAAACATTTAACCTTTGAATATTTTGGATCTAAAACAAATTCACATTAATTTTTTTCTCATCTTTTTGATGAAAAACAATTTGACACACAATGACAGTATATCGACAAGTAGCTAAATTCTATAAACCAGTAAGTCAGCATTAGTTAGTGGTCGGATTAACATTATTGTTGGAACGTTATAGTCGCTGGGTTAATGTCATATAATTTACTTTTTTCTTTTTTTTTTTTATATATTTTTGACTGTGAATCCACCTCCTGTCTGCCCCATCTGTTTGTGCATGTTGCACTCACTAGCTGCAAATTTGAAAGGGGGTGTATCACATGACAGATTAGCAGAGACAACATTTGACAAAATCATATCATTTTTGTCTCATTTTTGTTCATGAACTAAAATGTCCATAGATTTTAGTCCAGTTTTTATTCACTCATTTGCTCCCAAAAAAGTGTAAATGCGTGCTATTTGGATGTATTAAGTGTCCCAAAGACGTATTTATATGTTTTTTATGTTTTTTTTTATGCTAGAGCAGGGGTGTCAAACATACGGCCCGCGGGCCGGATCAGGCCCGCAGAGGGGTTTAATCCGGCCCGCAAGACGACTTTGTAAAGTTAAAAAAAAAGAATTGTAATGTCGGACCAATTAATCAACCAGCCACAATCAAATATATAAATTTGTAATTTCACAAGCAGTTCTCAAATGAGTAATGGAACTTGTACACGGAATCGCTGTGGAAGTCATTATTTTACACATAACTTAAAGTTATGGTTTGTTTAAAAAAAAGAAAAAAAAAATATATATATATATATATATATTTTTTTTTTTAAATCATAGACCAACATAAACCTGTTAAATACGACACAAAATTCAATTTCTGGTAACACCAATACATACGACAGGGATTAAAGTCCTTATAACTTCATTAACTGTGCCACACAATGCATTCTGGGAACTACATATATGCAAAACAGGTCGATTTAACACGTCCGGAACGCATACAGACAAAGTATTGCCGCGTTTCTTTTGCATTCGCGTTATTTTTTTAAACAATAGATTACAGTTGCGCTCCATAATTTAGGGCTGGAACAAAAAAATCTGCGTATAATTGATGGCAATTGTTTTTAAGTTATATACCATTATTTTACCAATTCGGCCCGCTTAGTAATATATTTTCCTCCATGCACCTCCAGGCTGAGCTAATATGAGTTTGACACCCCTGTGCTAGAGCATACAGAAGGCGTTGATGCAGCCTCTCAACTGAAGAGAACGGTTGAAGCAATTGTAGTTACTACAAAACAGCCAGTAGGTGGCAGCAGAGTATAAGAGATGGGACATGTTGCAACAAACTTTTTTTCCCCAGTGTTTTCACCAGCAATGTGAATAATGATGAGTCTTAGCTATATTCTAATGCTAATTGCTGCAAAACGAAAGCAGATACAAATATACATTTTTTCCAAATGAAAGAAAATACTCGAATCTTTCTTTTGGTAGGTTCCATTTTTTGATAGCAAAAGAACACAATATTTGCAAAATCAGTACAAATCCAGTCGAACAGCTGGGAGTGAAGGAGATTGCTTCAGTCAAAATGGCCGCCAGTCAGTGCGTTAAGTCAAGTACATTTTTGTATTGTCTTCATTAGTTGATGAAAATGGATGCTGATTTAATCCCACGTATTGTTTATTAATGAAGGTTTTAGTCTAGTCTAGCTTGAGTCCGGTGAAAAATGTGTGTTGATGAAAATATTTTAATTTGATGAAATTGACACTACGACTTGCACCGTTGATTAATTGATTGGTTGATGTATGTGTCAGATCTGGTTCAACAACAAAGGCTGGCACAGCATGGGCTCATTCGTGAATGTGATGAGCAACGCCATCCTGAGGGCCAACCTGCGGCAGGGCCAGGACGCCAGCCGCTTCGGAATCCGAGCCTTCAACCACCCGCTCAACCTCACCAAGGAGCAGCTGTCCCAGGTGGCGCTGTGAGTGCGCACGTATGCACATGCCTGCGCGCGACCCCGCCCCCGTCTCAGCCTGCATCCGCTCCCTCCCCCAGGGTGACCACCTCGGTGGACGTGCTGGTGTCCATCTGCGTCATCTTCGCCATGTCCTTCGTGCCGGCCAGCTTTGTGGTCTTCCTCATTCACGAGCGTGTCAGCAAGGCCAAGCACATGCACTTCATCAGCGGCGTCCACCCGCTCCTCTATTGGGGCGCCAACTTCATCTGGGACATGGTGGGTACCTGCGTCACACTGATCTATATATATGACTGGATAGCCGATAGGTCAAGACTTTTGAGGCCGCCATATTGTTCCTCCCAAGAAACGTTTCTCGATCCAATATAATTTACAGGATCGAACATTTGAGACACTACTTAGTAGAAACAGCATCATCTTTTAGTTTTATCAAACATAAACAAGAGGACATTAGACATTTTACAACTTGCCTTACTTACATGTAGAAATGATATGCTTCATGATGTTTAGTACAGGACGAAACGTATTCTTTTTATTGAAGAATTCTAACTGTAATTCAATAAAAGATGCCTCTAGCAAATCTAATAATGGTGTCTAAGGAACGAAAAAGAAAAAGGGGGTCTTCAAAGTAGCACCTACCATCCACTTATTTTTTTATTTTTTTTTAACTTGTTAAAAAATAGTGACCACCCCAACACAAACGCCCCACCCTGCATCCGAGCTGTATATGTCTCATGTGTACGTATAGCGTATAGTTGATACAGTAGTCTGCTGGCGAGGTGGGAGTAGCAAGATGGCCACCCTTTGACTTCAACAGCTCGCACTGGCGCATATGGGCTAATCGGCTATCCAGTCATATATATATAGGTCAGTGTTGCACGCGTGCGTGCGTGCGTGCTGGCTAACGGTCCGTGTGTGGTGTCGGCAGTGCAACTACGTGGTCCCAGCGACGCTGGTGGTCCTCATCTTCGTCTGCTTCCAGCAGAAAGCTTACGTCTCCTCCACAAACCTGCCCGCGCTCGCTCTGCTCCTCCTGCTCTACGGGTACGCGCACGCACACACACGAAATGGAATGTCAAACATGGCATTAGTGTTTAAATTTAGTCTCAGTTTTAGTCCAGTTTCAATTACACTTGCTAGTTTTTAAATTGAGCATTTTTGTTATTATTTTAGTCCAAGAAAACATAATTTTATTCGTCTAGTTTTAGTCAACAAAAATTGTCAACATTTGAGTCTAGCTTTAGTCAGGACAATCATTTTTCCTCCTGTTTATTTTTTTGTCAGTAGATAATGATTCATATTTCAGATCTAAAACTATTTCATATCAAATTTTCTCTCATCTTTTTGACGGAAAAACAATTGCACACAATTATAGTATATCAACAAGTATTACTATGGCCTGATGCTACTAGCTAGTAAGTTAGCCAGCATTAGTTAGCAGTCGCATTAACATTATTGTTGGAAAGTTATAGACCTTGGATTAATATTACGCTACAACTAGAATTTACTGGGGTTTTTTTGTTTTTTTTTGTTTTTGTTTTTTTAACTTTTCATTGTGAATCCACCTCCTGTCTGTCCCATGTGTTTGCATGTAGTACTCACTAGCTACAGATTTGAAAGGGGGCGTGTCACTGTGGGTCACATGACAGTGTCACACTGACAGACAAAATCATATAATTTTCGTCTCGTTTTTGTTGATGAACTAAAATGTCGATCGATTTTAGTCCAGTTTTTATGAAATGAAGTACATTTTCGTCTCATCTTCATTAGTCGACGAAAATGCAGACTGATTTAGTTCCACTTATTGTTTATTAATAAGGGTTTTAGTCTAGTCTAGTTTTAGTCTGGTGAAAAATGTGTGTTAACGAAAATATTTTTGTTGAGTTTTTGTTGACGAAATGAACAGGACGTGGCATGGTGGCCAAGGTTATTCTAGTTAACTAAAATTAATGAAAAAACTCACATTTAAAAGGCAACTTCGTTAACAAAATAAAATGAAATTGCTTTTTAAAACATAAAAACTATCTGAAACTACCTTTTATGAACTAAAACTATAATAATAGCAAAAATATCCTTAGTTTTCGTCTTTGGTAATTCATTTCATGCATCAGCCTTTGGGGATGATTTTACAAAATGATTTTAAGTCGATTTATTTTTATATTGACCTGAATAAAGACGTTTGAAGGTGTGTCACACAGAAGTGGCGTCATATCGCAGCAAACAATAGATAAGCACCAAAAGATGATGTCACTCCTATGCTGTTTTTTTTTTTTTAATGATTGCACACAAGTAATACGCATTTTAAAAAAAAAACTAAAACTAATACTGTAACTAAAACTAAACTGAAACAAAGCATTTATTAAATAACGAAAACTAATAAAAACTAACAGAGCCAACCTGAAAATGAATTAAAACTAAATTTAAAAAAACAAAACTCAAAACGAAATCAAGACTAACTCAAATGAAAAATTCCAAAACTATAATAACCCTGATGTTGTCGCAGGTGGTCGATCACGCCGCTGATGTACCCAGCGTCGTTCGTCTTCAGCATCCCCAGCACGGCCTACGTGGTCCTCACCAGCGTCAACATCCTGATCGGCATCAACGGCAGCATCTCCACCTTCGTCATGGAGCTCTTCGGCAGCCATGTGAGACCGCCGGTTGCCGCTGGTCGCCGCCGCACGCCGTCTTGCTAACGCGCTAACGTGCTACGGCAGGAGATCGGCGGCATCAACGACATCCTGAAGAACGTGCTGCTGGTCTTCCCTCACTTCTGCTTGGGCCGAGGCCTGATCGACATGGTGAAGAACCAGGCCATGGCCGACGCGCTGCAGAGATTTGGTAAACGCCGGAAAACGTGCACACTCACGTGCGCGCGTGCGGAGAGTGACGCGTGCGTGTGTGCGTGCGTGTGGCGTCAGGTGAGAACAGGCTGCGCTCGCCGCTGGAATGGGACATGGTGGGAAAGAATTTGTTCGCCATGGCGCTGGAGGGCGTGGTCTTCTTCATCATCACCGTCCTCATCCAGTTCCGATTCTGCGTCAAGCCCAGGTGAGACTGCTTCCGCGCACGGCGGCAGGTGTGAGTGCGGCAGGTGACGTTTTGCGCACAGGCCAGCGAGTGGCGTGAGCGACGCGGGCGCCCCAGGGCAGGAAGACGAGGACGTGGCTCGCGAGAGGCAGCGCATCGTCCACGGACTCGGACGCGGGCACATCCTGGAACTGCGACAGCTCACCAAGGTTCGTCTTCACGTGCGCGCGTGCGTGCGCGACTGCGCGTCCGCAGGTGACGTCACTCGCTCGCTTTCCACCCTGCAGGTGTTCAAAAGCAAACAGAAACCGGCGGTCGATCGGCTCTGCGTCGGGATTCCTCCTGGCGAGGTTTGTTACGCACGCTCACACACCTGGCCAGGTGCAGTCGTCGTCGTGTGCGTGTAAAGCGTAATGCGTGTGCGTGTTTGTGCAGTGTTTCGGCCTGCTGGGCGTGAACGGCGCCGGCAAGACCACCACCTTTAAAATGCTGACGGGCGACACCACCGTGACCAGTGGGGAGGCCTTCCTGGCTGGCAAGAGGTCAGCAGCTCAAAGTTGACCTCTCCAGGTCACGCATGCGCTAACTAGCGATGTAGCCATAACTAAACATCACAATACCATATTATCACAATATGGAGATCACCATATGATCATCATCATCATATTGTGGGGAGGTTGGCGATATAAAAAAAAAAAAAAAAGGTCACAATATTATAAAAAAAAATGAGGTCATACTTAAAAAACAAAACAAAAACAAAAAAACAATATTGTGTTTTTGTACATTACAGCAATGAAAAATATTATAAATATTATATATAAAATATATATAAATATCTAATATATTTTGAAGCACGAATGCAAGCGCATAATTTTTCCTCCACGTATTGACTCGCTTCACAAATATATTACGCTCCTTTTTACCTGACCAGTAATGTAAGTTTGAAACATAGAAGGGCCAAAACATGCCTTGTAAAAATTTAACTGCACTTAAAAACTAGCCACCAGGGGGCGCTACAACTACACAAATGGAAATCAACCTGACTTTTTGAACAGATGTGCTGCTTTTAACTCATTTGCTCCCAAAAACATTTAAAAACGTTCTATATTAAACATTACCAGTGTCCCAAAGATGTATTTATACATTTCTTTATTTTCTTTTTATGCTAGAGCATACAGAAGGCTTTCATGCAGCTGATGGCTGCCATTCAATCAGTTAATATGATGACATGATGACGACGACGATGATATATTGTGGCCGTTATAATATCACGATATTGGCGTTATGGTTTACATAGCACACCTAACACGCTAACGCGCTACCGCCCATCAGCATCCTGCGAGAGCTGGATCAGGTGCACCGCAACATGGGCTACTGCCCGCAGTTTGACGCCGTTAACGAGCTGCTGACCGGACGCGAGCACCTGGAGCTGTACGCCATCTTGCGAGGAGTTCCTGGCAAGGAAGTGTGCGACGTGAGTGGCCGGTCGGTCGGTCGGTCGATGTTGACACGTGACGGTGACGGTGCGACCCATCAACAGGTGGCAGAGTGGGGCATCCGCAGATTGGGCCTACTCAAGTACGCCGACAAGGCGGCGGGAAGTTACAGCGGCGGCAACTTGCGCAAACTGTCCACCGCCATGGCGCTCATCGGCGCGCCGCCCGTCGTCTTCCTGGTGAGTCAGGCAACACGCCCAACACTGAAAATGAAGCACAACTTGATCCTTCTCCTCATTTTCTATCCAAAACCACGTTAGAGCCCCCAAATATTGTTGTGGCCAATGAGAAATTGTCCCGTCCCAGCAGCTTCCTTCCTCTTTGACCTTTTGCGCCATCCATTTGCTAACTTACCGTCGCTGTAGCCTAGCAACTCAAAGACACGCACGTGTGTTCATTTCATCAATGAAAACTAAACAAAAAATCATTTCGTCAACGCACATTTTTCACCAGACTAAAACTAGACTAGACTAAAACCCTCATTAATAAACAATAAGTGGGACTAAATCAGTATGTGTTTTTATCGACTAATGAAGATGAGACCAAAATGTATTTCACTTCATAAAAACTGGACTCAAATCTATAAACATTTTAGTTCATCAACAAATACGAGACAAAAATTATATGATTCTGTTAAAAAAAAAATAATAATCAATGGCTGTAATGTTCCAACAGTAATGTTAATCCAACCGCTAACTAATGTTTGCTAACTTACTAGCTCATAGCATGGAGCCATAGTAGCCACTTGTTGATATACTCTAATTGTGTGTCAAGTTGTTTTTCATCAAAAAGATGAGAGAAAAATTGATGTGAAATGGTTTTATATCCGAAATGTTCAACATTATCTGCTGGCAAAAAAAAAAAAAAACATAGAGGTTTGTTGTTGTTCTGACTACAATGAGACTAAAACGTTGATAGTTTTTGCTGACTAAAACTAGACCAATAAAATGACGTTTTCTTGGACTCAAATAAAGACTAAAATGCTCGATTTATAGTCGACTAAAAATAGACTAAATAAAAACAGGATGGGATGGATTAAATTAAATATGATATAAGCTAACAAAGGCGGCACGGTAGTCGAGTGGTTAGCACGTCCGCTTCCCAGTTCTGAGGTCTCCGGTTCGAGTCCAGGCTCGGACCTTCCTGGGTGGAGTTTGCATGTTCTCCCCGTGCCCGCGTGGGTCTTCTCCGGGTAATCCGGTCTCCTCCCACATTCCAAAAACATGCATGGCAGGTTAATTGGGCGCTCCGAATTGTCCCTAGGTGTGCTTGTGAGTGCGGATGGTTGTTCGTCTCTGTGTGCCCTGCGATTGGCTGGCAACCAGTTCAGGGTGTCCCCCGCCTACTGCCCAGAGCCAGCTGAGATAGGCGCCAGCAGCCCCCGCGACCCTTGTGAGGAATAAGCGGTCAAGAAAATGGATGGATGGATAAGCTAACAAGCGTGATTGAAACTGGACTAAAACTGAGATGAAATTTGAAAATGGTGGCTAAAAAATGAACACTATCACGCCCGTGTGTGATTGGCACTTTGGAATGACTTGGCCTGCCCAGCCGAGTTGGGGCCGACTTTCGTCCTGGGCTGCTTTTTTTGTTTTGTTTGTTTTTTTGTGTTTTGTTTGTTTTTTTTGTTTTGTTTTTTTGACTGTTCACCATGAATCCACCTGTCCCATGTGTTTGTGCATGTTGCACTTGCTAGCTGCAGATTTGAATGGGGGCGTGTCACTGTGGGTCACATGACAGATTCGCAGAGACAAGATTTGACAAAATCAGATCATTTTCGTCTCGTTTTTGTTCATGAAATAAAATGTTCACAGATTTGAGTCCAGTTCTTATGAAATGAAGTACATTTTTGTTTGTCTTCATTAGTCGCTGAAAATGCAGACTGATTTATTGTTCTTTAATGAGGGTTTAAGTCTAGTCTAGTTTGAGTCCAGTGAAAAATGTGTTGACAAAATAATTTGTATTTAGCTTTTGTCAATGAAATTAACCGTACTAACGGCATCAACTTTGACACAACAAAAAGCTGCTAATGGTTTTTTTTTCTTTTGTTTTTTTTTTTAAGCTTACATTAGCGACTTAGCAGGCCTCCGTCTAGCTCGGAGTTAGTTGCTGATTGAAAGTGGTTGATTGCAGTTTTGTGAATGTATTTCTCTCTCCGCGCTTGAGGTTGCATTTCGGCGTACCTAACCCCGGCTGTTTCCGTGGTAACAGGACGAGCCCACCACGGGCATGGACCCCAAAGCCCGCCGAGCGCTGTGGAACTGCATCCTGAGCGTCATCAAGGAAGGACGCTCCGTCGTGCTCACCTCGCACAGGTGACAAGCCCACCTGTCCGCTCACCTCCACCTCACCTTCTTTGCGTCTCCTCGTACTTCTCTTGCCTCTCCTGGCCGGCCCTTTCGTCTCCTCTCATCTCCTTGCGACGTGTCCTTCCTCATCTTTTTGCTTCCTTTTCCTGTGTCTGTTTCCTGGGAACGTTTCAAGAAACAGTGTGTGGAAATGTTTGCCATCTAGTGGTGATCTAATAGAATGCAACCACCTCACCTGAACATGTCATGCGTGGCGCCACCTATGGGATACAGTTGGCCATTACAAATGTACCTTCATATGATAGAATGCTCAGCATATATGAGTACACGGCCTTCGGAAAAGACTTCATGGAATATTTAATATATTAAATATACAATTTCCAAAATTTTGACAAAAACGTTTTCTGTCGAATATGCGCTTAACTCACAACATGAAAGTAAGGTTGTCATAGAATACATAGATTACAAAATCTTCAGTTTAATCCAATTAACTAATTAAAAAAAAAACAAAAAAAATGCATCCCATAACAAAAACGGCGACGTCTCGTTTTTTTTTTTTTTTTATGGCCTCCATGAGTGTTATGGATCGCAACTTGTCTGCAATGAACAAGTTGTCAGTGTTTTTTTTTTTTCAGGGTCTACTTGCTTAAAGGTGTACTTACAAACCTGTTGGGGCATACTCATTTATGCTGAGCACTATATATATATATATATATATTTTGCATATGATTTGAGTTGGATGCATGTCAGTTTATACACTTACACTTGTGGTAAATGTGCAAGTTGGAGATGAATGCACATGGCCGCCATGTTGGAATCTTCTCCAAAACGGTGCAGATCGTTTGCGACGGACAAAACGGCCTCAAAGCTGAGAGGCGATATTTATTAACCAGATAAAAGTTTTCTGGAATCTTTCACATATTTTCATTTCTCTTGAGTTTTTGAAGGATTGGCTATTGTTTCACTTTCACTTTTTTTTAGCAGATGGGGAAAAAAGTTCAAAGCTTAAATTATTAAAAGTCCAACAGAAACTAGTGAAGCTTTTTACTACTTTAATTGTTTGCATAACATTTTTAATACATTTGATCAAATTGCATTAAAAAAAATCAATTTCACTTCACTTCTAGACAACCAAATCAAGTTTGCTGCTAGTATTCTTAATGTGAATTTCAAAAACAAAAACTCTCCAAAAAAAGAAAGTCAGCTGTCCATTTACAAGATGTTAACATTTTTATTGATTCATTAAAGGGATAGTAATGACTAATTGAACCATTTTCAGCAGTCAAAAGTTCATATTTTCGTCTATAATTAGTGTGGTAACGTCATTGTTTTTCATATACAATGAATACCTTTTCAAAAGTAATTTTTCTACTTGCTGTTGACTGATGATGACATCACCTGTGCTGAAGAAGTAGGTCACGGCCAATCGTGGCTCACCTGTTTTCTGGGTTTGGTCAGTAAACTGAGCCATGATTGGTCGTTACCTACTTCCTCAACACAAATGACTTTTTAAAGGTATTAATTGTACATGAAAAATAATTAAGTTACCACATTAATTATTGCCAAAATATTCACTTTTGACTGCTGAAAATGGTACAATGAGTCAAGTAAGCCTATAAACAGTTTTCTTCCCTTACCTGGGGTTAAACTGTAAAAAAAAAAAAAGTTGCTGAATGTTGTAAATTGTTTCCTCAAATGAAGTCATTGATTTGCAAAACTGCTCCACAAGAAAAAAATATATTGAGCCTTGTAACAGTCCAAAATGTCGACCGCATTGATTTTTTTTCTTCGCATTGAAATTTCAACCAACACGATGAATGCGTTCATTGTAAGTCTAAGTCAACAACCAATTTCCACTCCTTTCTAACACACTTCAACGTCTCCAACAGCGCCAACTGCTGGCTAGGAATACTCACTCCATGACACTTTTTTTTTTTTTTTTTTTAATCAAAGTACCTGAAGGGTTGAACTATGGACTGTACTCACCCCTCCACTGTGTGTGCGTGCGTGTGTGCGTGTGTCAGCATGGAGGAGTGCGAGGCCTTGTGCACCCGCATGGCCATCATGGTCAACGGCAGGTTCAAGTGTCTGGGCAGCGTCCAACATTTGAAGAACAGGTAAGATGCGAACGCACACACATCGTGACAAAATGAAACGTGGGCCGATATCATGGTGGGGAGGCGTGGCCAACACCTCCGCTTCCTTTAGCAGTCAGACCACTGACCTGTTCATATGACTGGATAGCCGATAGCCCGTATATGCCCATGCAAGCGGTGAAGTCACAGGGCGGCCATCTTGCTACTCCCATCTCGTCAGCAGACTACTGTATCAACTATACGCTATACATACACATGAGTCTAAGTACTTTCTCAAATATTCTCCAGTTTCAATACTGTAAATGTATGGCAAGAAACATTTCTTGGGAGGAGCAATTTGGTGGCCTCCCCACCTCAAAAGTCTTGGCCTATCAGCTATCCAATTATAGATATAAATCAGTGGGTTGGACAAGAAAAAAAAGTGAAGCTCTGTTAACGACAAAGTTTGTAACGTGGTGGGTGGGTCAGGTTCGGTGACGGCTACACCATCGTGCTGCGCGTGGCGGGTCCGGAGCCGCAGCTGGCGCCGGTCATCAAGTTCATGGAGAGCGAGCTGAGCGGCAGCACGCTGAAGGAGAAGCACCGCAACATGCTGCAGTACCAGCTGCCGTCGGCGCGATGCTCACTGGCCAACGTCTTCCTGGCGCTCTCCGCCAACAAGCGCGCGCTCCGCATCGAGGACTACTCCGTCACGCAGACCACGCTCGACCAGGTGAGACGCGCACCTGCATCGCCGTTCGCTTCAAACAATATCCTTCCACTTGACATTTGGATTCCTTTTTTGAGCGCTCGCTTGTTTGAAAAACGCTTTTTCTTCAATTTCAAAACACTTTCAGTACAATTTCCAACAAGCAGGGACCGTGTATTAGGGCCACGTATACATTATTATTATTATTATTATTATTATTATTATTATTATTATTATTATTATTATTATTAGAGGGTGGGGGCAATATGGCGAGGAAAAAAAAGTGGCAAATTAGAGAGTTTAGAAAGTGGCAAATTTGCAACGCACAGCCTGAGGATCAAACATTTAAGTTCATTTTTTTCAAATGTATATTTACTTGTATATTTATGTTTCCAGAGTTATTATTTACACATCCATTATTTTTTTTTGTTTTTTTTGGTTCAAGTATCTAAGTTGATGTGTTGAATGTGTTGCTCTCTGTCATTCACTTGCATTGACCGCAAGTCAATGCTCGCTTCTGATTGGTTCGATCTCGTCAGCTGATAGAGGATCAGGAAGTGTTGGTGCTCGAGTTGTCTACGACGATTAAAGTTTAAATGAAGAATGAATCCGTCTCCATCATGCCTTTTCATTTGAGAAACAGTACTGTTAACCACCAACCAATCCTCAAATGAATTCCACTATAGCTACGCTACATGGATTTCTCATAAGTTTATGAGGTTTTTTTTCTTGCAAATTTGCCACTTGCGACTTTTTTTCTCGTCATATTGCCCCCGCCCTCTAAAAAAAAAATATTTTGATTTGGCCCTCATACGCCATCATACAAGCTTGACCACACAAATGTTGCAGTTACACTTTAGGCCAGAGGTGGCAGTCAGAAAAAAAAACAAAAAAAAAACTCCACAATGCACCGATGCTCATATATCCATCGAACATCTCGATTTCTTTGTCAGCTTGCAAAATGCATTTGTGACTTCGAGACAAACATCATCCTGATCTTTTTACATCCTCTAGATTAAAAAATATATAAAAAATTCCATGTATGAGAGCACTTGTGACCTTGTGTCACATTGGGGCAGATGAAGGCCCGAAAGTGAAGGGATGCAAAAGTCCATCACGGCCAATGCTGATGGATCTGGAGGCGCTTTTCTATTGGCTGCCACCGGATGACATCATCTCACACGCAGTTAAACCACTCCCACAACAACCTTACGGCTAATGGATAGTGGCTAATGGCTAACGGCCATAGGCCTACTGCCCACATGAAAACCTTTCAAAGGCTCACCGCTGAAAATTGTTGACATTATTTTGCGCTATTGTCAAGTCAATCATTGTTAGCTTGGAAAATGTCTTGTCACTTGTTGATTTCTTCAATTGTTATTTTCTTTTGTTCAATGAATGAACCCACCCAACCCCCCACCCCCAAATTTGGTGACTTGTTGTAAAACAACACACACGCAGGTGTGACATGCTTGTGTTTTGCGTGTCAGGTGTTTGTGAACTTTGCCAAGGACCAAAGCGACGACTACCACTCCAAAGACATCCCCCCTTCCTCTTCCTTGACAAAGTGGCGGCGGCGGGGGGGCGCGAGCGCAGCCCCGGTGGACCTGGCTCAGGTGGCCCCGCCCACAGAGAGCATCATGTGAGCGGAGCGCGTCACGCGACGGATCACGGGACACGATTGACCGCCGTCCAAGCTGAGCGGAAGCCCGTCGACTCTCAGGCGCAAACGACTTCCGCGGGTGTGCGTGGCCTGGCTGCACGGCAGAAGAGGGGGGGGGAAAAACTTGAAGCGGCGCCAGCGCGCGGCCGCCATCTTCTTTTTGAGGTGGTGTCGAGTCGTGCGCGTCCATGAAGATTCCAAATCATTTCAAATCAGCGTCTTTCTTTTATTTATGTTTGTTCCACTGCCAATCCGAGAGATGATGATTTTTTTTAAAGAAACAAAAAAAAATTGAAAATGTCTCACTGTTGCTCTTTTCTTTTATAAAAACAAACGTGACACCAAATATCCAAAACCTTTTCATCGTTTGCTCCAAACAAAAACAAAAGTTTTATAATGGTGTCATTACAAAACAATATACTGTACAAATACAAACTCAATTATGGAAATTTACACTCATAATGTGAACAATTTTTTAAATCAATCTTTATGATACAAAAAAATGCCAGTTAATTAAAAATCGAAAAATAGCCAGTAGCCCGACACACCAGTGCAAGCCGTTGAAGTCACAAGGCGGCCATCTTGTTACTCTAACGTGCCAGCAGACTACTGTATTAACGATAAGCTATACGTACAGATGAGACAGATACAGCTCATAGGCATTTATAGTAGAAAGCCGGGGCCGGGGTTGGTCACTATTTTTTAACAAGTAAAAAAAAAACAAGTGGACAGTATGTGGTGTTTTGAAGACCCCCTGGCCTTTTTTCTCTTTTATTGCTCAGTTCCTTAGAGCCCAATATTAGATTTGGCAGAGGCATCTTTTGTTGAATTACAGTTCGAATTCTTACATAAAAATAATAATTATAATAATACAAGTTTTCTCCTATACTAAACATCATGAAGCATATAATTAATACATGTATTTAAGGCAAGTTGTAAAATGTCTGAAGTCCTCTTGATTTTGTTTAATACATTTAAAACACCATAAATCATGCTGTTTCTACTAAGTAAGTACTGTTTCAAATATTCTCCAATTTGGGTACTGTAAATGTATACCGAGAAATGTTTCTTGGGAGGAGCAATATGGCGGCCTCGCGACTTCAAAAGTCTTGGCCTGGTGTGCAGTTCCGAGTCTGACCATGGGAGGCGTCATCGCGCCATTCATTGTTGAGCAGCAAGTCAGAGCAACTCCTAGGGAGAAGAAGAGAGTGGAAGAAGGAGAAGAAGAAGAAGAAGAAACGCGCAGTCGCGTTGTTGTCATTTTCGGCGTCAAATCAGGACTTGTTGATTAGCGGCTTTCTTTGTTCAGGCTTCAAATGTACGACCAGGACGAAGGTGAGCTCCTCAACGTGAACGTTTGATCGAGTCGTCCGCTTGTGAAGGAGACAGCTAACGCTCGCATCTTGGGCAAACAACACAGCGTCGCCGCCGTTGACCACATTAGCTTAGCATAGTTTAGCATCCTCCATAGTGATGAACCAACACCGGACTAACCCCATCAAAGATTGAAGACTGAGTCGCTTATTTCACTATTAGGAATTTACAATATGCTACTATCCTATTTCAAAAAGAGAGAGAGAGAGAGAGAGAAAGAAATAAAAAAAAAAGTTGACTGTTCGGAGCTTGTATTCGCCACATATCAAGTTTGAGCCGAATTTAAAAAATAAAGAGGGTGTTCTATCATCTTACTGTTTTCTTGAAATTTACTGTTCACGTGAATTTAAAAGTATTTTCTTATATTTATGAAAGACTTTAAGACAATTCCGAATATTTATTAAATTGTATTTCCAATTATTGAATTAGATTACGAAACTATATTTAATCTCATCCTTGCTGATGTCAATGTTTGTCTAACACTTAAAGTAATTGTAATACATATACTTTTATCATAAACAAAATCATTTGACCAGTTAACTGCCTCTGCAAACTTTACTTTGGACTTTGAATATTTGTGGAGTTTGAACATGATCATGACAGTTAAGAAGAATTGAATAAGTAATCGATATCAGATGGAATTGAAATGAATCAAATAGCCCAAAGAATTTGTACTTGTAGTTCTCGTGCGATTGATGGTAAAATGGCGCCATTTTCAGGAAAGTTGCCGGTGACGGCAAAATGTGCAACTTTCTTAAGTTTGGCTAAACATGCATCGCACGAGTTTCCCCGAAAAGCCTGGCGAGCTCTCAATCAAGTCGAGACTCTTACTTCCGGTTGCATATTCTCACATGTATGTGCAGATAACCAGTACGATGAAGACGACGACGAGATCACGCCGGATCTGTGGCAGGAAGCCTGTTGGATCGTCATCAGGTGCGTTGTTGTGAATGTGAAGCGGAACGGGCGACTGTTTTGTCGGCCGCGGGATCTCCTGCAGCTTGTAAGGTCTTCAATCGGCGTGCGTGCGGCCTGATTTGCAGCTCCTATTTTGACGAGAAGGGTTTGGTGCGGCAGCAGCTGGATTCCTTCGACGAGTTCATCCAGATGTCGGTCCAGCGGATCGTGGAAGACGCGCCGCCCATCGACCTGCAGGCCGAAGCGCAGCACACCTCGGGAGAGGTGGAGGAGCCCGTAAGTTGTGTCAAGCTCCGAGTCTGCGCCGATTGCCCGACCAAAAAACCTTTTGTGGCCTCGGGAAGGCGTCAGTTGCTCATTTGTCATTTCCTGATTGCCAGATTGGCACTTTGACGCTTTGGCGCTTTGACTATTTAGAAGGGAAGCACGATAATATTGGTTGCCGATAATTATTGGCAGTTATCGACCAGTTTGATGTCATACAGATGATACAGAAAACTGCCAATTAATTATCAGCAGTTATCGACCGTGGGCGGGGTCTGGGGTGGCTTCATTTTTTTTTTTTTGAAATACATGAAGTGTGCAAATAAATTGAGTCATGAAAAAGTGCAGTCCACATCGATAAAAGATAAAAAGTGAAAGTTTTTGTTTGTACAATTGTTGTCATGTGAGTTTTGTTCATGTTGGTGTGGCAACCGCAAGGCAAAACCGTTAGTAACTTTGCATTCCATCTAGGGGTGCACTGGGATCGGCCGATCCCGGCAAAATGAACCGATCTTTTCCACCAATCTCATCTCCCTCCTCAGAGGTGTGAAAAAGTCAGCCACTGTCCTCTGCTACTGACATAACGAATAGGATTTAAATTTTGATTTAAGAGAACAAATTCATGTGCCATTAAAATAAGCCATTTGTATTATTTCACCCATGTTGTTCAATGTTTTCCAATACATTAAGATTGGAACACTGAAGGTATACGCTGCTTGTTATGAAAAAAAATTTGTGATCGGCAGGTCAGACTTTTTTAAAGATCAGTGATCAGCCGGAAAATTGTGATCAGTGCACCTCTAATTCCATCCATATGAATTCATATGGCTTTTATTTTGGACCAAGCCTAACCCAGAAGAATGTTGAAATGTGTAACAAATGGGATATTGTTTCTTGTCATTCCGATTGATTGAGTGCTTGTGTTTGTCAGCAAAAAAGAATGTTGATTTGAAGTGTGTGCTTATTTCGCGCTCTTGAGAAAATCCCACAAAGATGGTGGCCACTTATGACGTCTGTTTTCGTCTTTTCTTTCTACATTGTTGTTGGATTGACGTGACGCCGTTGAAGTGGCGAGTGGCGGTCGCAATCAAATTAAGTGACTTGTGTTGCATTGCAGCCGCGTTACCTGCTGAAGTTTGAGCAGATCTACCTGTCCAAGCCCACCCACTGGGAACGAGACGGCGCCCCGTCGCCCATGATGCCTAACGAGGCCCGACTGCGAAACCTCACGTAGGTTCGCCGATCATTCGTCGCTTGTTCTCCAGAAGCCGCTCTCACCTGTCCGTCTTCGCCGGCAGGTACTCGGCCCCGCTCTACGTGGACATCACCAAGACCATCATCAAGGAGGGCGAGGAGCAGCTGCAGACGCAGCACCAGAAAACCTTCATCGGCAAAATTCCCATCATGCTGCGCTCCACCTACTGCCTGCTCAGCGGCCTCACCGACCGAGACCTGTGCGAGCTCAACGAGTGCCCGCTCGACCCCGGCGGCTACTTCATCATCAACGGCTCCGAGAAGGTCAGAAAAACCTTGAAATCGTTAAAAGCCGCCAGTGAGAGAGCACTGCACCTCACCAACAATTAACAACCGTTCGTTATTAGTTCTTGACATTTTTTCAAAGACCATCATCCTTTTATTGAAAAGCAAGACACCATTTCAAATTGGAAGTTTGGAAAATGCACAAACATAAATTGATGGTTTGTCACATTTGCCAGAAAAATTCATCATTGTGATGGATTCCATGGCAGATGATTACAAATGTCATATTAAAAAGACATGATCAGTCTTGAGTACATTTGTCCGTCATCTTGCAACGCTTTTGAAAGGTGTCCGTCCGGCCTGCAAGTGGCTTGTGTGCACGTGTGGTGACGTGAGGTGCAACGGTGCGTTCAGGTGCTGATCGCCCAGGAGAAGATGGCCACCAACACGGTGTACGTGTTTGCCAAGAAGGACTCCAAGTACGCCTTCACGGGCGAGTGCCGATCCTGCTTGGAGAACTCGTCACGGCCCACCAGCACCATCTGGGTCAGCATGATGGCAAGAGGAGGACAGGTAGGACAAAAGCAGGCAGCTCAGCTGCTCACGCCGCGCTTTGTCACGGTCATTCTCTGGCATGTGGGAAAGGAGAGTCATTGTATTTTGTGGGGGGGTGGACAGTATAAAAAAAATGGCACCACCTGTAGATGACCCTGAATGCTGAAAATGGTTGAAGACACATGAAGAGAAATTCCAATGCGTTCCGATTAGACAAAGACATGGTGCCATCTTGCGACATTTCAGAAAAAGACCCACAAATGTGAATAGGTGAGTTTTTCAGCTAAGGTTGAGCATACTGTAGGTTCTACGGAAAACCGCAATTATTGGTGATTATTGAAGAGGAGAGATTTTCATCATTTGGGTCCTTGTTTAACTTGCAACTGTCCAAGAGCTCCAAATTTTACTCTCAAACAGTCAATCTTCCATTTTCTATTTGCAGAATTGTCTTTTACTTTGGAGAACAACAATTTGGGCTGGGTTTAAAAAAGAATCAATCTATCAAATCAATATTCGTTTTCATTGGCCAATATCCATTCATAAAGCCATGAATCGATCCTGAAATAAATTGTCTGAAATTTATTCTGCAAAAAATTAAACCATGGAAATATGCCATTCAAAAAGTTGTTGTTCAAATGTGCCCTTCTGTTATTCAGAGTAGTCCAGTTTATTTTCTACTTTATTGGTTGGAATCGATTTTTAAATTGTCATTTATAGTTCTGATCATATCATGTTCAATAAAACATACCTACATGATCAATGTAACTGCATTGGATTCAACTTTAAATGTAAATATTCTTTTTTTTCTTTCTTTTTTTTTCTTTTTTTTTTTTTCCCATACTAATGCACCAAGTAAGAGCAATAATTTTCTATTTGCAGCATTGCTACTTGTGAGAATGTCTTCCATATCAAATTAAAATTGTTACTGTATGAAATCCTTAACTGAATGGAAAACTGAATGTGACCCGAAACGATTTTGGAACTCTGAATCGATAGCCAGCCATATCAGCACTTGGCATTTCTGCCCATTTTCTAATCGAAAATACGGAGCAAGTCAGTCACTGAATTGTCACCAATTCCCCTGCACTGTCTTGTTTGGGAATAAAGGAATGGGAATGTATTTTGTAATCGGATTAATCAGTTAATGGGAAATGCGATGGACAGCTGATGAAAGTAACGGTCGTCCGCCCGCACGTCTCTGATGATGCTGCGTATGTTTTGTGTCAGGGTGTGAAGAAGAGTGCCATCGGGCAGAGGATCGTGTCCACGCTGCCGTACATCCGCCAGGAAGTGCCCATCATCATCGTGTTCAGAGCGCTGGGCTTCGTGTCGGACCGAGACATTCTGGAGCACATCATCTACGACTTTGACGACCCCGAGATGATGGAGATGGTGCGTACTCGTGCTCGCGCATGGCGTCGCCAGGCGTGACTCGTCGTGATTCGGGTCGCTTGCGTTTGTTCAGGTGAAGCCGTCGCTGGACGAAGCCTTCGTCATCCAGGAACAGAACGTGGCCCTCAACTTCATCGGATCCAGGGGGGCCAAACCGGGAGTCACCAAAGAGCGCCGGATCAAGTACGCCAAAGAAGTCCTGCAGAAAGAAATGCTGCCGCACGTTGGGGTCAGCGACTTTTGCGAGACCAAGAAGGCGTACTTCCTTGGGTGAGCAAAACACAAAGCGCCAAAGTCAAGTCGTGGCTCATTTGTTTCAACTCAACTTTATTGTGGGAATGATATGTTATTCGTATTTTGTTCTCCTCACTTTTTTGCCGAGAAACATCTCCCACATAATACTTCTGATTGACACCGTTCAAATTTCAACTTGCTTGTAAAATTCACGCCTTCCGGGGTATATATCATTTGATTCCTCATTACTTACAATACTCACACAATTTAACATTAAAGATACATTTTGACCTCATTAATTTTCAATGGGGCTGACATTGAATTTTTTCTAAGTCCCACTTCCATACAGACAACTGATTGGCATTAGCTACTCTCTGATACTGCTCAGTAGCTCACTTGGTGTAGTGCGTTGCTCAGGAACCAGGAGGTCGCGGGTTCGAACGCAACAGCTCGGAAGGCACTACCAAAACAAAAGTCTGTGTTGCTGTCAAGATCATGGGAAATCACCCACAAGAATTGCTAGAGAATGCTAGTGGTTTTTGAAATCAAATAGCAAAATGATACGTCATGTGAGCATTTAGCAGATATCATTTGACTTTGCCTACACTTTAGCATGTGTGACTTTACTGACTGGAGATCACTAAGTTTTTTGTTTTTTTTTGTTTGTTTTTTTTAATATATATATATTGAATGTATTTATTGGTAAATGCAATGTTTAAAAAGTGCAGTGTTTTACATATCATCTTTCATGCAACATGAAACGTTGGATATGTTGAAGTAGTAAATTGTAACCAACTAATTGTAGTAGAAAATATTTATCTTCAGGTCCTGTAATCTACAATAGATCTGATATTGTTTATTATAATTAACTTTTTTTTTATTGGGTAAAATAAATTGATTGAAAACAGGGCTCTACACAATCTTTTCCACTGGTAGCACTGGTGCAAGTAAGATTTTTAGTTGGTCGCACAGCACAGGATTTGGTCATACCATTTTTTTGTGGAGGTACAGCATGACCTTATTAGGCATATGCAACTCGAAATATTTGCTTGGAACACGAGCTTTGCCTGCAACGGCAGTGGCTATCAAAACAAGTCAATCATTTCGTATAACTTAGCTCATGTGAACATTATTTTGTTTAGTAAAAATCAGTACTTTAAAAAAAATAATAATAATAATTCTTCACCTGCTCCACAGCCGATGTTCCCCTGCTCCTTTCATCTGTATCGTTTGAACCTTCCAAGCCGAGCTTGCGTTCCCCACCCAGTGTGTGCGGATCTGCCATAACGTTTCACGAGTGGCAAGTCACGCCAACATTGAACCATATTTACAGTTTAATATGGCCCATCATGGATGAAATATTGAGAAGCTATTTGTGAATGGAGAGCTCTGCCTCTGCTGATCTCATTCACGTGAATGGGAAAACACCACCAGCCAATGTTGTGCACTTTTTTTTTTTTTTTATGTAACCACAAACATTACAAATCCATCCACAAGTACCTTTTAAATTGTAAATATAGTTCAGCGTTGTTGTAAAACATGATTATATTGATTGTATGTACCGTATTTTTATGACTTTGGCAAAGACCAGCGGGCGCCTTTGCTTCTCTCGCACAAAACAAGGAAATGGGCGTGTGCCACAGCGTTGCTTGTTGCATTGCTGTCGGCCAATCAGATGACAGGTGACGACACAGCCCCCCTCGTCCCCCGACGAGCGGCGCTGCAGAACCACTGACGAAAAGGTTTACAACGGAACCGCTTGGCCCCGAAAAGAGTCCAATGAAGACATGCGGGGACAAAAAAAAATGACACTTCCGTGTTGAACCAGTCCGGTGGAAAAGCGCCATATATATTGTAAAGTTTTGTAAAAATGCCACCAGCAAATGTTGATTGGGATATCACCTGTTTAGTCCTCTCATCAACAACGCCACTTTTGGCAGTGGCCGACGCCAGAGGACAGAGTACAACCTCTCTAGACTAGCAGTCGGAGAAAAAAAAAAAAAAAAACACTAACCAAACCACACGCCTCCTCCCCTCCCTCCCTCCTGCGAGACCTGTGTTGCGTTCACTAGCAGTCAGATGTAACAGTGCTCAACATAAGTGGCAACATCAGAACACACAACCACTTAGTTCGTTACAATATGTTGTATGTAAAAATTGTAGTCTGCGCGGTACACGTATTCTGTGTGGATCAGGAAGTAGGCAACCAATCACATTGCAGCGGCTCATGTTTCGCTCAAATACTATTGGATTGAGTCGGCGCGCTCTCGTTGCTGCGGGAGAGCCAGCGGAGGACACGGCGACTTTCCAACGTATGTTTTAAACATATGTGCATGAATGCACTCGCAAGTGGTATTTTTTGTCACCAGCATGCACTTGAAAGTTGCCCACATTTGCTCGTACTTTCGAGCCCTGGAAAAGGACCTTGAAAAAAAATAATCACATATGATAATGCGTTTTTTTTAATTATTTTTTTTTGGGGGGGGGGGCGCTTATTTTCCATAATGGTTCAGACGTAGTCCAAATGCAAATGGATGAAGCCAGCAAGCTTGCCAGATTTCAAAGCAAACATGGTGAAGCAGCATTTTACTGTGATGCTGCACGCCAATGGAAGAAGCTGCCAAGAGAAGAGAAGTCATCCCTGAGTGTCAAAGCTTGATGTGGTAAATTTGTTGTTTTGGGAAAGCGCCCTCACTTTTTCTCTCTCGCTCGCTCGCCCAATTGAAGGCACTGCCCGCAGCAAAGTACTTGTTACATATTGAGATGGTGATGATGAATTGAAGCGTTAATATTGTCCGTGTGATTTGATGTGCGGATGTTGCGTTGACTGCCGTTCAGGTACATGGTGCACCGTCTGCTGCTGGCAGCCCTGGGCAGACGCGAGCTGGACGACCGAGATCACTACGGCAACAAGAGACTGGACCTGGCCGGCCCGCTGCTGGCCTTCCTCTTCCGAGGGTCAGTGAATGCCAAACCTGCGTTGTCGTTGCTGTTTTGTGCGCGCGCTCCAACTTGTCATCTGGCGTCAGGATGTTCAAGAACCTGCTGAAGGAGATCCGCATCTATGCGCAGAAGTTCATCGACCGGGGCAAAGACTTCAATCTGGAGCTGGCCATCAAGACCAGGATCATCTCGGATGGCCTCAAGTACTCGCTGGCCACCGGCAACTGGGGCGACGTCAAGAAGGCCCACCAGGCCCGTGCCGGTGTCTCACAGGTAAGCAAGGGAAGGATGGTAGGAGTTTTGAAAGTTTGCATTTTTTATTTCGTTTGCATTTTGTTTTTCAAATTGAGTTATTTTTCAGGGTGGTTCTGTTAGTTTTGTATTAGTTTTAGTTAATTCATAAATGCTTAGGTTTAGTTTAGTTTGAGTTAGTTTCAGTATTAGTTTTTTTTTTTTATGTGTATTACTTGTACGCAATATTTCAAAAAACAGCATCAGTAGATGCTTTTCTATTGGCTGCTGCTCGATGATGTGCTTGTGTTTGACACACTTTCCATCCATCTTCTACCGCTTATCCGAGGTCGGGTCGCAGGGGCAGCAGCTTTAGGAGGGAAGCCCAGACTTCCCTCTCCCCAGCCACTTCAACCAGCTCCACCGGCGGTATCCCAAGGCGTTCCCAGGCCAGCCGAGAGACAGACAGTCTCTCCAGTGTGTCCTGGGTTGTCCCTGGGGCCTCCCGTCAGTGGGACATGCCCAGAACACCTCCCCAGGGCGGCGTCCAGGAGGCATCCGAACCAGATGCCCGAGCCAACTCAGCTGACTCCTCTCAACGTGGAGGAGCAGCGGCTCGATTCTGAGTCCCCCCCGGATGACCAACCTTCTCACCCTTGACACGCTTTCAAACGTCCTTATTCTGATTCATATCAAAATAAATGTACTGTATTTCAAATCACATTTCAAATCATCCCCAAAGGCTCATTAATGATCAAAGACTAAAACAAAGGACATTTTTGCTATCGTTAGTTTTAGTTCGTTTTGTTAACATAAAATGTAGTTTCAGTTAGTTTTTTTTGTTTTGTTTTGTTTTTTAAGAGCATTTTCCTTTTTATTTTATTTTGGTAACGAAATTGTTTTTTGAATTTTAGTTTTAGTTTTGTCTTTACTTTTAGCAAACACCAAGGACATTTGACATGACACGTGACGTTGACAAGACGCAACGTCATTTCCTTGCCCATGTGACCGAGCGCTTGTTGGCTCTCACGGCAGGTGCTGAACCGGCTCACCTTCGCTTCCACCCTGTCTCACCTGCGCCGCGTCAATTCCCCGATCGGTCGCGACGGCAAACTGGCCAAACCCAGGCAGCTGCACAACACGCTGTGGGGGATGGTGTGCCCCGCCGAGACCCCCGAGGTCAGTGCTCTTCAAAACGACGACACGTCAAACCAACGCCACAGAAGCAAACGCCTGATTGTGTGTGTGTTTGTGTGTTGGTCAGGGTCACGCGGTGGGTCTGGTCAAGAACCTGGCCCTGATGGCTTACATCTCGGTGGGATCACAACCCTCTCCCATCCTGGAGTTCTTAGAGGAGTGGAGCATGGAGAACCTGGAAGAGATCTCGCCTGCCGCCATTGCCGAGTCAGTCGCACGCACACACAAACACACACACACATTGTTTGTCTTTGTGTCATGGTGGGGACATCTCATTGACATAATGCCTTTCAATAACCTCAACCAAAATCCAATTTAAACTTAAACTCTAAAAGCAAGTCTTGACCCTCAAAAAGAGGTCAGTCTGAATTTGTGGGGACCACCCACCAAAATGTCCCTATAATTTCACGTCGGTCCCCACAACCCTGGGAAATCACATACGTGTATGGGCCCCACAATGTAGTAAAGACAAAGGCGCGCGCGCGCACACGTTGAGGTGTCATCTTGGCTCCACATTTCCCAACGTCACCATTTTGACTTTGAGACTCTATGATACCTTCACCCTTGCGACCACTTTTGATGACTGTGTTGTCGTGGCAACACGAGCACAACCACTCTGTTGTGACCACAAATGTACTACGTTTACATGTTTTTGCCATCTATTAGGGCTGCACGATATTGGAAAAACATGCGACATCCGATATAGTTGCTGAATATAGCAATATTGGTATTATTGCAATATTTAACATGTACCTAAAGAAATGACATTTTTATGATCGAATGAAAGAATTACATTTTTCCATGCCGCAAAATAATCAAAGTCAATGTATTCTTAATTATAATTACCTCTCGATAATGTGCAACAACTGGATGGCAGTGCACGTTTTCGTTAAGTACACTGTTTTGCATTTGCTTTATTAGGGTTGGAACATCCATGTAACTAGGGACGTGGAAACCAAATAAAAAGAGAGGGTGAGGAGGGGTGCAGTTGTGAATTGTATCAGTCAGTTCCTCTCTTCTCTCCTCACAAGCTTTCAACTGAGTGTCTGCTCTCCTTTTTTGTCATGTTTAAGAAATGTCAAACATATTGCATAGGCCAATATCACTATATCGGTATTTTTTCGATATATTGTGCAGCCCTAGCATGTATTGTCCTTACTGCAGTGGTTTAAATGTAGCATGCATTTGACTTTTATTGGAGTATTTTTGCTTGCAACTTTTTTTTTTTTTTTGCTTCCTCTGCATGTTTTGGTCAGCTGAAGAGATTTCCATCTTGGAAGATATTGCACGTTTGTGACGACAACTACCTTTTGTTTATTACGGATTGCGATATTCAGCATTTTGACGAATATTGGCATCGGCCATTTTGAAGAATCATATGGCCAATAACAGATTCATTGAAAAATAAAAAAAACCAAGGGAACTAATTTAAATGTAAATAAAAAAAATAAAAAAAATAAATGCTTTTGATTTTCATTTTTGCCGACCCTGGGAACTCTCTCCACCTTCTGTTTTTGTTTGAAATTAAAACTAAGATCAGTAAAAATGTAAATGTAATACTTAAGATATTTTGAAATTTTGTAAGACTTTATATGATGTAGAAAACAATTGTTTGTTTTTATTTCACTTTTGACAACATGCTACTGCCCCGGAAGATCCCGGAACTGGTTAAATTTTAAAAAAGATGTCTGTTGAAGATTAAAAAAAAAAAAAAAAAAAAAAAAAAAAACTTGACTATTTTACTAAGCCTAAAAATTGCTCATAAACATATGCTTTAAAATTTAGAAAAAATAATTATAATAATACGAGCTGGAGTTTGTATTTTTTCCCAAAATTTGATGCTAATATTTTCCCTTTTTAGCGAAAATTAATATCGGCCCCAAATATTGGTTATCGGCGTCCTTGGCTACTAATAATCGGTATCAATATCGGCCCCGAAAAAAAACCGTATCAGTCTGTCTGTAGTTGTTTGTCAGGCCTGGTCCTCACCCCACACCAGCCAGCCTCTTTTCCGTGTCTTCCCATTCCATCTCAGGCTTGCTGGTGAGCTCTCATTACAATCACCTGGGTTGGGAATAGGGAGACATGGAAAGCCGGCTGGATAGTGCGCCACGAGAAATGGGCTTGACAAAAACTCAACTATATTATCATTTAACAACATTTTGTGGTGTGTGTATGTTGATTGTGCGTCACGACACGACAGCGCCACCAAGATTTTTGTCAACGGCTGCTGGGTGGGAATCCACAAGGATCCCGAGCAGCTGATGAACACGCTGCGCAAGCTTCGGCGCCAGATGGACATCATCGTGTCCGAGGTAACTGGCTCACTTCCTCCTCCTCCTCGTCATTTTCGTCATTCTCATCCTGGCCTCTCACCTGCCAGGTGTCCATGATCCGAGACATCCGCGAGCGCGAGATCAGGATCTACACGGACGCCGGACGCATCTGCAGACCGCTTCTGATCGTCGAGAAGCAGAAACTCTTGCTCAAGAGGCGACACATCGACCAGCTCAAGGAAAGAGAGTACAACAACTACAGGTGGGACAGGCGGGGACAAAATATCACTTTTTCATATCGTCCCATTCATAACTGGATAGACAAGTTTTGTTTTGCTGTTGTGTAGGGGTGGGAAACGCTGGGTACATCGCGATACAATATGATATGCGACACAAAGCTCAAGATAACGATTATCTCACAATGTGACAATACCGCGATTATCGATATATTGGTCCTCAATCATCTATGATAAAACTACTCAAGACATAAACATAAAATATGTTTTAAAATGTTAAAATTTAAGATATAATCCACATTTTTTATTGAAACGTATGCAAAAGTGAGTGAGTTGCTGGACAGATAAACACAAGTCAAAGAGCGCTGATGAGTCTTCTTCACCTGAAGACTTGCGTCCATTTCCCCGCCACTCTTATGAGGCATGCCCCCTAGTGGCCCACCAAGTCATTGCTCACAAAGTCATCAACAATGGAGCTGTTCTTGTGGCTGTATATCAACTACAAATATTACCGTGCTTGCGTGTCGCTAATCTATCAGGAGACAAAGTATCACGATTTATCGCGATATATCGATATATCGTCACATTCCCACTATTGTGTGAGTGCAAAATGGCTGCCACATCCTGGCATTTCACATCACAGCTCCCCAAAATCAAGAGGCTCCCTCTCGTGGCAGCCTGTAAAAGAAGCAAACACATTTGTGTTCAATTTGTTGATGAAATGTTGCAGAAATTCACATTGATGCGTTTCTAAAGACAAATATGGTGGCGTGTCTCCAGTTGGCAGGACTTGGTGGCGAGCGGCGTGGTGGAGTACATCGACACGCTGGAGGAGGAGACGGTGATGCTGGCCATGACCCCCGATGACCTTCAGGAGAAAGGCGTGGCCTACTGCTCCACCTACACCCACTGCGAGATCCACCCGTCCATGATCCTGGGCGTGTGCGCCTCCATCATCCCCTTCCCCGATCACAACCAGGTCGGTCGTCAGTCCGTCCGTCCGCTTGCTCCAATTCTGGTATGGGTATCGGTGCTGGTTAGGCAAATGAGGTCAAATGAGTTTAGACGCCGTTGGCCGGTACCACAACGTTTCTCAGCCAGGCGAGCCGGATTGAGTGTTTTGCAGCTCTCTTTGCATCTTTCAGTCCCCCAGGAACACGTACCAGTCGGCTATGGGCAAGCAGGCCATGGGCGTCTACATCACCAACTTCCACGTGCGCATGGACACGCTGGCGCACGTCCTCTACTACCCGCAGAAGCCGCTGGTCACCACGCGCTCCATGGAGTACCTGCGCTTCCGAGAGCTGCCGGCAGGTAAGTGCGTGCAAACGCACATGCGCGCAGAGACCGCTCGTTCGCTGACGAGCGCTTCCCGCCTGTCTTCAGGCATCAACTCCATCGTGGCCATCGCCTCGTACACGGGGTACAACCAGGAGGACTCGGTCATCATGAACCGCTCCGCGGTGGACCGAGGCTTCTTCCGGTCCGTCTTCTATCGCTCCTACAAGGAGCAGGAGTCCAAGAAGGGCTTCGACCAGGAGGAGGTCTTTGAGAAGCCCACCAAGGAGACATGCCAGGGTGAGCGAGCGGCGCCCACCGTCGGCACAAAACCATCGCATTGTCACAGCTTATCGTGAGGACGGCAAGCTTATTTGAGTCAACTCTAACCAAAAAAAATTCAAATTCAAAAATCAATTTCGTTAATTTCGCGTGCATTCAAGTGATTAATTGGAACCCAATTATTCTCTTTTGCTCATGTCCTGTCCTCTTCCAACTGTCATTTTTGTTATATTTCAGTCCAACGTGACATCAAGCTCATCGTGTGGCAGGCTTTACATAATAATAATAATAGGGATGCACGATAATATCGGTGGCCGATAATTATCGGCAATTATCGACCAATTTGACGTCAAACAGAAACCAGATAAGAGAAATCTACCGATAATTATAGGCAAATTGATTTCATACAAATAAACCAGATAAAGAAATCCAGCAATAATTATAGACATGCCACGTTGGTCCATCTGTTGTGGTTGTGGCTCATATCAATAGAATTCAGCTTCATGGTGCTTCACATACATTGAAACATCGTGCAAAGTTTATACAATGTTTCAATGTATTTGTTAGATTTATAGTAGGACTCGAAAGTATATTTGTATTCAAGTTAATTTTGCAAACAGTTATCGGCTTACTTATCGGTTATAGACATCGGCACTTCTAAATTATTGGTTTATCATTATCTGTTGAAAATAGCATTATCGTGCATCCCTAAATAATAATAATAAATCATTTAATTTCTGGGTGCCTTTCAAGGCACTCAAGGCAACCGTACAATATAATAAAATAAAAAAATAAACTGCACAAGAAATGAAGTTAACATGAAATATTATCCATCCATCCATTTTCTTGACCGCTTATTCCTCACAAGGGTCGCGGGGGGTGCTGGCGCCTATCTCAGCTGGCTCTGGGCAGTAGGCGGGGGACACCCTGGACTGGTTGCCAACCAATCGCAGGGCACACAGAGACGAACAACCATCCACACTCACAAGCACACCGAGGGACAATTCAGAGCGCCCAATTAACCTGCCATGCATGTCTTTGGATGTGGGAGGAGACCGGAGTACCCGGAGAAGACCCACGCGGGCACGGGGAGAACATGCAAACTCCACCCAGGAAGGCCGGAGCCTGGACTCGAACCGGAGTCCTACATGAAATATTAATTTTATATATTTGCTGTTCATTGCACACATTGATTGACACTTTTTTTTTTTCTTGTAATACAGTATTGACTTGTGTTTATTAGTTATACTTAAGTAATTGTAAAATGTTAAACCTTTATTTTTACTATTCCTCTCTGGCTCGTTTGAAAGAATTTTTTTATTTTTTTTTATCAAGTTTTATATATTGAAAGGAAATTGTAAAATTCATTTTTAAAAAGATTTTACTATTAAATAAACAATGATGAACATTTACTACCACCCAAATAAATTCATAAAAATAAAATTTAAGCAAAAAAATAAAAGTACGGAAAATTGGCACCATTGAGTACTGGTACCGAGTATTGGAAGAGTACCAGTTCAAATGTGAAAGGCACCCATCCCTATTGTTGGTTTTGACACGCCTTCCAAAAGGCAAACGTTGGGCATTTGAAAGGGTGGTTTACTGCACGTAAAACACGTCAGTGTCTTCTGACGTGATGTGACATCATAGCGTATGTCATCATGCGGCGTGTGAGCTGATTGCATCACCGCCTCTTAGGAATGCGCCACGCCATCTACGACAAGCTGGACGACGACGGGCTGATTGCGCCGGGCGTGCGCGTCTCGGGCGAGGACGTGATCATCGGCAAGACGGTGACGCTGCCCGACAACGACGACGAGCTGGACAGCAGCAACCGGCGCTACACCAAGCGCGACTGCAGCACCTTCCTCCGCACCAGCGAGACCGGCATCGTGGACCAGGTCATGGTCACACTCAACCAGGAGGGATACAAGTTCTGCAAGATTCGGGTAAAATTCGCCGTCGTCACGCCACGCCCGGAACCGCCTGGCCTCACGTCTTCCTCGCTTGTCACGGCAGGTCCGCTCGGTCCGGATCCCCCAAATCGGAGATAAGTTTGCCAGCAGGCACGGACAGAAGGGAACCTGCGGCATCCAGTACAGGCAGGAGGTAAAAACACCTCGCCGATGTCGTCAAGCTTGCTTGGTTTGTAGCGTTGCGGTGGAAATCTTTACTCTCTCGGCATTTGATTACCATTTTTGGCTCTGCGATTCGATTCCGAATCAATTTTCAAAATGATTTGATTGACAATGATTTCTGCTTCATTTTATAGATGCGCAAATAATTGTCATGATCTAGTCTGGCTCATTAATGCGAATTAGCGCGCTACTCATGGTACTTTTATCCCTCAAAAGAACAGCTACTCATTCATATAAAACGCTAGCCATTTTAGAAAATTTCCAAGTTTTTAATACCCACGCGATGTTATGTTCAATAATTATATATAAGCCGAATCTACCAAATGACAGAAAAGAATACTTTTTGCCCCATCCTGTTCTTTTATAATTGACAGGAGAAAAATGTAGGTTTGCCAAAATACAGCCATTTCTCCCATGGACTCTGAAACTGTTTATTTCGTATAAAAGGGCGCATTGATGTCATCTACCGGTGGTTGGGCATCATTAAAGTTGTTTCCAAGTTTGACATTTACAGTGGAGCATAATCAGATTCTTCCCATCTGTCCCCACTCTGAAAAATTATAATTGACAAGTATACTTGTCACTAGGGGTGTGAATTGCCTAGTACCTGACGATTCGATTCGTATCACGATTCACAGGTCACGATTCGATTCGATACCGATTAATCCCGATACGAATTTATAAGTCGATTGTTGCGATTTTTTTTCATTCAAATTTAGAAAATACTAATCAGTAAGCTTGTAGAGTGTAAGATTTATATGAAAATGTATTATTTATTTATCTGAAATTTCAGTCTTATAGAGGTTGTAATCTGTTTCATGTTTGAACAGCATTAAAATAAAATATTAAGGCTTAATGTTCCGTTCAAGGTGTGAATCCTAACCCGAAGTCAGACGTTTTGTTGAATATTTTTCCATTAAAAATGGAAGTTTAAAAATCGATTCACACACACACAAAAAAAAACAAAAAAAAAAGGCAATGATGATAAGACGTTGAATCGGTAAGACTAACGAATGAACAATTCTGAGCTCTTAAAAAAATAAAAATTAAAAATAAAAATCGATTTTTTTTTTATTGAATCGATTCGAGAATCGCGCGATGTAGTATCGCGATATATCGCCGAATCGATTTTTTTTTTTTAGCACCCCTACTTGTCACCGTGTGAATGAGTTAACATTACTTACCAGCATATGAAAAAAAACTTTTATTGGCATAACTTTTGGCATTAATGTGGCTACAATCGAAACGCACGGAACCACACTGCCCCTAAGTGGCTAAATCGGGTACAACATGAACAGCGTTCCTAGTACACAAACAAGGGCAAGAGAGTCTCAAATCATTGAGATAAAATCAATTTTGGGACATTTAAAATTGATTTTGAATTGTACTAAATGAGAATCGCCCCTATTGGTTTGTTTGTCAGGACATGCCGTTCACGTGCGAGGGCATCACGCCCGACATCATCATCAACCCGCACGCCATCCCGTCCCGAATGACTGTCGGCCATCTTATCGAGTGCCTGCAGGGCAAGGTGAGTCGGACCCACCAGCTCGCGTTGGGACTTTGACAGTCCGACTTGTCGTCTCCTCCGCGCAGGTTTCGGCCAACAAAGGCGAGATTGGCGACGCCACGCCTTTCAACGACGCCGTCAACGTACAGAAGGTGTCCAACCTGCTCTCGGAGTACGGATACCACCTGAGGGGAAACGAGGTGAGCGTGACTAGGAATGACCACGCCCACTTTTGCTTCTATCGACTGACCGGGCTATTTCCGTGCGACCGCACTCAGGTTCTGTACAACGGCTTCACGGGCCGGAAGCTGACGTCGCAGATCTTCATCGGGCCCACCTACTACCAGCGCCTCAAACACATGGTGGACGACAAGATCCACTCCAGGGCCCGCGGGCCCGTGCAGATACTCAACAGGCAGCCCATGGAGGGACGATCGCGGTGAGACCCAACGTCGCCTTTCATTTGTTAATCAATTGACGTGAATTTTTCTCATGTTAGTTTTTTTTTTTTCTTGCAAATCTGCCACTTTAGAAAGTCGAAAATTTACCACTTTCTAAACTCGCAAATTTACGATTTTTTTCTAGCAAATTTGCCACTTTAAAAAGTCACAAATTTGACACTTTCTAAATTCACAAAATTATTATTTTTTTTTTTTCTCGCAAATTTGCCACTTTCTAAACTCGCAAATGTATGAGGTATTTTTTCTCGCATATTTGCCACTTCCTAAAGTCTCAAATTCACAAGTTTTTTTTGTCTCGGAATATTGCACCCACCATCTAAAAAAAAATAATAACAAAAATACGTGGCCCTAAACGCAGTTGTATGAACACGATTGTTTTTTGATTATTTTTTATTTTTTTTGCAAATCTGTCAATGAATAAATGATTGTGATGCTAAAAAAAATTAATTGAAATGAAATTGAAAAACATTGCTTTTCTGCTACTCGGTGTGTTTGACCCGCGCGTGTGTGCCATGCGTTTCAGCGACGGCGGCCTCCGCTTTGGCGAGATGGAGCGCGACTGCCAGATCGCTCACGGCGCCGCCCAGTTCCTGCGCGAGCGTCTCTTCGAGGCGTCGGATCCCTACCAAGTGCACGTGTGCAACCTGTGCGGACTCATGGCCATCGCCAACACGCGCACTCACACGTACGAGTGTCGCGGCTGCCGCAACAAGACGCAGGTAACGTGCGCGCTCGCACACACTTTGTGAAGTCATTCGAGTCACAAGCGTTGACAAAAACATTTTCGTCTGACGTCTTTCCACAACGGCCGCCCCTAATGACAACTAGCTCAACTTGCCATCTTACAAAAAAAGTGCAAACAATTCATCAATGAATCGTTGGGAGGCCCACAAATTGTTCCCGCCTCTTTTCTGATTTGTTGTGCAAACAAATTTCCTTTGAATTTGGAAAAGCGTTTTTGCCGATTGTTCAACGGCAAAGCAGAACATGAGATTGATTTAGTCTGTTTGAAACATTTCCTGCTTTTCAAAAGTGATAGAAATTTTAAACAAATGAAACAAAAATGGATTGAAAATTTAGAATTGATTATTGAAGTAATTATTTGCAAGTCGCCTAAATCTTGACATTAACTTTGTGAGCTTTGGCGCATCCTGAAAGTGAATTAACAGTTGTTCATTTTGGCTTGTGACACTTCCCATCAGCCAACGCTTCTTGTTTTGTTTGCTATTTTTTTAATAAATAGTACAGGGCAGCTTGACTTAACATCTTGTCACTAGTGTTAATTTTGTCAATGAAAACTAAACAAAAAATAATTTCAACAGCTAAACTAGACTAAAAACCCTCATTAATAAACAATAAGTGGGACTAAATCAGTCTTTTTCTTTTTTTTTTCTCTCTTTTTTTTTTCTTTTTTTTTTCTTTTTTTTTGCGACTAATAAAGATGAAACAAAAAAAACATCACTTAATAAAAACTGGAATAAAATCTATGGACATTTTAGTTCATCAATTAAAAACGAGACAAATACTTTCAGATTTTTTAAAAACCTTATCTCTGCTAATCTGTCACATCATGTGACACACCCCACACAAATCTGCAGCTTGTGAGAGGAACATGCACAAACATATGGAATGGTCAGGAGGTGGATTCACGGTGAACGTTCGAAAGGAAAAAAAAAAAAAGTAAATTATAGTTATAACGTAACATTCATCCAACGGCTATAACGGTCCAACAATAATGTTAATGTGACTGCTCATTAATGCTGGCTAATTTACTAGCTAGTAGCATCAAGCCATAGTAGCCATGTAATTGTGTGTCAAGTTGTTTTTCATCAAAAAGATGAGAGAAAATTGTGAAATAGATTTAGAACTGAAATGTTCAATATCATCTGCTGACAAAAAAAAAAAAAAAGATTGTCCTGACTAAAAGTCTAAAATGTTGAGTTTTTGTTGACTAAAACTAGACAAATAAAATGTTTTCTTTGACTAAAATGATATATTTATAGTCGACTAAAATGGACGAAATAAAAACAGGATGAGGTTGACAAACTATAATAAAAACTAACAAGCGTGATTGAAACTGGATAAAAAAAAGCTTTTCAATTTAAAAATGGTAGATAAAATTACCACTACTCGTCACACTATTTGGTGATAATGAAATGTGGTCTGCTTCTCATTTGTTAGCAAAAAAATGCAGCTAATTCCAAAAGGGTTCACATTGGGGCCCGTTGACCAATTCAAAATCGTCCAGCCGCTTCGATCGTCTGACGGCCTTTTCAAACTCGTTGCAATCGGCAGGATTTTTGATGGTTAAACGCCAAGACGATATGCACTTACTTTCTCAAGAATCTCTAAATGTCGTTCAAGTGCTGGAGTGGTTTGTCCACTAGAGTGAGGAGCGACTCCTTGCAGTCAAACCCGCATTTGGGGAATGGGAAATTTGCGCTAACAAAGATGGCGGCTAAATCTTTCATGCATGCAATTCACAACTTGGTTGTTGTAAGCATTCATGGAATTATTTGATTACCCCTCCAACCCCCCAATTAAATTTTTTCCTGCCAAATACCAGAATGGGCCGTTGTAGTTTGGAGCCATACTTGATCCTTTTGCTGACGTGTGACGGCCGCGCATTGTGTCCTTTTCAGATCTCGTTGGTGCGCATGCCGTACGCGTGCAAACTTCTCTTCCAGGAGTTGATGTCCATGAGCATCGCTCCTCGGATGATGACGACGTAGGCGGAGCATCTGGCACCACCTTTTTTTTTTTTTTTTTACTTGTCTTTCGTTTTTGTAAACAACAATAAAAGTGATGTGAGCACACAATGACACGCTTGCAGGTGAGCTTTATTCACACGTCTTGCTCAACAGAGACGTTTTCTACTCGTTAGAAAGGAAGCGATAGAGGAGAGCGGGATATTTCAAAGTAAAAGTAAGGTCAGCGTTGAGCGGAGGTGGAAGACGGATCTTCCTGCGGCGGGCGGCCGATTGGCGGCTCACAGCTCTTCCTCCTTCGTCACTGACAGGAAATGACATCGTTAGCATGCATCGTTTGCTGTCTCAACTGCGACAGGGGGCTTTTATTTTGAAGGGCAGCGCACAAAGCCAACCGGTAGGCGGTTACCTTTCTTGACCTCATCCATGACCTCATCCATGACCTCCTCCATGACCTCGACCTTGACGTCTCGGATGTCGGCGACCAGGCGGATTTCGCCAACTGCTGAAGCGTCGCCTTTGGCGTTGGCGGCGTGACACTCGTAGGTTCCCGCCTCATCTTTTGTCAGGGGCGAGATCTGAGAATAATGTAAGTTGATAATTAAATGATTTTTCTCTCTCTCTCTGTCTCTGTCTCGCTCTCTCTCTGTCTCGCGGTCTCTCGCTCTCTCTGTCTCTCACTCACTCATTCTCACACTCACTCACTCTCCGACTCGCTCACTCTGGTATATTAAGTAAAAAATAAACAAGAAAAGAGAACGGGAGATGAGTTGTTCCTGATGGGTGTGAGCCTGCGAGGTACTTTGAGGACGATTTTTTTTTTTTTTTTATGTCCGCATTGAGTAAGGCAGGTGGGTCGCTAATTTGATTTTAATTGGAGTTGATTTTCAAATGAGAAATGATTGCATGCGTGTGGGTAATTTCAAGGTTTGTGTCTAAAAAAAGAATAATTGAGAATTGGCTTCTACAACTCGACAGGGAAGCCATCAGGTACTGGACCTTTATATTCATTTGGTGGCTGCATGGACTTACTGATTATTATTTAGGGGCACTTCAAGCATGCTGATTTGCTCTTGTGACAATTTTGGAATCATAATAATCTTAATTAGGAATGGATTTATATTTGTTTGGTTAATTAGTTAGTCTGATGGAGTACGGGGAAGCACAGAAGTTCGTCACTATATTGTTGGAGATTGTGTTGGCTTCCTTTTGGAGAACTTTTCAGTTTACCTTTGTAAAATTCAGTTTGCGTGTTTTTCCACTACCAACAATTTCCAGGATAATGAAATTCCCATGCAGGGGGCATCCAAGTACTATCTCAGGAGCAGAGTCTTGCAGAGCCAGGCAGGAACTTTGAGGGGGCGGGCTGCAATGACCACGGCTGATTGGTTGGTCAAATTTGGGGGCGGGGGTGTTGTTTTTACGTCGCCTGGGCTCATCAAACTCATTTGAATGAATTACCGAGAACTGTAAGACACTGTGGAAACGCAATTCTAAATTCCCTGCTGAACTTTTACAACCAAGAACTCCCTTTACCCAGAACTCAAAGATCCTGGGCTTGTTGGTGGAAAAGCAGCTAGGGATTGTCCGCTACACTTGTCTACTGATTGTTTTGAGTTCTTGTAAAAAAAAAAAAAAAAAACCAGAATTTTCATTTGATTGAAATGATGGTTGACATTTCATTCTTCAATTCACAAAGTTGCAGCTACCTCTAAACCAAAGAAAGTACCAACATAAAAGGCCAAAAAGTACAAGACAATTAGGGCTGCGCAATATATCGAAAAAATATCGATATTGCGATATTGGGCTATGCAATATGCATATTGTAAAGACATGCAATAAGTTTCATATGGAATATTATTGTTCTATCTGAATTTGACCAGTCTGCCGCTAACTAAAATGTGCTCCGCCATCCAATAGTTGAACATTATTGAGAGGTCATTGCAATGAATTAACGAAGAATACAGTGACTTTGCTAATTTTGCTGCATGAAAAAATGTAATTCTTTCATTAGATAATAAAAATGTCACTTCTTTAGGTACATGTTAAATATCGCAATAATATCGATGTCGCTATATTCAGCAACTATATCGCATGTTTTTCCAATATCGTGCAGCCCTAATTGAAAGTTGTTGTTGTTGCTGTCAGTATATTATCATAAACTGGCTTTGTAATGTTACGTTCATGTTTGTATCAATTGTTGTGTTTGCAATTGATTTGATTTTTGGTTCAATTCTGTTGCTCTTCTGTGTGTGTAAAATGTGCTGAATGGATGTTGCTTTTGTGGAGTGTTTTTTTGTTTGTTTATTTTTTGAAGGAGGCGACTGACCAGAACCCAGCCCGTCACTTGATGCTTCTCGGGGCCTCCTCGGGTCTGGACGGCCAGGTTGTCCCTGTCCCCGGGGAGGAGGGACAGCTTCTTCCTGCCGCCAGTCTCCTGCGGGAGGGAGGACGACGTCATCCTCATCATCGTCATCATGACGGTCAGTGCTTGTTACCTTCCTCCAGGTGAGCACGGGCGTGGGCACGCCGACGGCCTCGCAGCTGAGGAACACTTGAGCGCCGCTGACGTTGAAGACGCGGGCGGGAGGCGAAACGATGACGGGAGCTGCCCAGACACGAACACAAGGAATTCTGTTTGGCTTGGCGGCCTCGCTTGTTCGCTCAGGAATTCCGTGTTTGGGTTAGGGCGGCCCAGCCGCGGGATTAGGATGATAATGGCGAGCTCAAACATGTTTTGCTAGCTTGGCACCAGCGACATTTTTGAAAGTGTTGGCGTGTTTGGTCTTCGACAGTAGAAGAGCGCAGCGTGACCGCCGCAAACGAACGTGTTTGTCAGGGTTAAAGGGATACTTGACTCTTTGAGACGTTTTCAGCAGTCAAAAAGTTCATATTTTGTCTATAATTCATGTGATAACTTCATTATTTTCCATGTGCAATTAATACCTTTTTTAAAAAGTAATTTTTCTCCTTTCTGTTGACTGATGATATCACCTGTGCAAAGGAAGTTGGTAACGACCAATCATGGCTCAGTTTGCTGACCAAACCCAGACAACAGGTGAGTCGTGATTGGCCGTTACTTACTTCCTCAGCACAGGCGATGTCATCATCAGTTGACAGACGGCAAGTAGTAAAATGACTTTTTAAAAGGTATTAATTGTACATAAAAATGAACGAAGTTATCAAATTCATTCTGGACAAAATCTGAACTTTTCACTGATGAAACTTGTTGATTGAGTCAAGTGTCCCAAAAGAACCTGTGCACAAATCAATGCCCCCTAGTGGTCGTCCAGCAGGTTTGCCCCCAATTTGACTTGATTTGTCCATTTTCTTTGAAATCATCAATTTCAACACATTTACTTGAGTTGTTGTTTGATAGTCACTGTTGCTCGCTTCCCTTCACACAAATGCGCTTACGTTAAAATTCATTGTACTTTTGCGGCAGATGGTTTATGTCGACTGGTTTTTGTGGTCGATTTTGCTGATTTATTTTTTCCCCCCTCCTCCTGTCCCATTTTCGTCCACTCCTCGTAGCATGACCATGACAAACATTTTGTCATTTGGCTCATCAAACTGTTACTTAGCATCATTATAGTTGCTGTTGAATCAAATGTTTATCGGCGCTTATTATTTGTGTAAACTAAAACTAACACAAAAAAAAACTACAATTCAAAAAATAATTTTCTTAACAAAATAAAAACAACAATGCATTTTAACTCATTCACTCGCTGCTATTTTCACTGAAGCAACCCCCTTTGCTTTGATGCAGCCTCTCAACTGCAAAGAATGGTTGCTGAAATGGTAGTTATTACAAAAACGGCCAGCAGGTGGCAGCAGAGCAAAGGAGATCAACCAGGGCCATGTTTCAACAAGCTCTTTTTGACACTGTTTTCACCAGGAATCTGAATATTGAGGAACCCTAGCTATATTCTAATGCTAATTGCTGCAAAACAGAGAAAAATAGAAATATTATTTTTCCTGATGAAACAAGAGATTGTAATCTTTCTTTTGATATATTCCATGTTTTCATAGCAATCAATCACAATATTGTGTGGACCTTGCAAAATCAGTCCAAATCCAGTCAAACATCCGGAAGGGAACGGATTGCTTCTGTGAAAATGGCTGCAAGCGAACATTTAAAAAAAAAAAAAAAAAACTAATAGTGAAGCTAAACTAAAACGAAGCATTTATTAAATCTGTAAAACTACTAAAAACTTACAAAACCACCCTAAAAAGGAATTAAATGAAAAAACACAACTCAAAACGAACTGAAATGAAAAATTTGGCAAAGTCCAATAATTGATCTGGAAGGAAGCGCGTCCTCACCTGCGGCGCATCGCCCTTTGTTGCGCACGCCGACTGGCGGTTGACCTTGCTTGCTTGCGCGCGCGTCGGCGCGCTTGAGCGCGCAGATGTGCGCGTAGGTGACGCCGTCGCTGCCGCACACTTCATCTTGGCTCTTGCACGCGCACACGCCCACTTTGCTCTTCTTGTCGGCGCGCACGCACTCCAGGCCGGCGCCGCAGCGTTGCGCGCCGCCGCCGCCTCTGCTTCTGCTGCCGACGCAGCGCTCGCCCTCCGCCGCCAGGCACAGGTCGCAGCAGTCGCACGCGTCCCGGACGGAACCGGCGGCGCAGCCCTCGGACGGAGGAGGCGCGCACTGCCCCGGCTCGCACGGGCCGCACTCCGGAGCCGCGCGGACGCACAAAAGCAGCGCAGCCACCAGCGGACCCCAACACCACACATGCAACTCGGACTTCATGACGACCTCCAAAGTTCTGATGAGAGACAAACGCAGACAGACGGCAACCCGGCCAGGCTCCGCCTATGACAGGATGTGTGTGCGTGTGCAAGCGAGCCATGTGAACACATCCCAGCACTTATAACATCACAACATCCCCCCCCACCCCCCTTAAAAATGTTCCACACGCACACACCCTAATGCCTGAATTGAAAGGAATCGTGTTGAAACAAATCGTCGCTTCTTGATGTCAACAATCCAAGCGAGAATATCAACAGAAACAAAGCGAGTCAATTTGAAAAGTCGGCCGTCTCTGTCCAGTCGAGAGCAGTCAAATCGATCACCATCGAGACGCAGACGAGTTGGAGCTCAAGCGGCAGATGGCAGCTAGTATTCAGAATAATAATAATACTAATAATAATCAAATATTATTCATCATTGTGCTGCTTTTCCCTGACAGTGGCTGTCCTTCCTGACACGAAATAGCCCAAAAAGCATCGGCACGTCATCACAAAGTCCAAAAAGGTTTCGTCTTGCACATGTGCTGTGCTGAAATATGAACTCATTTGCTCCAAAAAAAAAATAAAAAAAAAATGTATGAATACCTTCTATTTTAAATGTCTTAACCGTCCCAAATACTTATTTAGACATTTTTTCATGTTTTTTAATGCTAGCGCAGGCAGAAGGCTATGCGCAGCCTCCTAAATGCAAAGAACGGTTGAAGAAATGGTAGTTATTACACAAACGGCCAGCAGGTGGCAGCAGAGTAAAAGAGATCAGCCAGGGCCATTCTGCATCAAGTTCTTTTTGTCACTGTTTTCTCAGGAATGTGAATAATGGTGAAACTTAGCTATATTCTAATGCTAATTGCTGCAAAACAGGAAAAGATACAAATACATATTTTTTCCTGATGAAATAACAGACTGTAGTATTTGTTTTGGTATGATACATGTTTTATTTACAATAGAACAGAATGTTGTGTGGGCCTTGCAAAATCAGTCCAAATCCAGTCAAACCGCCGGGAGTGAAGTTGCTTCACTCAAAATGGCCGCCAATCAAGGAATTAAAAGAAACATCTATCATTCCATTAAAAAGTGTATTATACATAATCAAAAACTGACTGTACTGCAGTGGATCCAAACAAGTTTTCGGTTTGATTGCATTTCATGTTGTCAGTGTTAATTCAGCCATTCTTGTGCTTACCACTAGGGGGAGCCCTTGTACCACACGACTTGCAACGCTACCGAATGTCGGTTTCACGTCAGGGTTCCTTCAACGTCGCAGTGTTTCCTAAACGTTCTCTAAAGGTCTTAAAGGTGGTTGTTGTTGCAAGGAAATGTTGGACATAGAAACACAGTGACCTTGAACGAAGCCTGAATTGAAATCAACGTTCAGTCGCAAATGTTCATCGCTCGCTCACTTATGACCTCACGACAATCTGGAACTGCAAGCGAGTGTTTATTTTGAAGCTCGCGTCAGCCATCGACAACCATTCGCAAGTCGGGAAACATGTTGACTGCATCCCAACAGAGGGATTTTAGCAACCAAGTTGTCCACTCAACAAAAGTCACAACACAACTCAAGTGTTGTTAAAACGACAACGAAACGGTCAAGTTGCCTTTGAAGCTTGTTTTTATTTGGATGAAATGACAAGAAGGAAAAAGGAGGAAATTCTTGCCGTGTTTACTCAGTGTGGAAACTGGCCGACAGGAAATGAAGACGACTTCTGGCTCGGGTCAGCGAGTCCCAGACAAGTCCGACAACAAGAACAACAAACGCATGCGTGCATGCACACAAACACATACGCATGTTTTGTGGGTTATTCAGCGGCACTTCCTGTTCAGCTGCACACAACTTCCTGTTCACTTGCGCCATTTTCTGGACAAGTTTTGTTGTATTTTTTTGGGGATTTATTGAATAAATTGAAATCAAAAGTCAAAACGTGGCAAACATTTAACAACACAATAAACTTACAAGTCATACACAGCCATCTCACAATAATAATTAGAGAAAGGGGAAAAAAATGTCCAGGTGTCTCAAACGTTTTGTTTTGTTTCTTGCGCAGCCGTCGCACGGCCCCTGACCAACTTCCTGTTCACTTGTGGTACTTCCTGCCATTGGCGTCCATCAAGTCAAGTCCTTCTTGTTTGGCGTGTTGGACGGCGGCGTGGGAACTTTGAAGACGTTGGCGAGAGCGGGAGAGCGAAGCAGGTGATTGTGAGCCAAGCCCACCACGCTGGAGCACCACCAGTACAACGACATCGCCTGGCAGGCAGGGAACAACAAACAAATGTTTACGTTTCTTGCGCCGGCCGCATTTGCACGTAGGTGGGGCTGGCGCAACTCACCGAGGGGACGCCGGCGGCGATGGGAATCATCAGCACAGACAAACATCGCAGGCCGTTTCTCACCACCTTGTGGAACGCCGACATGTTGGGCTTCCGCAGGGAAAAGAGCTGAACGCAAGAACACCGTCAAGATGATGACGGCCGGTCACGTGACGTCTTCAGCGATCGCGTACCTCCACGATGAGCAGGTTGGTCAGACCCAGGCCCAGGGGGAGGAGCCACGTGGAGTCGGGCAACGTCAGGTCGGGGAACCACAGAGCGCCCCCTGTGGTTAAGGAGCCCTCCAGCTCTGAAAAAAAAAACGAGAGTGCACGCTTGGGGGAAAGTCGCTTCCATTTCGGCCCTCCTGACCACCAGGTGGCGATGCACCATGTTATTTGAGTGAATGAAAACTAACATGAACTCTAATATTCAAAAAACAATCTCGTTAATGAACTAAATTAAAATAAAAATGACTTTTAAAAAATGAAAAACTACATTTTTTGTTTACAAAAATAAAACTACTTGTTTTAGTCTTTGGTGAAATGCATGAGCCTAAGGGGATGATTTGAAATGTGATTTGAAGTACATTTATTTTGATATGAAGCGGAATAAGGACGTTTGAAAGTGTGTCACACAGAAGTGATGTCATCTAGCAGCAGCCAATAGAAAAGCACCAAAGAATGATTTTTATTGGGCGTTTTTTTTTAACTAATACTGAAACTAACAAACTAAGCATTTATTAAATAACTAAAACTAATAAAAACCAACAGAACCACCCTGGAAACGAATTAAAGCTACTATATGGAGGATTTCCCCAAAAAATATCTTAACAATAGCCTTTTTATTTGACCATTTATGACTGAAACATATTCTAATTAGTAGATCAACATCTTAGCTGTTCACAATGGGTACTCCTACAAGCAATAACAATAACAATATTATTTAGTGCCCTGCGATTGGTTGGCAACCAGTCCAGGGTGTCCCCCGCCTACTGCCCAGAGCCAGCTGAGATAGGCGCCAGCAGCCCCCGCGACCCTTGTGAGGAATAAGCGGTCAAGAAAATGGATGGATGGATGGATATTATTTAGGAAGCGTCCGGTCCGAATCCTTCGAATTTCCCGCCCTCTGTCTGCGGGATGTGACGTCATGCGCGTCCTCGTCAGTTGCTTCCTGTCGCGCAAAGACGGAACTAGTACAGATTTTTGCTGCCCCAGACACCTGCTGTTACTCCGCGGAAGGCTGTTTAAAAAAAAAAAGGAGAAAAAAAAAGAAAACAATGTCAAGTGCCACAAAAAAAAAATCTAAACTTGATAGTGACCGGCGCCGAGAACGTGAGTGAACATTGGTTTGACATTTCAGCGGTGGAGAGCGTTGAGATCGGACTTGGATTAGAAAAGTGATTCACAGCTGGCTTTCTTTCTACTCCAAAAGGTAAGAAGCGAGTATCTTGACATTTAGAAGAAAATGTGTTGTTTTCAAATAGCAGTAACCTCAAGATCGATCACTTCTCGGTCGTAACTATTGGGGTGAAAGTGAGGTGGACGGCAACATTTAGCGTGAAAGGGGCGGCAAAGTTGAATGTAGTAGAAAAGAATGACTTTATGAAGAACAGACGTTCCATTCCGCGGCGTTTCAATCAGGCTAAATGTCGCCTTATTTTCCTCCGTGAAAACAGCCTATTGTAGCTACATTATGCTAACGGAATGTGAACGGTACTACTGAATGGCGATAACATTCACGGCCATATCACACTAAGTAGTGAATGGGTCTATATGTTTTTCACAATCGTCAATTTCCATAAATGACAGCCCACCTTTCGGCTAATGCACAATGACGCTAGCCTGGGGACGACATACACTAATAATGACTAGAATCAGGTTGACGTCCGTCGAGCGGGGTGACTACAATATGTAACTGCATATTAACATCGGAATGAGGTCCAATTAATTGACGTAATTTGCACATCGTTTTGGAGTACAGCACAGGACTGGACTTCGACCGACTAAAGCAATATGATCTGCACGTCCCGTGGACATCAATTGTTTAGTGGGGATCGAGAGTCTCATTCCGTGAAGTGGCCAGCTTTGTATAACATTTTAAAACTTCTTACCCCTGAAAACATAATTTCATTGGATATGAAGAGCCCAGTCTTCGTACGAGTGCGCGCAGCGTGTACGAGCGTGCAGTTTGTTTTCGGCCACAGGTGGCAGTAGACATTTGAAATTTTAAATCTTCCATATAGCTGCTTTAAGGTATTATTATTATTATTATTTTTAACTATGTTTGGCCTTTTTTTTTTTTTATGACAATGTATACCATCCATCCATTTTCTTAAACGCTTCTTCTTCACTAGGGTCGTGGGGGTGCTGGAGCCTATCCCAGCTGGCTTCGGGCAGTAGGTGGGGCACACCTTGAACCAGCCAATCACAGACAATGTATACCAGAATAACCGACTAAAATAATATGATCTGCACGTCCCGTGGACATCAATTGTTTAGTGGGGATCGAGAGTCTCATTCCGTGAAGTGGCCAGCTTTGTATAACATTATAAAACTTCTTACCTCTGAAAACATAGTTTAATTGGATATGAAGAGCCCAGTCTTCAGTATTGAGATCGTGCACGTACGAGTGCGCGCAGCGTGTACAAGCGTGCAGTTTGTTTTCGGCCACAGGTGGCAGTAGAGATTTGACATTTTAAATCTTCCATATAGCTGCTTTAAACCAAACTAAATTTAAAAAACAAAACTCAAAATGAAATTAAAACTAACTAATGAAAATTTTGTGGCTTTATCAGAGATTTTTCAATCATTCAAAAATATTTTTGGGAGATTCAAATGAATTTTTCTGTCATTCAAAAAATGTTTCTGGAGATTCAAAAAAAAAAATTCAGTCATTCAAGAATAGTTTTTGGAGATTCTAAACAATTTTTCTGTCATTCAAAAATGGTTTTTGGAGATTCAAAACAATTTTTCAGTCATTCAAAAATGTTCTCCGAGATTCAAAACAATTTTTCAGTCATTCAAAAATGTTTTTGGAGATTCAAAACAATTTTTTAGTCATTCAAAAATGTTTTCCGAGATTCAAAACAATTTTTCCATCAGTCAAAAATAGTTTTTGGAGATTCAAAACAATTTTTCCGACAGTCGAATTTTTTTTGGGAGATTCCCAAAAATTTTTCAGTCATTCAAAAATATTTTTGGGAGATTCTAAACAATTTTTCCGACAGTCGAAATTTTTTTGGGAGATTCCCAAAATTTTTTCAGTCATTCAAAAATTGTTTTTGGAGATTCTAAACAATTTTTCTGTCATTCAAAAATAGTTTTTGGAGATTCAAAACAATTTTTCAGTAATTCAAAAATGTTTTCCGAGATTCAAAACAATTTTTGTGTCATTCAAAAATGTTTCTGGAGATTCAAAACAATTTTTCAGTCATTCACAAATAGTTTTTGGAGATTCTAAGCAATTTTTCCTTCAGTCAAAAATATTTTTAGAGATTCTAAACAATTTTTCCGTCACTCAAAAATATATTTGGAGATTCTAAACAATTTTTCCGTCAGTCAAAAATATTTTCAGAGATTCTAAGCAATTTTCCAGTCATTTAAAAATATTTTTGGAGATTCAAAACAATTTTTCAGTCATTCAAAAATGTTTTCCAAGATTCAAAATAATTTTTCGGTCATTCAAAACTGTTTTGGTGATTCAAATCCTTATTAGGAGGTTTGTCATCCTGTCAGGATTGTGACTGCATACATTTGAGCCACATATGCATCTGTTGAAATGTGAAAAAGGTCGGTGAGGACAGGTGGGCGGGACCGACTCACCCGCATGTCGTAGGCTGAGGTTCCTGAGGGCGAGCGACAGGCTGATCCAAAGCGGGAGCTGAACCCAAACCAGCAGCGAGGCCTTCATCGGGTGGCAGTTGTCCCTCACGTACAACTGGGACGCCAACCGCTGCAGATTCTTCTGGAACTGGAAGCTGAACGCCGACAAAGGCGCGCCGTCGCGGTCAGTTCGGCGCCGAGCGAGCTTCTCGTCTTGTCTCGGCCCAGAAACGGAACGGAGCGCCCTTACTTACCGACTCTGCTTGTCCGTCCATCCTCTCTCGCTGGCCCTCAGTGACACGTGGTAGCGCAGACTCTTGGCCAGCGCCTCTATCTCCGGCTGCAGCGCCTCCACCTGCACGTTGCCATGGTGACCGACATAGGGCACAACAAGAGGACGGGAAAAGATTGACGTGGTTAGAACAGGGTGCACTTTTTGAAGGACGCATCATTAGAAGCAATTAACTCATTCGCTTGCCGCCATTTTCACAGAAGCAACCTGTTCGCTGCCGGTTGTTTGACTGGATTTTGCAAAGCCCACACAATATTGCCTTCTATTGCTATGGAACCTACCAAAAGAAAGATTAGGGTCTCTTCTTTCATCACGAAAAAAAGTATATTTCTATTTGTTTCCGTTCTGCAGTAATTAGCATTAGAATATAGCTAAGGTTCATCAATTTGCACATTCCTGGTGAAAACAGTGGGGAAAAGAGCTAGTTGCAACTTGGCCCTGGTTGAGCTCCTTTGCTCTGCTGCCACCTGCTGGCCGCTGGTGTAATAACTACCATTTCTGCAACTGTTCTTTGCAGTTGAGAGGCTGCATCAAAGCCTCCTGTATACTCTAGCATAAAAAAATAAATAAATAAAAATACACGTATCAATGCGTCTTTGGGACACTTCAAACATTTTTTTTTTAAAAGTACAAGTTATTGGGCGCCAACGACTTAAGTGACTGATCCGGACTTTTGGAGACGAATGCCAATTCTGATATTGTCCCACAATCGATGAAGCGTATTAACAAATTTATCATTTCATGAGAAAGTAAGAATATATTGCGACCAATCAAACTGGCCAAGCGGTGAATCAAATCATCCAGGCCCTGCTTGAAAATCAACAACAGTGTCAACCAAGGTCATTTTCGTCAACTCAAATAAAAAAAAAAAAACAATTTTGCTAATGAAATAAATAACATAAAAACGGAAAATTCTTTAAAAAAAAAACAAAAAACAAAAAAACGAACTGAAACTATGTTTTATGTTTACAAAACTAACTATAATTACAGCTGTAATGTCCTTTGTTTTAGTCTTTGGTCATTAATTTAATCCATGAGCCTTTGGGGATGATTTTAACTGTGATTTGAAATATTTTGATATTAAGTGGGATAAGGACGTTTGAAAATGTCACACAGAAGTGACGTCATCGAGCAGCAGCCAATCGAAAAGCAGCTTCAGATGACGTCACTCCACATTGCGCACAAGTAATACACATTTAAAACTAAAACTATAATTATAGCAAAAATGTCTTTGGTTATAGTCTTTGGTCATTAATTGAATGCATGAGCCTTTGGGGATGATTTTAAGTCGATTTATTTTATATGAACTGGAATAAGGACGTTTGAAAGGTAAACTAATTAAAACTGAACTAAAACGAAGCATTTATGAAATAACTATAACTAACAAAATCACCCTGAAAACTAAAACTAACTCAATTGGAAAACCGAAAGTCAAAACTGACTCAAATGAAAAATTCCCAAACTCTAATAACCGTGGTGACAACAACACCTTGGCGAATATGCGCATCTGGTAGACGGCGAGTGGCAGCGTGATGAGCGTCCTGACGCCCAGGGTGCTGACGGCAATGCTGATCCACCAGGGGAGACCACTGGTCTGCTGGACCTGGACCAGAAAGTCCTCAGCCAGGCGGACGGGGGCCGAATGCGCCACCTGCTCGTACCAGACGGGATCTGCGGCCCCCGAGGACCGATGGCGGACAGTTGAGGAGCCGCTAGGAGGAAATGGAGGAGGAGGAAGGACAGGAGATTCCCTGAGGAAGGCCGAGGAGTACGACGCTCTGACCGGAAGCCGCAGAACGTGCTGACCCACCCGGACCAGCATGGCGGCGTCCCCCTGCTCCTGAAACGTCATCATCATCAACAACTCGGGCTACCTCTGCATAGTCAAAATATGTCAGCTTTGTTTTGGCCATCACAAAATGAGCGCAAAATTCCGCAATACCAAAAAATATATGTCACGTTTCCTTTGTTAGCTTTTTCTTCACGTTTTGTTATGATGAACGAGTCAACAATACCTTGTCCAACAGATCAACCAAAATCGAAATAACACTTCTATGGAAGGGCTAAACATATCGTGGGGAAAGGCTCATACTTCCTAATTACCTGTTTTTAGCGGTCGTTTTTGTTCACCTTTGCTTGCCGTTCAGTAGACATCAGCCGAAAATTAGCGTCGCGGGTTGATGACGTCGCGTCCTTGGACGGTTGGATGATGTCGCCGACGAGCACTTTTTTTCTTTTAGTGTAGAATTGTTGATTGATTTTGGTTTTCAATACTGTAGATCTAAACAAGATGGAAACTTTGATATATTTGTTGTAATGCTGTGAATGCAAAGTTACAATAAATAAATAAATAATCGTCCACGAGCACTTGCTTCTGTGCATCTTCTCTCTTTTTTATTTAATGTTTTCCGTAGCTTTGCTTTCAAGATATCAACGTTCACGAACTTGCGTTTAACTTTTGACAGCCACATTCATAAAAAATGCAGAATGTTAGGAGAGTAAGCTTTCTCATCAAAATGCTGTTTTTGTGCATGTTTTGTGGAAATTAATGTACTTTTCTAAGCAAACTCAACTTTAGAGGGAAAAAACAAAACAAAACGAGACAAATGCACACAAAAGCTTAATTTGCGACCAAAAAAATACTTAGAAGCTTCCAATACATAATGCATTCATATTAAAGGCATTAAATTTTTGAATTAAAGCGAAATCAATTTTGCGTCCAGCTTGAGTGTTGTCCTTTTCAGAGAGATATTTCCCAAAAACATTTCTGCGTGCAGAGACTTTATTGTGAAGGAAGGAGAGCCGAAGCGGAAGAAGCTGACTGACTGACTGACTGACGGACTGACAGTCTAGCAGCCAAGCAGCCAAGATGGCGGAGTACAGCCAGGCCGGGCTGCTCGCGGCCCTTCTGCTTTTCACGGCTCTGACGCTCCGTGACGTCTACGTGGGCAGATCGTCGAGTGCCAGGCCGGAGATGGAGTCCAGCGGGCCGGCCATGTATGGCGGCCCCAACGTGCTCAAGTTCCAGTACTGGTGAGACACTTGCGGCTAGCAGTTAGCACGCACGCCAACAACGTCTACAAACTCAAACTTGTGCTTGTCGGCCTGCGTTCTTCTTTTAATGTCTCGAAACGTCTCACAACAAATTATAAATACTGTTGAATCACACGCTGACAGTTGGTATCACCTCTTTGTGATTTGAACGCTATTGGCTACGTGGATGACGTCCAGGTACGCACGCAAGTCAGGTTAATCCGTTTCCAAAAGTCACGACAATCCCGAACAAGTATTTTATAATAAATAAGGTAAAAGGACTTTTGTGGATGTATCACTTCACAATTACACAAGGATTTGAGTTTAAAATGGGTGAATGTTTTATTTTATTATAGAAAGCTAAAATATTTTATGATAAACTTGTTGATCACCTTAACTAAATTCTATCTCCACAAATGCAAATACGGCAACCTAAAAAACAAACTTTAAACACTTTCAGATTCATGATACCATCTCTTATATAAAATTGATTAGTAACTCACTGAACAAAAAGGCTTTCAAAACAATCCGTATTTGTACTACTTAAACTTTTTGAATGTCCGTAACTTATATACATCCTGGCATGCGTTTGTTCAACATTGCATACAACGTTCTTTGTATACTTGTACTTTTGAATGTTTTTTTGTTTGTTTTTTTAAAGTTGAAACTCACTGGAGATGACGTGACTTGATCAGTATATTTTTGTAGCTTGCTGATAGATGATAACGTGTTCCAACTTTGGCACAAATTTGTAGGAGTGGAGCTCTGTCGTAAACGGAAGAACGCGTCGTGAAATGTTACTTTGAAAAGAATCATTTTGTTTCAGGTGTGCATCAGAAAGTGAAAGGGATACTTGACTAAATGAGACATTTTCAGCAGTCAAAAGTTCATATTTTTGTCAAGAATTCATGTGGTATTTTTTTCATGTACAATTAATACCTTTCAATAACTCATTTTTCTACTTGCTGTCCACTGATGATGACATCACCTGTGCTAACGACCAATCATGGCTCAGTTTACTGTTCAAACCCAGAAAACAGGTGAGCCATGATTTTAGCCATTACTTCCTCAGCACAGTCATCATTAGTCGACAGCAAGTGGAAAATGACTTTTTTTTGTTGTTTTTTTAAAGGGATTAATTTTATATAAAAAAAAATAATCAAGTTATCAAATTCATTCAGGACAAAATATTCACTTTTCACTGCTGAAAATTGTTCAATGAGTCAATTATCCCTTTTAAGTAGAGCAATCAACGTTAAGCAAAGAGCATAAATTAAGAAAACAATGTTAGTTAGTTAGTTAGTGTGCTGAAACCACACAAAAGAAGACATGCAACGACATTTCGAATACCGCTCCAATATGGCGGCATCATAACCATATGTTTCATGAATATTACAATCTTCCATGCTTAAAGGAATACGTGACTCATTGAACAATTTTCAGCAATGTTCATATTTTGGCCAGAATGAATGTGGTAACTTCATTATTTTTCATGTGCAATGAATACCTTTAAAAAGTATTTTTTCTACTTGCTGTCAACTGATGATATCACCTGTCCTGAGGAAGTAAGTTACGACCAGCATTACTCACCTGTTTTCTGGGTTTGGTCAGTAAACTGAGCCGCGATTGGTTGTTACTTACTTCCTCAACACAGGTGTTGTCATTGTCATCACTAGTCAACAGCAAGTAGAAAAATACTTTTTAAAAGGTACTAATTGTACATGAAAATTTAAATAATGAAGTTATCACATTCATTTTGGACAATATCTGAACTTTTGACTGCTGAAAATTGTTGAATGAGTCATGTATCCCTTTAATGGAGTGCGTTCGTCCAAGTTGCGAAGGGACTTCCTTAAAAAGGAGATCAGTAGCAAGATCAAGTGACATTTTGAGCGGCGATCATAAATGTTGTCATGTTTATGATTGACGAGGCCAGCGTTGTTTTTTGTTTGTTTGTTTGTTTTGCTTGTTTGTCAGCATGTCGTGAGGCTACAGCAAAGTGTTCGATGAGTACTCGCGAGCCATCGGGCAGCTGTACCCGGACCTGCGCATCCAGGGCCAAAACTACCCACCCACCCCCGTCAACAAGTACGTCCACAACAGCCACGTGTGCGCCTGCGTGTGTGCGCACGACTTGTGTCCGTGACGCGCCACCGTGTCGCTCTCGTCAGGTTGCTGGGCGGCGCCGTGTCGTACCTGAAGCTGGCGGCCATCTTGTTGATCATCAGCGGCCACAACGTGTTTGCCATGCTTGGCGTGGCCACGCCCACATTCTGGACGTGGACCCAAGACAACAAGGTGAGCGCTAGGGGTGGGACAAAAAAACGATTCGACCGAACCATCGTTCGTCAAGGGGAGCTAAACGACCGTATCGGTAGCAGACTTGTCAACCAATACAAAATCCGCCGGGAATCCTTCGATACATTGCTTGCAAAGCTGTGGACCAGATATCGCGTGGCTGTGAATCGGTTGCGAGTGAGGTTTTATGGTTTTCATAACAATAGCAAGAGTTCTGCGCCGTGCTCTACTTGTTTTGTTTACGTTTCAGTAGCATTACTATTCAAGCTACTTCCGTGTTTACAGAGAGCTAGCAAAGTAGCGCTCAGAGACGCTTCATTCACCGGATGTTGTAAACATAATGCAAAGACGCTACGCACCTTTTTTTGGGGGGGCACCGTCAACCCCGTGCTCGCGACACGGCGCGCGCAGTCGCGCACAACGAGTGACAACATGCAACTGGAGACAGTTAGCAGAAGCCGGTGCCGTACATCTCGGTAGTTCCCATGGCTATCGAGTCTTTGGTACTGCGCGCGAGCCAAAAAGAATAACTCCCGTGACGATCCAATGCATGGATTCAAACGACACAGGTATGTCCCACAGCCAACACACCAGCTAAGCTAAACGCACACTGCAAGTATCTCATTTCTCAGTTTGTGGCTCCCTGTCAATGTCTACAACTAGCATGAGCAGCAGATAGGAGAACTGAGACGTGCCCGCAATTATGTCATCAAACTCAAAATGAACGACAGCCCAAAAAACAAAACAAACAGTAGTGATTCCGTGGTCATCATCGTGTCTCAGATTAAAAAAAACAAAAAGATGTCATACATTAACCAAAAATGAATGTGATGGCAAAAGAAAAACAAAAATTGTTAAAAACAAAAATTGTTAAAAACAAAAATTGTTGATAAAAAGGGAAGGGCACTT